>NC_092780.1:13051798-13355093 GCF_047496795.1 Chiloscyllium punctatum | reverse complement strand
AGCCAAGGGCAGCTCAACACTTGGCTGCCCATACTGTAATATTCTCTGATAGATGGTGGATCCAGGTTTTTATTTGGACATCTTGGAGAGGCAACAGCTAGAAGACCTTCTTTATAGAGAAAAGTGGAATAAGAACATCAGTCACTCGATACCTCTGTCAACATCTCTGTCAAATGTGCCCAACCTTATGAACTGTGATTAGCAGAAGCTACTCTATCCCTTCTGAGGATAGCCTGAAGCACCCAAAATTAAGAAAGAAATCAATGGACAGAGAGACTCTTTTGGTCTCATCTTGCGAGTAAAATGGGTGATAGCAGATTGGCTGCCTCTTACTTCCCTTAACCAATTCTTTTTTCCATTACTGAAAGAAACAAAGGGAAAATTGATTAAGGGACACAAGATGTGGCCAATTTTCTATCAACTACTTTACAGATGAGCCAAAATGAAGTTTTGCATAACTGTTTTAACAGAACATTAGAATTACAGAAAATTGCAGCACAGAAAGAAGCCATTTATCCCATTATGTCTGCCCTTGGTGAATAAACACACCCATTGTAATCTGGTCCAAAGTCTTGCTGGTGATGGTGATTCTGGCATAGTTTTCCATTGAAATGAATTGAGGATTGCTGCCTCATCAAACTAGGCAGCAGATTCCAGATGCCCACCACCCTCTGGGAATAAAAGATTTTCCTCATGGCCCTTCTAATCTTTGCACCGATCACCTTAAATCTGTGTGTCCTGGTAATGACCTCCTCACCAAAAGAAAGAGGCTTTTCCTGTCCTTTCTATCCAGGTCTCTCATTATTTTGTGCACCTCAATTAAGTCACCCCTTAGCCTTCTCAGGAAACAATCCAAGCTTGTCTAGTCCATTTTTAGAGCTGCAGTTTTCAAGCCTTAGAAAGATTCTTGGAACTATCCACTGTACTTTCTCCAGACTAATTATGACCTTTCCGTACTCTGACTGGAACCATACTTAAAACTCCAGCTATGGCCTAACCAGTGTCTTATATAGTTTTAACATTAGATTCACACTTTTTGTGTTTAATGCCTCACACAATAAAGGAAAGTGCAGTGATTGGAACAATGTCAGACAGGTGGACTTCATTGAACATGAGTTCCTTGATTGGGGATGCAAACCTGGTTCAATCAGGGAATCCTGGTTGACAGATATAAACAGGAATGTTTATCCAAAATCCCAAAATGCAAAAAACTCCATAAACAGGAATGTTAGCCTTTTGTTGAGAAGCGTACTGCTTGTCACTGGCCACTCTGGTGTTTCCTTTCTTTCTGGTCGTGGAATATAAATAAAGATTTATAAACTTGTTCTTCACTGTGTCTGACACCTGCATATACACACACACACACACACACACACACATGACATGGGTGCTGGGGAAAAATAAGCACTACCACTGTTAAGCGTTAGTGTGAGGAAATTAAAAAATAAAAAAGGAAGAACAGGAGTATTGGACATCCTGTTCATTCTGAGAGCTGCCTTTGAGCTAGCTGGATCAGTGGTAAAGGACTCTCCATTTTGTGTTGGGAGAGGATTGACTCTGAACTGACTAGACCACACAGTGGTGTATTCATTACTGCTGTTGGGTTTCTTACTGAGGAGGGAAGGTTTCTTTTTTGTGTCTCCCCCTTGTTTCAGGTAGACTTTGTTTTGATTTTTTGTTTTTCTTGATTTACACGAATATTTAGGGGTTCTGTCTACTCTGTGCTTGGTGGGTCAATGTCATGTACTACACACATGTAGATAAAAGGGAACTTGGTGACGGGATACAGGCCTACATGGAGTTATTTCAGAAAATATCCCATATGTCTTCTTTACCACTTCTCCAGCTGTTTCCTCTCCCTCTCTTAAAAATTGGTATGCACTAAGACAAGGTATTTTTGGAAGACTGAACTTGACAAACTAAATAAAGATATTAAGGAATTTGATCAAAAACAGGTGAAGGAAGTTGAATGCAGATCAATCATGATCAACTTGCGTTGTAAAACGGGGTTGAATGGCCGACTTCTGTTCCTGTGTTCCCTGCGCGTTTTGTTTTATTAACCCTCCTTTCCGGGGAAAAAAGAATCATTCTGTGAATATTTGTGTTCTCCTTCAGTGCTCCCAAGCAGCACTTCCGAGAATGACAGGAAAATGGAGAGTGACGGTCACCAGTTCTACTTGACAATACCAATCATCTTGTTCAAGTCATTAATTGGTTTCTGAGCATAAGAATTTCAATAGGACTCACTGGATACCAGTCAGTTGTTAATCGTACAAAGTAGTGTGCAGCTGGAGGCCACTCATTGAATAAATATCTGCATATTTAAGGGTGGATTCATCAGTTACTGAGATACGTATATTCAGTTTGCTTAAAAGAGTATATAGAAAAAAAGACTATACAAGTAGGCACTTGTTAGCATCTGGTAGCAAGGGATAGAAGGTCTGCCCAGAAATGTGTCAGAACATGTCTGAACATGTTAATTAGAATTTAACTTCAGGAACTCTTGTGTTGCAGTGTGAGTGGCTCCCACTCCCCACCCACCCCCCACCTCCAAGGTGTGCAATAACATCTCTGAACATGGTGATTAAAATATCTATAAAGACACATTCGGAGTCTGTGTTCCACATAGTTGCAGGATGTGTGGAATTGTCCCGATTCCATTCCCTAAAAGGTCTACTGCTCGCATTTTGCTTGCACTCAGCCTCATATTTATGGTCCTTGGCCATCTAGTGCAGCAGTGGGGGGAATGAGTTACTGGCAATGTAGTCATTGAGGGAGCTGTTCAACCTGACACTCTGCTTTTCCATGATTATGTCCTCGCCCACATATCCCTGGAGATAGGGAGCATCCACTGGTACAGTTGAAGTATTGTGACTTGTGAACACTGGAGGGGTAGCGGTTCATCCTCAGTCCCAGGAGTGTTAGTTACTTTAATTTAATAAGTTTTTTTTCTAAGATTTTGTTATTTGTATTTTCCTAATCAGCCTTTTCAAAGACATTGGTATGTATTTTGAGCAGATGGAACTTGAAGCTGGGCCTCCTGGACTACGGGTAGGTACACTATCATTGTGCCAAAAAGCCCCCCCTCAAAGGGCTTTAATTCGTTGATTTGTTGAATTGGTATATTAAAGAGAATGAAGAGACACTTTTAGGAGCTATACACTTGTAATTTTAACTTTGTGAATAATTCTTAAGCTGAGTAAAGATTTATTTCTCATCATCTTTACCAAAAGGTTATAAGAGGTTTAACATATGTCAGTAGACCCCTGGCCAAGCTTTCTTCATACCTATGTCTGTATTCTGTCATTCACCTCATTGTTCGTCTCATTTCCTCTTGGATTAAGCTGTGCCTTGCATATTTTATTTCATGTATGCATACATTTGCATGGATAGCAAATTTATTTCAGGTACGAGCAAGGTAAATTTACACGTTATGTGTCATACATCGTAAATTGTGCTTATTTATAGCATCTGTACACTTTAGAATCCTCACATAAAAGCAACATGGAAGACAGCAAAAGTCATAGCTTTGTAGCACTTCAAAGGCAATCAGAACCCTAAGAAAGTTTCACTCTCCTTACAACTAGTTAGTACCAAAGGATCCGTTATCTATTGAAGCACCTATCAGCAGCTTACCGATAGTGAACTTGATATTCTGTTTAGTTGATCTCAAATATTTACTGTGAGCACAAAATCTGACTAATCTTGGATAAGGTCCACTTTGACAGGGAAAAAAAATAAAATTTTAAGCTTGTGCCATTTAGTTTATGTGGGGAAATGGGAGGATGTTACTTGCATTTGGCATTAGATGTGGGTGTACTTGAAACATGCTTCACCACAGTCTGTTTTCAGATCACTGATGTCAGTCTGAATGGAATTAATCACATTTTTAAAAGTGAACCTTTTCCTGTTCCAGTCACATAACCACAGAAGGGAACTCCCCCCCCATTTAAGGTACTGATAACCAAATTTTAAGTTTTTATCCGATGAGTGATGAGTGTTCACTTGGTCTGATGCCTTCATTTTCTTAAATAAGTTGATGTTGATTTTGATGTTCTCTGTGGATTCCATCACTGACATAGATTGTTAATTCATAGTTGTACACCTTGACATATTTGATTGAAGTGATCATTACAATATCTTAAGATTCGAGATGCAAAGTTTCACATTTTGAACATCAGAACATTAGATTTTAAGTGGAAATTCATTAATTGTGTGTATTTTGTTTTGAAATGTTATTGGATCTCTTATTGCTTCAAGATAACCTTTCATATAGGGAGAGTTGCTACTGCATCCAACAGAATTCTGATCCAACGGTGACAATTGTTGACAATTGGGACAGAGGGGCCCCATCAGCATGTTTGAACCTAAATAGTGAGTATGAGACTTCACTGTTCAATCCAATCCTGCTGTACCTGACATCCACATACTGAAGCTTTCTAGAAAGGCTCACAGAACAGTAATCAGGACTGGTAATGCTAGATAATCTCTGGTCCAGCGATGCTAAAATCAATTATAATTCTACTTTAGTAATCAGTCTTGGGTCTCCTTGATCTAAACAGCTTTGTTGCATGCTGATTTTGCCAAATGTGTGCTTATAAAATCTCTAAAATATCAGAATTATGGGTTCCAACCACAATAGTAAGTTTGAAGTTTTGATGTTTCTTGCGGACCTACTTGCTTGGAAGTTGTTGCTGTGTGTTTTGGTTCTGGTGAAAATGCTGGTATTGGACTCATGGGGACCTTGGGTGGAGGCTAGGATGTGATTGCTTCCCTGTTTTCTACTACACTGAAGATTCCACTACAGAAAAATTGGCATAGTGCCTTCCCATACTCCACAGTTGGGTGGGTCCTCAGTCATTTGCCCTGTTTGCCTGTCACAATATGTAGCTGGTGGCAGGAACAGAGGTCTCGTACAGTATAAAACTCAGATCATTTATTCTGGCAGCAAGCTCGTAAATGTTTTTTTTGTCGATGATTTTGATACCTGACTCTGAGTGTCAGATATAGTAAGTGAAAATGCTTGTGTATGAGCATCTGTTTCTTCATAATCCATGTTCAGTCAGTATGAAAGCAGCAGTGAGAGTGACAATCTTCTGTGTAAACGTCATGCTTGCCTGAGAGTAGACACTGTATTTAAGTTTAATATCAGAAGTATTATTCAAACTGTGAGGCCACTTACCAGCATTATTCTGTATAAAGGTTTCTGCAAAATGTCTCAAGGGCGGCATTAACCTATATTGAGGTTTGCTTTGCAGTTCATTTTTATGTGCAATAAATCAGTTTTCATATCTTCCTGTAGTTCAATCAGGAAGCAACCTGTGAAACAGATACAGTTCAGTAAAACCTTTAGTTTTTTTAGTGTCAAACCTCATTGTTTCCAAGACAACTGTACTTTTTCAGGGTGATAAAAGTAATGTCAATGTTTGGCCAGGTGGTAACAAATGTTACTGCCTGACCTCAGCTGGTCCGTGTGATTTTTCATATGTAAGTTCTTAATTTTAGCTGTGGTGTTAAAGAAGGCCGTCATACAATGGTGAGGCACTTACTACATCACCCGTATCTTGTGGTCATTCAAAGTGTAATACTGGCATTTTCTTATGTAAGATCACATGCCCATAGTTTGCTGACTCACTGAACAGAGGAAATAAATCAGATGACGCAGAAGAATGCAAATACTTTTATTTAAGCCAAAGTACATTTTTAACAAAATTGTTGTAATCTATTGAGATCTGTCCAGTAATTTTACTGAATATGAAAGGATGTTTCAAAACAAAATCAGGTTATGGTGGCTCTTAAATCACACAACTAATATGGATATGCTGATTCCAGCCCCTTCTCATTTCACGACATGGATTAGACCATCTTGTGGAAGATTATTTAAATTTTGTTGGATATAAAGATACCAACATTTGATTGAAATCTATCTGCTGTACCAGGTTTTATAACCAGTTCCAAATTCTATTTAGAAGTTGGTGTATTTTTTTCCTATTTTAATTTGGTTTTGTTTTTCCCTTTCTGTAAATTCCTTGTGCTGCATACTTCAGCTCTAACATTGGCACTTTGCGTGCCATATCGCTTGCCCTTCACTCCTCCCAAGAACATCTTGACACCAGGAACAGCTACGTAAGAATCCTACTCATTAACTACACTTCAACCTTCAACACTATTATCCCCTCAAAACTGATTATTAAACTTAGTGATCTTGGAATAAGCCCCAATCTCTGCAACTAGATCCTCAGTTTCCTGACCCACAGGCCACAGTCAGTGAAGATTGGGGACAATATTTCATCCCCACTAACACTCAACACTGGAGCCCTCCAGAGGTGCGTACTCAGCCCCCTACTGTACTCACTCTATACCCATGACTGCGTTGCCAAATATCAGACTAACGCCATTTACAAGTTTGCTGGTGACACCAACATAATCAATCAAATCTCAGATGGCTGTGAAACAGATTACAGATGGGAGGTGGGAGACCTGGAAACATGGTGCACTGAGAACAACCTAGCTCTCAACACCAGCAAATCCAAGGAACTCATTATTGACTTTCGGCGGGATAGTACTCATGCTCCCCTACACGTTAACAGCACAGAGGTGGATTGAGTGGAGATTGTCAAGCTCCTGGGAGTGCTCATCCACAACAAGCTTTCCTGGACTCTTCATGTGGCCGCACTGATTACAAAGGCCCAACAATGTCTCTTCTTCCTCAGGCAGCTGAGGAAATTTGGCATGATGGCGAATACCCTTGCCAACTTTTATAGATGTGCCATTGAGAGCATTCTTTCTGGATATGTCACTACCCGGTATGGCAACTGTACCATTCAAGATTGGAGACGGTTACAGAGAGTGGTGAACTCAGCCCGGACATTCACAAAGGCCAACCTCCCATCTATAGGATCCATCTACCAGGCCCGCTGTCAAGGAAAGGCCGCCAGCATTCTCAAAAGATCCATCCCACCCTGGCAATGTTTTACTACAACCTACCATCGGGGAGAAGGTACATTAGTCTGAACACACACACCAGCCATTTTTGAAACAGTTTGTACCCTACTGCTGTTAAAATACTGAATGGACCCACAAACTCTTAACATTTGCCTGTACCTGTGTTTTTGTTTTTGCCGCTGTTTACCTATTATTTACTTATCTATGCTACTTAACTCTGTGATCTGCCTGTATTACTCGTCACACAAAGCTTTTCACTGTGCTTCGGTACACGTGACAATAAATTCAATTCAATTCCCTGATAGAACATCAAATATGTTCCACAGCAAAACTGTTCTCAGTTTTAACCTTCTGCTGAAGGTCTGGCCATCTACCTAACCACAGTGGTCTGAAACAATCTAGGGCCTTGACTTCTTTCCTCTGTCTTTTAACAGTTGTCAACAAACCCCAGCTGGATTGACAAATTTCAATTTCAGCTAGTTCTTGAGCTACTAGCCCATGGTCTCAAATAATTACTGATCTACCTGCACAGAAAGATTTGGCATCCGGTCACTTATTGTTACTGAGATGTCTTCAATGGCTGCACCTTTGTGCTCCCATTAGCTCTGAATCTAGAGCAGTGCAGGGAGGCAAGAACTGCTGATATCACCTGATGGGAGATGGCAATTCCCATATTTTGGCCAGGTTAATGTTAAAGGATGAACTGAAGTCTTACGAGAAATCTAAATTCTCAGAGTATAATAGTTTTTGATGGGCAGCATTTACCACAATTGGCAGTGACATTTGGGGAGGAGAATGTGCACATGATACAAAAGGTTTTGTACAGATACATAATAGTTTGTATATGATGTGGACATGTTTGGTATTAGTAATCAGTTTGTAACCTATGCAAATAGCCCATGTTAAATGCATCAATAGGAGCAGATGGTTCCACAGTTGACATTCTTACCTTGTAGAGAAACCCCTAAGTTCTAACTTTGATTGCTATCGTGAATTCTTTTTGGAAGTACATTGCTGTAAATGTTAGGGTTGACTAGTATGGACAACTAGGAGAAAGTGAGGACTGCAGATGCTGGAGATCAGAGTCGAGAGTGTGGTGCTGGAAAATCACAGCAAGTCAGGCAGCATTCGAGGTGCAGATGAATTGACATTTCGGGCATAAGCCCTTCATGAGGAATGAGGCTTGTGAGCCAACTGGATAGAGAGATAAATGGGTGTTATCTCTCTACCCTGTTGGCTCACAAGCCCCATTCCTGATGAAGGGCTTATGCCCGAAATGTCAATTCATCTGCACCTCGAATGCTGCCTGACTTGCTGTGCTTTTCCAGCACCACACTCTCGACTAGTATGGACAAAACTTACAAAATTGTCTGCCATTACACTGATCTCACAAATAGATGAATACTGTCCAGGAAGGACAGGATGCCAAAACCCATTCTATATCATTCCAGGATAAGATTACAGCCTTAACTCACGATCCATTGAATTCCTGATCTGAATTATATTATCTAGGAGACAGCAAGTGGGCATTACGTAATTCCAAACTTGGGGGGGGAGGCAGAAAAAAAAAGGAATGTCACCTTTGTTTAATCTTATAAAGTTTGTAATGTCTGCATTGAAAGAGACTTTAGAGTCAGCTTCATGTCACTCTATATATAATTGGGAGGTAAATAACTTGAAAATTCTTGACTGTGTTTTTGAAAACGTTTAAGGCATTGATACACATAAACCGTTGTGACATTTAATTATCTGTTTGAAAGCTTCTATGATTTATAATTGTTGTCACGCATACCCCCTTCCTTGTGCAACAATAATGGATAAAATATGTGTTTAAGGTGAAGAAGGAAATGAAAAAAGTAACTATATCAGGCTTAACCTAACATTTTAAATTAATAAACAATGTGCTCCTTTTTTATTTCTCATACTCACATCACAGGCTTCTTGATGATAATCTTTCGTGTAACACAAAACCGACTGTGATAGGTTCTGACAGCAGAACAGAAAACTTTCTCATGTAACAGAAATGTGAGCCTGGAGCCAAATGGATTTTATTGTGTGCAATTTTTTGCGGCAGCTGAGTGAATGGTGGCATTGACAACATCTTCATTCCTTTTGTCAATCAAAAATTGTAAAGCTCTTCTGTATACAGTATCTGCAAAGAAAAGATCTCACTGCTGCTGCTCTTTCATTCTTAGGTTGGAATGGGTTAAAAACAACGCGGGTGAATTTTGTTGCCAATTTTAGTGTTTTCAGTACATCTTTGGGGTAAATAAACCTTTCTGTGGGGTACCCGGGCAGGGGACATTTATACTGAATTTCCGCTATTGCTTCTCTGACTTCTCTTTACTTTTTTTGGCATTCTTCTGATTTGTCCCTGAAATCCCAAATGCCTTTGTTTACATTTACAATGCACTGGTTTAATTTAGATTGAGTTTATAAGACCCAGCTGTTTCAAAAGCAGTGGAGACAAGCAACAGTGAGAATTTCTTTTAGGAAAAGAAAATGATGGCATGGAACTACTGGAATAAGCTGAGGATATTTTCACAGAGCATCGGAGGCTGAGGGCTGATCTTATAGAGGTTTATAAAATCATGAGTGGCATGGATAGAGTGAATAGCTAAAGTCTTTTCCCTCTGGTGGGTGAGTCTAAAACTAGAGGACATAGGTTTAAGGTGAGAGGGGAAAGATTTAAAAGGGACCCAAGGGGTAATTTTTTCTCACAGGGGGTGGTGTGTGCATGGAATGAGCTGCCAGGGGGAATGGTAGAGACTGGTACAATTAGAACATTTAAAAGGCATCTGGATGGGTATAGGAATAGGAAGGGTTTAGAGGGATATGGGGCAAATGCTGACAAATGGGACTAGATTAAATTAGGATATATGGACGAGTTGGACTGAAGGGTCTGTTTCCACGCTGTACAGCTCGAAGATCCATGAAGAGTCTGGTGGATTTGACTGGTGTTTTCTCTAGTTGATAACACTCTTTGCACAGACTTGCTTTTCATCAATCTCAAACCCTATTCCCAACCTTCAATGAGAGCTTATCATGAACAATTAAATTAGATTTTATTACCTGTTAAAATACAATCATATGCGAATGTTAAAGAAAACTAATAGTATGCAATTGATGAAAAAAGAGCTTAGCATTATTTGAAGAGTTTGCAAATGATCAGGTCCAGACCGCTTAGAGTGATAGAGTCATACAGCATGAAAACATACCTTTCAGTCCAACCAGCCCATGCGGACCATAATCCTGAATTAAACTAGTCCCACCTGCCTGTGCTTAACCTATAACCCTTCAAACATTTCTTATGTTTCACATGTACTGATATAAATGTTGTAACTATATCCACATCTACAACTTCCTCGAGAAGTTCATTTCACACACAAACCCTTCTGTGTAAAAAAAAATTACCCTCATTTTTAAAAAAATCTTTCTCCTCTTACCTTAAAAATATGCCCGGGTCTTGAATCCCCCACCTGAAGGGAAACGATACCTGCAGTTCACCTTATCAATACTCCTGATGGTTTTAATTTTATAAACTCCTATTTGGTCACTTCTCAGTCTCCTATGCTCTTTAAAGAAACAAACAGCCTATACACATCTCCCCGGTAAAGGTCTTCTAAGAAGTAGAACAGGCTGCCTACTACTGCATGATGAACAACTGTTGTGCTCGTCTTTCTACAGGTGTGTGTTGCATTTATGGCATACACATGTCATTCAGGTTGCTGTGAAGTTGTATATTATATTAGGCAGACTGCAGTGAGGCGTTATATTTGTCAGGTATTGACACTTTTAACAGCAGAGTTGGGGAATTTGCAAGAATGCCAGACCACATTTCAGGAGAAATCAGGTGAGTTGGTTAAAGAAAATTGGGGAATGGGTGGGAGAAAAGTTGGGGGATGGGGTTTGGGGGTGTAGACTATGCTGAGGACTGGTTGAGGTGAACAATGGAGATGCAGTGACCACCCATGGAAATGTCATATAAAAGAGACTATTCAAAGTTAGGCTCCCTCTGTATGAGACATAAATTATGCCACTGCAAACTTTGATATCTTTGCCTGATTCCAACTCCATAATCAACACTCTACTGATCTGTATGGAGACAGGACTTGGGTAAAGGAGGAATCTTGTTTCTAATCAATGTAATATGTTATTATGTTATGATACTTTACACTGAAGCAATAAGCCACATATCTTGGCCTATTTGTTCCACACAAGGGAATATAAATTTCAGTTTATCTATTTATTAATTCAAGGTGGAATGGCCTGTCATAAACACACACATTGTAATACTTGGCACTCTTCACTTGACTGAACCAGTATAACACCTGCCAAAATCCGGATTATTAATCTTTTCCCAACAAAGTGGGTGAAATACGGTCACTAAATCACTTGAGTTTACTGAGAAAAAGCGGAAAGAGGACACTGTGCTACCAATGTTAAGAGACATGAGGGGAAGACATCAAAGGTGCACCTGTGGGAATACTGTGGCAGGACCAGTGATAAATTCTCCTGACTGAGATCATATTCAGCTTGTGATAATCAGCAGCTCCAGGGACCACACACATAGGTTATCATGGGTTTTATGTATCACAGTACCTTGGGTGCACTAGATTGAAATACAGTCAAACTCACATTGCTTGTGATGATTGTATTAAATAGCAGCATTTCTTTGTAATAGACTTGACTTTCAAGCTTGGATCAGAAATAATTTCTTTGATATACAACTGAGTGTGGCATCAAGGAGCCATGGTAACATTGGAGTTAATGGGAATCAAGGAAAACTCTCCACTAGTTGATGTCATGTCTAGCGCAGAAGATGATGTTTCTGGTTGTTGGAAGTCAATTGTCTCGGCCTCAGGACATCACAGCAGGGGCTCCTCAGGATAATAAAGATGCCCTATCATCTTTAGTTGCTTCATCAACTTCTTTTTGACATCCTGTTTGAAAATGGGGTTGTTATTTGATGATTGCTTAGTATTCAGTACCTCAGATAGTTCCTCAGATATTGAAGCAGTCTCTGCCCACAATCAATCAAACCTGGCCCCCATTCTGTCTTGGACTGATGGGGGCCAAGTGAAATTTGTGTCATATGAGTACCAGGCAGTGACCACTGAATCCCTACACAACAACAAATTTGCAGCTCATTATTGACAGAACCTTAACCGGACCAGCCTCAAATACTGTAGGCAGTAGAGAAGTGAGGGAATTGAGAGACACAGCAAGTAACTCACATTACATGATCTCCCAAAGCCTGTCCCAAGGACTAAATCAGGAATGTAATGAAATACTTTTACATTTTGATGTGTGCGGTTCAATAACATTCAAGAAGCTTGCTACAGGGCAAAGCAACCTGCTTGATTGGTATACCATCACACAGCTTCAATGTTCAATCTTTCCGCCACCCTTGTACAGTGGCAGCAATTTGCACCATCTATAAGATGCTGCAGCAAGGTGCCAAAGTCCTTTTGCCATGACCTTGCCATTTGGAAGGACAAAGGTGGAAGATACTTGAGAACATCACCACTTGCAAGTCCTTCTTCAAGTCACCTTGCTGCTTATATATTGTCATTGGATCAGAATCCTGGAACTATCACTCCACACAAGCAACATAAGGTGTACCCTCACCATAGGGATTTCATTGGGTCAGAGGCAGCTCATCACCATCTTCTCAAATGAAATGTGTAATATGTGCTGACATTTCTAGAATTCTCACATCCAACAATTGAGTTAAAAAAAACATATTTGTGCAGAGGCTGCAATACGGTCGTTCTGTGTATTGACCTAAATTTATATAACTATAAACCGTGACTTTTCCTAACCTCAAATATGTACATACATGAGATTGTGTTATCCAAAAATCACAGGAAAAGTATGGATCCTCAAGTGTAATGGGTTAAATCTGTCCCACGATAACCTGAAACCTTGGAGAACTGCTGTCAAATTGACTGGCCTGAACCATTGATAGAAAAGCATTGGACTGGCGATTGACATAATCTATTCAATCAAAACTATTATAAGGCTGTGACTCAGTGCTGAGCAAATAGATCATGGAACTTACAGAATCTGACGTCACACTCTCAATGCCATTACACCAACACTATAGGCCACTTCCCCCTTTCAAATTTAGTTGAGCAATTTCATGTAAGTAGGAGTCATATTACTACTGTGGTTGCCACTAAGATCTTAAAAAGAGTGAGGTGGGCAGGTATGTGCAGTATTGTGGAAAGTATACAAGTGCCAAATTATTTCATTAGTAAGCTAAGAGTAATTTTGATAACTACACAAATTACCAGGAAAGCATGCAAACAGTATTATTATAGTGCTACTAGTGATATTAATGGGGAAATAAAATACTTCTTAAGGTTTAGTTGTGCTGGAACAGCAAAAGGCAAAAGATAAACACGGAAGAAACAACTCTTTTCAGTGTTACACGATGACAGAGTCCAAATGTATAAATTCGAGCTAACAGTGAATCAGAACCTGTTGGGAAAGGGCCCAAAGGAGTGCTGCTCAAGATTGAATTGTGCAATTTAGTTTATTAGTTTAAATATCAGAATAGCTTGCTATGTGGTTGAAAATGAATAATAAAACATCTCCTGTCTTCTTTGAAACCTCACTGCTCACTAATGGTGAGGGTAAATGCAGTATTTGACATGTGTGAAACATACTCATAGTGGAACAGCAATTTTTATAATGTGACAACATGCAGTTCAGCGGTCAGCTGAGGAGGAGTAAGTCTTTTTAACATCATTGTTTGGTTTCAATTGAGATTTTTAATTTTTTTAACACTGCTATATCACAATGATTTAGTTTGCTAGTTCAAAAATGAAGGACACAATTACATCCTGCACTATCTGTTAACTTCAGTATTCAGTTTATCCTTGTGGTGACTTCTGATTTTCTTTTGTTGAAAATGCTGTCATTTCTTTGCAAATATGCATGGAAATAGGAACATGTAAAACCTGAAGTGCTTTTGTTGCAGCCTTTTAAAGTCAAAAGTGTGAGAAGTTAATATTCCAGAATGTTAGTTAATTATCCAGAGGTGGTTTTGTGAGTTGACGTATTAAATTTTTCTAGTCTGCACATGATATTAGACTTAAATGAGTGTAAACAAATTGTGAGCCTAGACTCGTAATTTAAAAATGATTGGCAGAGAATGTCTCAGTCCAGAAACTTGTTGGCAGGGACTGAGTTAACCTGTTTACCTTACAAGAGACAATGTAGGATAAAGAAACCTTATATGTTTTTCTTTGTCAGGTTTCTCATGTGGAAACATTGACATTGGAGACTGTTTAGTGACTAACCCAACAGCTGAAAAAGCTATTGAGCGGCAGCTTGACAGCAGTCATAAGAAAATGTATAAGACTTGGTGCAACGTGTAAGTATTCAGCAACTAGATGCCCTCTTATTGCTTTTTATGAGTTCATATAATCAGGGTACAAAAGTCATGGTTATTAGCAACAACAAAAGGATCCAATCTGCACTGCAGATCTACTTCTTGCAATTTGACAGATTGCAACAGGAGTAGTAAACGCTATAAAATTTTGCTGCCGTCTTCAATCTGGTGTTTATGTGTAACAAATTCTCACTGCCTTTGACATTTAATGAAGGTGTAGCTGTTGGTATGTTTTAGTTAATAGCAATTTTGTCATTTTGTGTTTGTGCAAAAATGGTAAATAAAGCTGGTGAGTTCTTACTGAAATGCTGGGACCTGTTTGAGATTATTTTGTATTGAAAATACAATAAATTGTGTTATAGTGCCAGCTGAAGTGTCGAAAATCATAGGTCCAATGATTTGGAATATTCTGAAGAATTCAAAACTCAAATATACGGTGATACCAGCAATATCCACTGGATGTTTGATCTTTCTTGTGAACCAGTATTCTTTGCGAGGTGTTAATACTGCTCTGTATTTTGGTACAATTATCCTATGACTGACTCATCCCAGTGCCAAAGAAAAATCATGCAGCGTGCCTCAATGCCTACCGGCCTGTGGCTCTGACATCCATAATTATGAAGTGCCTCAAAAGGTTGGTGTTGGCTCACATCAGCTCCAGCCTCCCAGATTGCCTTGATCCCTTGCAAGTCATGTACCTTTGCTTAGGTCTGTTCATCAAAACACATCTAGAGTCTTAGTGTCACAGAGATGTCCAGCATGGAAACAGACCCTTCGGTCCAACTCGTCCATGCTGACCAGGAATCCCAAATTAATCTAGTCCCATTTGCCAGCACTTGACCCATATCCCTCTAAAGCTTTGCTATTCATAAAACTATCCCGATGTGTTTTAAATGCTGTAATTGTACCAACTCCACCACTTCCTCTAGCAGCTAATTCCATAGATGCACACCCTCTGTATGAAAAGATTGCTCCTTAGGTCCCTTTTATATCTTTGCCCTTTCATGCTAAACCTATTCCCTCTAGTTCTGCACTCCCCCACTCCAGGGAAAAGACCTTGTCTATTTACCCTATCCATGCCTCTCATGATTTTATAAACCTCTATAAGGTCACCCCTCAGCCTCAGATGCTCCAGGGAAAACAGCCTCAGCCCATTCAGCCTCTCCATATAGCTCAAATCCTCCAACCCTGGCAACATCCTTGTAAATCTTTTCTGAACCCTTTCAAGTTCCACAATATCCTTTTGATAGGAAGGAGACCAGAATTGCACATAATATTCCAAAGGTGGCCTAACCAATGTCCTGTACAGCCGCAACATGACCTTCCAACTCCTATACTCAATACTCTAATCAATAAAGGAAAGCATACCAAACACCTTTTTCACTATCCTATCTACCTGCGACTCCACTTTCAAGGAGCTATGAACCTCCACTCCAAGGTCTCTTTGTTCAGCAACACTCCCCCGGACCTTACCATTAAGTGTATAAGTCCTGCTCTGATTTGTTTTTTCCAAAATGCAGCACCTCACATTTATCTAAATTAAACTCCATCTGTCACTTTTCAGCCCATTGGCCCATCTGATCAAGATCCCACTGCGGTAACCTTCTTCGCTGTCCACTACACCTCCAATTTTGGTGTCATCTGCAAACTTACTAACTATACCTCCTATGTTCATATCCAAATCATTTATATAAATGACGAAAAGTAGTAGACCCAGCACCGATCCTTGTGGCACACCACTGGTCACAGGCCTCCAGTTTGAAAAGCAACCCGCTACTTCCATCTTCCACCAAAGGTCTTCTGTCTTTGTGTCAGTTCTGTATCTAAATGGCTAGTTCTCCCTGTATTCCATGAGATCTAACCTTGCTAACCAGTCTCCCATGGGGAACCTTGTCGAATGCATTACTGAAGTCCACATAGATCACGTCTACCACTCTGCCCTCATCAATCCTCTTTGTTTCTTTTTCAAAAACTCAATCAACTTTGTGAGACATGATTTCCCATGCATGGTGGCTACAGAGAGAGCAGTGAGTTGTCTCACCCTGAGGTCTTCTAAGCCATCACTCGTAATATTTGAAGCTGTCATTTCAGGTTTTCTGATCTAAGTACTGTAAATGGATCTATAAGCCAAAACTGCAAGATACCAAAATTTTGAAAAAGAAAGGCAAGGTCACCTAGCAAGTAGTAATTGAGTGGAGCCCAGAATAGAAATTAGGGACATGGCAATTGTGTGTGTAAGGACTGGGGGTAATAAGCTGCATGAAATGTGACATAAAGCAGAAGCTGACTGAAAATTTTGATTCTGATTTAAGTGATGATTGTGACATATAAATGGATGTTGCTTTAACAGAAATGTTTTCCTGGATAATCTTAGAAGAGGTCCATAACTTTGTTGAGGTATTGTGTATATGCTGAAAAGGAAAAGTTTTTTTTGTCGTGAATACAGTGTGTGTATTTGCATTTTTTTGTGAAATATTAAACAAATGTTTGAAACAATTCCACTTGCAAATATTTGCATCAGTTTGGGTATACATTAAACATGGGGAGAAATTCTCTTCCCATTTCTGTTTTCGGGGAGCCATGTTCATGTGGGTTGAAGAATCAGCAGTACTGTGTTATAGGCCTTTGTTGTTCCATTCTAGCTTCATTCTGTGTTGGAGCTGGTGAATTTACCATGATCAGCTTTACTTATTGGCTTTCATAGGTTTGTCAAACCAGCATGTGGTCCTTGCAAACCACATGGTGTAAAGGTTCCTCTTTATCAAAGAGCAGCACTTACAAATCCAAATGAAGATTGAATTCCAGAGAAATTCAATCATCTTTGTTAAATCTGATAATTTAAGGTCTGATGTATGAAAGCAATGCAAGACGCCTTATTGTGTTACATAAAGATGTGGAGCTAGATCTTTGTCATTCAGTTAATGTGAAACAGGCCTGAGAATGTCTCAAGTTAGAATGTTAAATTCACCATGGTCACAATAACAAACTAGTATAATAAGTTTAGTACCATAATGACATTTCAGTCTTGTGTAAATGTTTTCAAGATTTACTCTTGAGTACTGTTTCACTTTTTTTTTCTTGACACTCTTTTAATTTTACAAAAGTCATTATGATTCAATAGCTGTGTAAGTTGCAACAAAGAATAATGCGCTATAAAGTTGTTCATGGGCTTAAGAAAGGATTCATTAGCTTTCAATTAACATAAAGGAAGGGAAAGGCATTTATATAGAGCATTTTGTTACTTCAGGAAGTCCCAAAGCTCTTTACAACCAATTAAGTATTTTTTGATGTGTGGTGGCTGTTGTAACGTGGGAAATGCAGCATCTAATTTATGCATAGAAGGACCCACAATCAGCCATGTGATTGATGCTTGTCTGGATAATCGTTTTTTTTTGTGTTGTTGTTTGAGGGATAGATATTTATTCAGGCAACAAGGAGAACACCTCAGTTCTTCAGGTAATGCAATGGGACTATTTCCACTGATTTAAAAGAGAGATGACATGCCCTCTGCTTAAGGTCTTGACCAAAATTGGGTGTCTCCACGAGTGAAGCACTCAGTATTGCACGAATGAGCCAACCTGGATTATGTGGATTTAAGCAAAGATCAATCTTCCTTGGCTGCTACCCTCCTAATACACAAATAGAGTCAGGTGGAGTACAGGATTAAAATACCTAGAAAAATATTATGGTAATTTTTAAGTTTGTTTCTTAGTTTCTGTATTTTCCTTCTGTCTGGTAAAATGGACCATGTCAGAGTTCTTCAACCAACTATTGCCTACTGTGACATATAGGAAATAATAGTTTTGAAATGCTGACATATTTAAAATAATAATGCTTTGTTAAATCACATATAACATTTTACCATTAGTGTGTTGCAGTGATGTAAATCATTCCAATTCAGATGGTTTCAAATGACTAATAATTGGAATGCTTTTCTTACCTTCTGGTTTTCTTTTGTTTCTGTTGCTTTTTTAAAATCCTGGTTTTATAAAAAGATGGCACAGGATAATGGCGACTTCGTTCACTTTTCACTGTCCTCCTGTATTCCCATACTTGAGTCCTCGCAACAATAATTCTAATTCTAATTTTGCCATGTTTGAGATAAAGCTGCGCTGTATGCTTAATGCAAAGTATTACAGTTTGTTTACATAACGAAATGTTTGTAATATGTAGAATCACCTGCAGCTTTGTTGTATGCTTATTGAACAATATTATTGATTCAGGTTGCTTTAAACAAATTGTAGCTATGCTGATACTTCAAATCTTGTCCTTGATTTCTAATGTCCATGCAATGAATGCTGTTCAAGATTTACTTTTCATTGGCATCAGAAACTTCTTCCTAGCCTGCACACACAAATGTGAGAAAAAAAGGATAATCATTTATTCCTTTTCATCCATTTTCCAAAGAAAACAAATCTGGGAATTACAGCAGAAAAAGAAAGGTCCATGATCAATTTATTTTGCACTTGCTAACTTGATTATTTTTGTGTTTAAGTTAGTGGCCAGAGGAAAATGTAGCATAAAACTTGCAATTGAAAAGACTTTACTTTTAAACATGGACACATAGCAGAGGAAACCTATCAAGCTGTCAAAAAACATTAGGTGTGCATCAAAGATGCTTGATCCCGACTACTTGCATAAACAAAACTTTTGTGCACATATCCTGTACAGTATTGTGTTTACATCATGACAAGACCTGTGCATTTTATTACTTGGAATTACTCCAATTCTTAGTCAGCTTGGAGTCATCAGGTCTCATGCCATCAAGTTTGGAATTTGTCCAGTAACCAATACCGTAATGACTGGAATGTAAAAGCCTTATGTTCACAAGATTTGTGCCCAGATTTATGAAAGTAGAATACACTTCTGTTAACTTGTGTATGTAGTTTATGTCGCTTAATCTCTTTTTAAAAAAAAAGCTGACAATACAGGCACACTAATGAGTGGAAATATTGAGCTGCAGTATCATTTCAAATTAAATGACTATTTACAATGAAAGGATGCATCTGTGCAAATGGTTAAAGGCAAACTCATGGCTAATAATA
The DNA here is from genome assembly GCF_047496795.1 of Chiloscyllium punctatum. Classification (NCBI taxonomy): domain Eukaryota; kingdom Metazoa; phylum Chordata; class Chondrichthyes; order Orectolobiformes; family Hemiscylliidae; genus Chiloscyllium; species Chiloscyllium punctatum. The sequence continues at coordinate 13,335,701 of NC_092780.1, read as the reverse complement.
GCAAGCACTTCATGCAAAGGAAGACCTCTATCTGCAATAGTGATGGAGGCAAAATCTCTGAAACTGCTCGAGCTGCTATTCTGGGGAATGGTGGATATCTGTGGAAGAATGACCTCACTATTATGAATGGCTTCCTTTGTTTGCATTTGTCTTCAGCATCATCACGGGTGTTTAAGTAATCTTTGTGCTTCTGCCCATTCATTTGTTGTCTCACCCTCCTAATGTAATCGGCATGCTTTCTTAGTTGCAAGCTTAAATGAATATGTCCCATCTGTAACTGCGATCAGCTAAGTTAGGACATGTTTGAGTATTGTTCAAATGGTTTTCCCTAATCTTCCCTTCCTTTCATCACCTCTATTTATGGCTCAATTTAAAATATTGTGAGGGGAATGCCAAGCAGAATCCCACTTTATGGTTCACCCATGGCCTTGTTACTTGTGGGCTTTATTCCATTTCCTTCTGGATACATGCTTAGTTTATATGTTGGCAGTGGTAAACTGCAAGAATATCCTGGCAGTGTGAGTGATAACATCTTTACTGGATTGATTTTTATTAGTTCCCTTCGCTATTTCTTCTATAGTCTTAACAAATTGGGAATTTTGTCAAACTACATACAGACGTTAACGGAAGTGTATTCTACTTTGTGTAACTTCTGTAAAATTGAAGCCATGAGCTATAGAAGGACTTGCTGAATTTTTAAAATATGGTACTTGCTTGTCTTTGGTTGTGATACTAAGTAACGAGACTAGATCATAAAGCCATCGGTAAATGATGTAATCTCATTCTCATCTGAGTTAACTGATGTTAACTGATATATTTGATGTCATGGCGGGGATCCCAGGGAGGGATTTGCCAATGGTACCCATTTGAATTGGTATTATGTCAGGGAAGAATCAAACTTGTCTGAGAAGACTCCCACATGCACGAAAGTCACTTAGTTTAGAGCAGATTTTTAAAGAGGAACTGAGATTCCCCAGTTATATACTTACTCATAATTCTCAGCAGGAGAATGAGCTCATGCAACTCGAGCTGAAATAAGTGAACAATACGTTGACTGGAAGAACTGCAAAATATTCCGAGTTTTTGACTGGTAAGCAAATAAACTCTTATATGAGCTTAAAGTACAATGCATTAACAAAACAATCTGTTTATTTTATTCTTTGGTGAGATAAATTTGTGATTCCTGATAAAGGGCTTATGCCCGGAACGTCGATTCTCCTGCTCCTCCAATGCTGCTTGACCTGCTGTGCTTTTCCAGCACCACATGTTTGTCTCTGATCACCAGCATCTGCAGTCCTCACTTTCCCCTGAGATAAATTTGTTGTCCATTCCTATTTGTCTTGAGAAGGTGGTGGTCAACTTCCTTCTTGAGCTGCTGCAATGTATCTGTTGGAAAATGTGCATTCAATGTGCTGAGGGGCGCTCCAGGTTGTTGACCCAACTTCAGTAAGGAAAGAAAGTATAGTTCCAGGGAGGCAGTGGCATAGTGCTAGGATAGTGGGCTAGCAATCCCGAACCCAAGCTAATGTTCTGGGGACACCTGTTCAAATGCCACCATGGCAAGTCATGAAATTTAAATTCTTCAAAAGTATGGAATTTTCAAAAGAAGTTAGCCTGTTGTTTATTGTAAAACCCTTTCTGGTTCACTAGTGTTTTTTTGGGAGGGTCATGTGACTCCAGATGTGCTTCACTCTAAGCTGCACACAGTTAGGGATAAGCAATAAATGCTGACTTTCAATTGGTGGAGTTCTCAAAGGTCTGCTTTCCTTTATCCTTCCAGATAATAGAGGTCACAGATTTGGAAGCTGCTGTTGAAGGTTTCGCAAGTTGTGGCTGTGCATCTTTTATATGGTGGATGCTGCTGTTAATATATGCCACTGCGGGAGGCAGTGAATATTTAAGATGGTAGTTGGGGTCCTGAACAAACAGTCTTTGTCCTCAGTGGTTTCAAGCTTATTTAAGTTTGGATCTGCACTTATCCAGGTAAACAGAGTGTGTTCCCTCACAGCGCTGACTTGTATGTTGTAGATAGTGATTGATCCTGTGAAACAGACTTTGGGAAATCAGGAGATGAATAACTTGCCACAGAAATTCCCAACCTCTGATCTTCTCTTTCCACCACAATATTTATATTGCTTTTCCATTTAAGTTACTGGTCAATGGTAACCTTTTCCCTAAACCCCAGAGTCATAGAGTTCTACAGTGAAACAGGCCCTTCGGCCCACTCTGCCCATGCTGCCCAGTTATCACAATTAAACTAGTCCCACTTGCCTGCATTTGGTCCACATCCCCTCCATACCTGCTTCATCCACATAACTGTCTAAATGTTTTTCAAATGAGAAAAGTTTACTTGCTTCCACTGTTACATCTGACAGCCCATTCCAGACACTAAACACCCTCTGTGTGAAAAAAAAATGCCCCTCTGGATCCTTTTGTATCTCTCATCTCTCACCATAAATCCATGCCCTCTAGTTTTAGATTCCTCTGCTGTGGGGAAAAGCTATCCGCTATCCACCTTATCTACGCGTCTCATGATTTTATACACCTCTATTAGGTCATCCCCTCAGTCTCCTATACTCTAGGCAAAATTGCCCAGCTCATCCAACCTATCCTTATAATACAAACCTTCAAATCCGGGTAGCTTCCTCTTAAATCTTTTCTGCACTCTTTCTAGTTTAATAATATCCTTTCTATAGTAGGGTCACCAGAACTGCATGCAGCATTCCAAATGTGGTCTCACAGTTGCAACAAGATATCCCATGACAAAAGTATGCATGCTGAAAGCCTTCTTCACCACCCTGCCTACCTGTGACTCCACTTTTGAGGGGTTATGTACATGTACCCCAAGATCTCTTTGTTTCATTACACTCCCCAAGGCCCTACGATTTGCTGTGTAAGTCCTGCCCTGGTTTGACCAACCAAAATGCAACACCTTGCATTTATCTAAACGCCATCTGCCATTCCTCAGCTCACTGGCCCAGTTGACCAAGATCTCGCTGTATTTCCAGAAATGGTCTTCACTGTCCACTATGCTGCCAATCTTGGTGTCATCTACAAATTTACGAACCACGCCTGCTAAATTCTCATCTAAGTTGTTTATATAAGTGATGAATAATTGGGTGGAGCATTCAGAAATAAAGGTGTCACTGAATGCTAAGGGGAGATGGCTAGATTTCATCTAGAATTATGTCCCATTTTTTGGAATCAGTCATTAGCCTGCAGAAGTTGACATGGAAGAAAGAAATACTTTGAGAGTTTTGAAAGTAGCATTAAAAGTATTTATTATTTTTATACACACAGTATATACTAATACTTTTGTTTGTACGATTTGAGTGAGGGCACCATCTAGTACTTTAAAATGTTTGAAGTGGAGATTATTGAGTTTAAATTGTACCAGTCATGGTTCAATTAGTAGCACTTTTGCCCTTGAATTAGAATGTTGTGGGTACCAGTCCTATTTCAAGTTTCAACCTAACACTACAGTACAGCTTCGAGAGAGTGCTGCACTGCCAAAGGTGCTACGTTTCAAATAAATGTTATGACACGGTTCCATTTTTCTTTCCAGGCTGTGTAAAAGAAACTACTCTGATGTCCCAGTTCACTTGTCAATATTAATCATTCGATCAACATCATAAAACCAGTTTATCTGGTCTTAATCACATTGCTGGTTTTGAGATTTTGCTGTGCAAAGATTCGCTGTTGCATTCCCAGAGGATTGAGCATACTTCAGTACTACTAAATAGACTATAATACATTTTAGGACATCCTGTGGCTGTCATACACTATGTAAATTTTCTGTAAATTTTAATTTTAATGTATACGGAGGGCAATGAAGCAAAATTAATAAATCTCAAACAGCATGGTTAAAAAACATGTTTTTTTCCCTGCAGTAGATATTTTAAGTAGACTCCAATCAAAAACAGTTAATGCTATGTTGAGTAACTGTTGGAAAAGAGACCTGAGGCACGTTTGCATTGGTAAGAATATTTTTGGTGGCAAGCGAGCAGGACCCCTGCCAAATGTGAAAGCCTCAAGCAAAGCCACTGAATTCCATGCTCTGGACATAACCATTTGTGGGTGCCAAGAATGGAGACTGATACTATGGAAAGCAAATGCCCTTTTCCATTGTCCTGACTGGGTGCTGGAAACACACAGAATGTATAAAACACAGAGCTGCACTCAAAGTTTGGAAAGCTTTGTTTTGTGAGTGTTCTCCTGCAATCTAAACAACGATGTAAAAATATCTAGCGATGATCATATGTATTTGAGTACAACCATTTTGGTCTTGCTGAGATTGTGGAATTGTTGTCTGCAGAGATGCATGATTAGTTAGATCAATATCAATATTCTGATGCTGAAATCAATATTTTTCATCTGATAATTTTGGAGTGAGGGCGAAATATTTATAGTTTTATTACCTGTAAAATTACAGGCAAAACTGTTTGCACAAAAGTCTCAAATGAAAATAAGCTGGATAGGTAAATGTTTATTGTGGCCAACACTTAATCCACAACCAATATGCATAACAAATGATCTGATCACTCTTTTGACTGTTATTTCTGGGAAATTGCTGTAAATTAACTGCCTACATTGTAACAGTGACATGTGCAAACTCCTTAATTGGTTGTACAAGCACCTTCTGAAATCATGAAAGGCACTGTATAAGTCCAAATTCTTTTGTTTGTTTTTGCTGTGTTCTCCTACAAAACAGAACACACCTCAAGAGTAAATCCTATGCTGAAGATTTTTGGAATGTTCTAGTTTTGTGAATGGTGCCATCCAATTGCAAGTTTTTATAATTGTACATTTGATTTACTTTAATACTGCCCAGCAGGGCAATTAGCAATAATTCCAGTTGCATTGTTGCACCTATTGAAGTGTTATTGATTTCTAATTGTTTAAACAGCAAGTGAGTCCCTGATTCCTCCTTGTCTTTAGCTGCTCTTATATACTTTAAACTCAGACTTTGTCCATTAAGGTTTACATAATTGTGATGTCAAACTCATTTTCTGCAGCCTAAAATGTAACTTCTGGACTCTCAATAAATCCTGGGAACTTGCTTTTGAATATCATAGGATTCATATTGAAAGAACAATATTTGAAGAACCATTATTAGATTGAAATGCTGTAGCATTTATTCTAATGGAAGTTTAAGATGAGGAAACTCAGAGGTTTATGAAGTTTGAGTGTCAGCAGCAAGTTACAAAAGGAGCATAAAGCCTCGCTTTCCCTGATTATATTTTTGAAGATAAATTAGTAAGATGTTATCAGTAATGTGTGCAGTAAAATCGGATAATGATAAAAGATGGAAAAAGTTCAATGCACAAGACTTGAATTATTTATTGACTCGGGAGTGTCTCAAAAACCTTGAATTTTCTTTCTGTCTGGGGTTCAGATTTTGCCTGGAGGTTTTAGTTGTTACATGAATGCTGTCTTATAACCATGCTCAAAGATGATCAGTAAGTAAATGTACTGTGTACAAGAATATGAATTAAGTGCAGAAGGAGGCTGATATGCAGCCCTTCCTGAAGAAGGCCTGCTGTGTTTTTCCAGCACGACCTTTTTTAACTCTGGTACTCCAGCATCTGCAGTCCTCACTTTCTCCTCCCTGCTATGTAGCCACTCCAGCCTATTTCATCCATCAACAAAATCGTGGCTGATTTAATTGTTACCTCAACTTCATATTTCTTGCTGATCCTCGATGCCCTTAAGCAGAGTGGTACTCTGAAAGTGATCCAGGTTTAATATCTGTTATGCCCTGAGTTCACTCATGATCTGGAGCTTTGGCAATGAGAGTATGAGAGTCTTGGCAATGAGAAATGATCCCCAGGAATAACTGTCCAAAAAAAGCAGGAGCAATCTAGTGCAGCAAACTACCATCTTATTAGTAATGTCAAGCAGCATGAAGAGAACAATAACGTTCTCACTGATGGTCAGTTTGATTTTTGTAAGGCCTGCCCGGCTACTGACCTGTCTTTTTCTAAACATTACAGTGCAGTGTGGGTGACTGCCCTTCACATCTAGACTTCATTGTATAAAATTATGGACAGGGTGGATAGAAAGAAGCTGTTCTCATTAGTTGAAGGGTCAGTAATAAAGGGACATGCTTTTCAGGTGAAAGGCAAGAGATTTAGAGGGGAGATCAGCAATCTCTTTTTTACCCAGATGGTAGAGCGGTTCTGAAATGTACTCCCTGGGAGAGTGGGCAATCACACAGTCTTTGAAAAGTAATTGGGTGAACACATGATATATAATATTCAAGACTAGTGCTGGAAAGTGGGACTCATGTAGATTCCCTGAAATTGGCAGAAGAAAGACTAACCAGGAGTTTATTTATACTTTTTCTCTGGAATGCGGGTGTTACTGGCAACATTTATTGTTCAATGTTATTTCCCTTGAGATGTGGTAGTTGTTCTTCTGCTGTAGTCTAAAGGTATTTCTATAGTGCTGTGTGTACGGGAATTATCCAGAAGTTTGATTGAGCAATGAAAAGAAACTGAAATGCATGTTCAAGTTGGAATAGTGCCTGACTTGGAGATGATAGGATCTTACACCTACCAGCTCCTATTTAAAGGAATATGTTCATTGGAGATTTTCTATGTGTGGTAATCCCTTGGAACAAAGTGCTTTTGGCAACAGCCTGCAGATAGGATCCTTTAAAGTGTTGCACTGCAGCTCCTTCTGCACTTCTGGCTGACCAGGAAATTCTCCAGCTCTTACTGCCTCCCACAGATGTATTGTAAGGATGTACAGACTGATCAACTATTCTGACTGCATTATGGCACACCTGTGCTCATCAAGGACTGAGGTTGCGAGATCGCTGGAGCTCTGGCCCAGAGATAGGGGTGTTCCCACCGTGCCACAGACTCCTAAAGGTTTTGTCTGATCTCTATACAAAAAAAAGAGCCTACTAAAGTTCACTGTTGAGCCTGAGCATGTCACGCTAAGTACTCTTTGCTGTCGAGAAACATGTCCTGCTTTTGATTAGTGTGTTTGAGAAAAGGGAATAAAGAATGAACTCATCGAGTTTTCTTTTTGCCAACTGTCAGAAAGAGGAACCTAATTCTCTGTTACTTGGCTTCATTGAGAGCTGAATCTTAAAGGCAGAATTTCATTTTAATATGACAACTGCCATTTATTAAATTACAGTGCTAGATTGATTGTTGATTTTGAAAAGTAAGCACATCATGAGGCTGTACTGCACTTAAGTATTAATGAACCAGCATGACTGCCCTATAAATGTGTAATGTTCCCTCGTTATGTGTTAAAGTGTTTAAAAATTGAACATTTTGAGTTGATAACTTTTCATTTAGGCGCACTGATATTTTCAAGGGTAAATGTCATTGCCTGGTGGAGTGCTATAAATAATGTTGGCATGAGGATCTGTGATTTGATTTCAGTCTGTGCTGGGTTAGTTTATTGCAGTTTGAGCACATACTGCACCTAATCTGGGAAAGGGAGAGAAGGTCAGCCTGGGTTATGGCACATAATCATTGTAGTGAAGGACACACTGAAACATCAAGCAAGTGTTCAGCCACTACTTCCATGATTGAATGTCACATGATTGAAAGCTCACACATGAAGATTGGCTACTAGAATGAGGAACAGAAGGGGAACCATACCTGAGGAACTATATCCCAGCAAGAAGTTAGTACCTCAAAAATAGAGAGACTGAAAATGGAAGGAAGCTGTGTGTTTATTGTTAAATTTATCAATTTACTGTTACCCACAAGAAAGAACAATCTAACAACCTCATCTGGTATGGCCTACATGTGACTCCAGATCCATAATGATGTGATTGACTTTTCAATAGCCTCTGAAAAGGCCCAGCAAGCCATCAGCTATATCTAGACATTAGAAAGTCTGTCAAAAGGAACAGAACCAAGTTGACCAAGGCAATGGAATTACATTCTATGAACCCTGCAAATTTCTTCTTTTAAGGAGTTGCCCTGGGACTCCTCAACATCGACTGTGAAACCCAATGAAGTCTCATGACACCAAGTAAAATGTGGGCAAAATACCTCTTGCTGATTAACACTATTTGCTCCTTTCCCCACCCCCGCTAATGAATCAGTTCTCATCCATGTTGAGCACAACTTGGTGAATGCACTGAGAGTAGCAAGGATGTAGAGTGTACTCTGGGTGAGGCCCTCAATGTCTCTCACCAAGGGTAACTCAGTAGCACTATTACTGACTGATCAGGCTGAATTGTAAAGGCCATTACATCAACAAGAATAAAAATGCATACTTGACCTTGTTTTCACCAATCTCCCATTAACAGCTGTTAGGTTCAAGACCGAATCAATATAAGGAGTGACCATTGCACAGCCCTTGTGGAGTCAAGGTCCCACCTTTCAAATTGTGGATACTGCCTATCGTATTGTGTGACCTTAGCACCATGCTGAATGGGATAGATTTCAAACCATTCTAGCATGTCAAGATAGGGCATCCATGAGTTATATTCATCTCTAATCTTTAACAGCATATCCCTCCACTCTACCATTAACACCAAGTCACAGGATCCAACCTGTTAAATAAGGAGTGCAGGCGAACATGCTAGTAACAGCAACAGCACAGTTAAAAATGAGGTATCAACCTGATGAAGCTTGTATGCCAAACAGTGTTAGTAGCACAGTTTAGATAGAGCTGAGTGATTCTACAACTGAAGGAACAGATCTCAGCTAAGTCCTGCCACATCGAGTCATGAATACTGGTGGATGATTAAACAATGAAGTTCTGTGATATTCCATTTTATAGAGTTGTCCTGCACAGCAATGCAAAAGATGAGGTTAAAGCATTTGCAAACATCTTCACCACAGATGCCAAGTGAATGTTCCAACCCTGCTTCCTCCTGTAGTCCCTAGCATTACAGTTATTAGTTTTCAGCTAATTTGATTCACACACATGCTAGCAAGAAAAGGTTGAAGGCGCTGGATACTGTTCGGATAACATTCTGACAATAGTGCCGAAGACTTGTGGTTTAGAACTACTGCATTCCCAGCCAATGTGTTCCAATACAGTTACGTAACTGGCTTCTACCCCACAATGTATAGAATCCATCTCCCAGGCCCGCTGTCTAGGAAAGGCTGCCAGCATTCTGAAAGATCCATCCCACCCTGGCAATGTTTTTCCACAACCTCTACCATTGGGGAGAAGGTACAGAAGCCTGAACACACGCACCAGCTGGTTTTGTAATAGTTTCTACCCTACTGTTGTTAGAATACTGAATGGACTCACAAACTCTTAATATTTGCCTGTGCCTGTTTTTGTTTTTGCCACTGTTTACCTATCATTTACTACCTAAGCTACTTAATTCTGTGATTTGCCTGTATTGCTCACAAGACAAAGCTTTTCACTGTGCCTCGGTACACGTGACAATAAATAAATTCAAATTCAAATTCAAATGTTCCCCAGGAATAACTGTCCAAAAAAAGCAGGAGCAAACCAGTGCAGCAAACTACCATCTCATCAGTAATGTCAAGCAGCATGTAGAGAACAATAACATTCTCACTGATGGTCAGTTTGATTTTTGTAAGGCCTGCCCGGCTACTGACCTGTCTTTTTCTAAACATTACAGTGCAGTGTGGGTGACTGCCCTTCACATCTAGACTTCATTGTATAAAATTATGGACAGGGTGGATAGAAAGAAGCTGTTCCCATTAGTTGAAGGGTCAGTAATAAAGGGACATGCTTTTCAGGTGAAAGGCAAAAGATTTAGAGGGGAGATCAGCAATCTCTTTTTTACTCAGATGGTAGAGCGGTTCTGAAATGTACTCCCTGGGAGAGTGGGCAATCACACAGTCTTTGAAAAGTAATTGGGTGAACACATGAAATATAATATTCAAGACTAGTGCTGGAAAGTGGGACTCATGTAGATTTAGTGTAGTTTTGGCAGTGGTGACTTGATGGACCAAAGGGCTTTTTACTGTATGATTTTATGATTTGATTGAATATGGCGTCAAGGATCCCTAACAAATCATCCATCAACAAGATCCATCTCCAAAAAGAGAGAGAATGCCTCGTGACATTGTATTGCTGAATTGCTGAATTCTCTACTGTCAATATCCTGGGGGTTCCCATTGACCTAAACTGGACAAGCCATGTAACCAATAGTAATAAAACAGAATGTGATTGAGAAACTCAGCAGGTCTGACCGCATCTGTGGAGAGCAAGCAGACTTAATATATTGGGAACAGTGACCCTTGTACAGAACTGATTTTAGCTGGGAAAAAGTTGTTCTCTATGCTGAAGATGGGGATCGGGGTGGATTGAACAAGGGATGGAAATGGAGGCCAGAGAGAAGGAAGGGTGCAGTGTTCCCGGTGGAAAATGAGATACCATTCTTTCAGCATGCGCTGAGCTTCGCTGGAGCGCTGCAGCAAGGCTGAGATAGAGATGTTGCTTAGGGAACATGGTGTGTGAAAGTGGCAGGCTCAGGGTCATTTTTGCAAATAGAATGTGGATGTTCTGCAAAGCAGTTGCCCAGCCTGCGTTTTGACTTTTCATTGTAAAGCAGCCCACTTTGTGAACAGTGAATACAGTAAACTAGATTTAGTGAAGTGCAAGCAAATGCTTGCTTCATATGGATGGTGTATCTGGGGCCATGGATAGTGAAGAGGGAGGATGTAAACAGGCAGGAGTGGACGAGGTGTGGACCAAGGTCTCCCAAAGGGTATGGTCCCCGTGGAAGGATAACAAAGGACTGGAGGGGGGATATGGTGGTGGCATCCCATTGGAGGTAGCGGAAATGATGGCTAATGATCTTTTGGATGTGATGCTGGTGGGATGGTAAGTGAGGGCTAGGGACACCCTATCGTTGTTGTGGGATGGAAGAGAAGAGGTGAGAGCCAAAGTGCGGGAAATGGGTTGGACACGAATGAGGGCCTTACTATCCATGGTTGTGTGGAATCCTCAGTCAGTGAAGAAGGTGGACATTTTAGAGGCCCCCTTGTAGAGGCTGGCATCTTTGGGATAGGTACAATGGGATGGAGAATCTGAATCAATGGAATAGAGCCTTTAAAGGAAGCAGAGTGTGAGGATGTATAGTCAAGGTAAATGTGGGAGTTGGTGGATTTGTAGATTGTAAGGGTGCTCAGAATCAAAGACAAAGGTGTTGAAGGATAGATAAAGATGTAACAAAATTGTGAAAAGGAGAATACAATTCAACTCTGCTGAGAGTCAACAAGATACAAACAAGACATGAGGGTGGGTGTGTATGTGTGTATATCAAAAGCAATTCATCTAAAACACTGCTTCACATGGAAGGTGTTTGGGGATTTGAACAGTGTAGCAGGAGATTGGTTCCCTACAGAATGCTAACAGCGGAGCTGGAAGATGTATTTGCTGGTATCCAGCTGGAGGTTGTGGAAGTGACAAAGGATGATCCTTGATTACGAAGACTGCTGAGGGAGAAAGTGAGGGCATGGGGAATCCTATTGTTGCTGTGAGAGGATTTGGAATGTGAGGACAGAAATGTGGGAGTTAGTCAGACATGGGCTCCATGAGGACCATATCAATCATGGTGGGACGGTTCCTTGATTGAGGAAAAGGATGTCATGTTGGAGCCACTCTGGTGAAAAGTGACAGAACAGATGCAATCGAGACTGAGAAACTGGGAAAATTGAATGGAATCCTTCTAGGAAGCAGGGTGTGAGGAAGTATATTTAAGAAAACTGTGGATGCTGGAGGGTTTGAAGTCAGTATTGATGGACACTCTGTCCCCAGAAATGGAAATCAAATAGTCAGGGAAAAGAATCCACATAAATAGGGCAGCTACAAGAGCAGGTTAGAGCTAGAAATCCTGTGGCAAGAATTTGCCTCTTGACTCCTCAAAGCTGAGCCACCATCCGTAAGACAGAGGCCAGGTGTATGATGGTATACTTTCCACTTTTCTGGATAGGTACAGCTCCAACAGTCATGAAGTTCAATACCACCCAGAACAAAGCAGCTTGTTTAATTGGCATCCCATCTAACTCCTTCAGCATTCAGTTACTCCATCATCCGTGCATAATGGCAGCGGGGTGTACCGCCCTCAAGTTGCACTGCAGCATCTCACCAACAATTAGTTAGCAACTTTCAAACCCATAACTCTACCACGTAGAATGAAAAGGCAGCAGATAGATAGGAACACCATTATCTGCGATTTTTTGTTCAATTGGCACACCACTCTGATTTAGAATAATATTGCTGTTCTTTCACTGTTGCTAGTTCAAACTCCTTTTTTAACAGCATGATGGGTCCCCCACTCTGCAATAGTTCAAGAAGGCAGCTCACTGCCACCTTCTCAAGGGCAGTGAGGAACAAATGATAAATGCTGGCCTGGCCCGTGAACCCTATATCTCATAAATTATATATATTTTTAAAAATCACATACATTTTACTTGAAGCTATGTAAGTCTATTAGTCTGGCAAAATTAAGCTTCTACACAAGTCCCAGAAATCTTGCAGTTTTCAAATTTTAGAATTACTTGTGATAAACTATCAACAATAACGTGAAATATAGTCAGAGAGATGTACAAGACCTGCTACTGAAATTTTAGTATTTCTAGAATTGTAATCTTCAGCACTATTGATAGGGTCACAGAATCCACTGAATTACAAAATCATTTTCAGTGTAAGTGGACTGTAGTCAGAACAGGGTGAATTTAATGAGAAAAAGTTGATTGACACTAAACTACGTTAAATGAGATAAGATATACATAAACAGAGAATGTCCCAGGCATGACCTGAATAGTCACTGTCAAATGTGGGTAGCCTGACTGAATACCAGTGGTAGTTTTTTTCTGTGATTCAACAATTCAAGTCTCAAAGTATCCTGCTGCTTGGCATTACAGAATATTATTTCCATTGTGAAAACAATACCTTCCATTTCCTTGTTTCATTCATGTATTGCCTTAACATTAGCATATTAAAAAATGAAACATTTTTGTTTTGAAGTTCCTAATAATTTTTCTTTGTTATTTTGCTTTTTACTTTGGATTTTAAAGACTAGAAGAGACAAGTTTTTATTCCTGGTCTTTTGCTAAGTTCACTGGTCTCGATGGAGCATCTTTTTCAACATTATACTTGGCCTCTGTCCTTTTAACAATGGCAAAGAAAATTACGGCAAATCCCTATCTGTTGCTGATTGCCAACCAGCACCTCCTGCTGTATACGAGGGCAGGATTGGGCTCAGGTGTGGAATAGGAGCAGGAGTAAGGCACCTGGCCCCTCGAGCCTGCTCTGTCATTCAATAAGATCCTGGCTGATCTTTTTTTGGACTCAGCTCCACTTTCCGCCCTCTCACCATAGCCCTTAATTCCTTCACTGGTCAAAAATCTATCTACCTTTGCCTTAAAAACATTCAACAAGATAGCCTCAACTGGGCAGGGAATTCCATAGATTAGCAATCCTCAACTGAGTACTATTTTTCATCCCCTTATTTTGAGGCCATGCCCCTTTCATTCTAGTTTTATCCACTGGAAACAACCTCTCCGCTTCTATCTTATCTATTTCCTTCATCATTTTATAGATTTCTGAAGAGCTCCCTCATTCTTCTAAATGCCAATGAGTATAGTCCCAGTCTACTCAGTTTTCCCTCATAAGCCAACCTTCTCAATTCCGGAATCAACCTAGTGAACCTCCACTGTACTCCCTCCTGGGCCAGCACATCCTTTCTCAAGTAAGGAGACCAAAACTGTACATTCATATAGCATCTTCTATGACATCACAACATCCCAAAGCACATTGCAGCCAAGCGAGTGTTTCTGAAACAGTTGTAAGCAGAAGCACGGCTTTTCATATACCAATGTCCCATGAATAGCAGTGGGATGCTCGAATAGATAATCTGGTTTTTAGTGGAGTTTCTTGAAAAATATAAACTGGACAAGACGCAAGGAGAGCTCCCATGCTTTCTTAGAATATGTCTTGGTATCTTTCTCATCCACCTGAAAAGTCCAATGTGGCCTTGAGTTAACGTCTCACCTGAAAGATGGCACCAATGCCAGTGCAGCCTTCCCTCAGGCCAGTGCAATGTGTCAGTCTTGTTTTTCTGCTCATATCTCTCAATTAGATCTTGTACCCATGACTTTCTGATTTGGGCCCGAGTAGCTGAACCATAGCTATGGTTAAAATATGTGATGATACTAGCTGTCAAGCTGCTTAGAAGAGGACTGTATAGATTATAGAAGATAACCCAGCCAGAATAAAAGAAAAATAAGTAATTAAAAATAGCATTTCCTAATGGCTCCCACTGTAAATATAAAGGTAATCTACTTTTTTTTTCAGTTTATAACATTTTAAGTAAATTAATATCGTTGTACACCAACATGTTGAGGACCTTCATCTTTCCTTTGTTTTTTAATGCAGATGTCTGATCAGTTCATCAGCTTTCAGTTCCATCAGAATATCACTGTTATGATGTTGTTGCGCATGCCTCAAATCTCGAGTCTTGCTGTTATGTTGGTAGGTAGCGCTGCCTGCTGAGGGTGCCTCAGGTAGCAACGATTGACGTGCTGGCAAAGCTATTTTATTTCTCATTATCGTAGCTTTGATAGCAAGAACCTCTCAGTTTTGCCAATAGTATATTACTTCCTCTGTGATCGGGCCTTGCAATCTGAGCCTCACTTCTACAATGATATTGTACCCATGTTCTTTTTGGTCCTTCAGAGAGCCAGGCCAGACACAATGGGCCAAATAGCTATTATCTGTGTTCATAGAATCCTGACAGTGTGGAAGCAGGCCATTTGGCCCATCAAGTCTGCACCAACCCTCGTAAGAGCCCACCCATAACCCCCCATGGCTAATCCATTTAGCCCTCAAATCCCAGGGCATTTCGGGCAATTAAATGTGATCAATTCACCTAACCTGCACATTTTGGACTGTGGGAGGAAACTGGAGCACCCAGAAGAAGCACATATAGATGTAGGGAGAATGTGCAAACTCCACACAGACAGTTGCCCGAGGGTGAAATTGAACCAAGTCCCTGGTGTTGTGAGGTGGCAGTGCTGACCACTGAGTCACTGTTTTGTCAATGTAAGTTTACTATTTACTAAGATTGTTTATTTTTTGATACATTTGTCAAGGAGAGGTGCCAATCAGTTCTAACTTTCACTTTCTTGGATAATAAGCTGGCAGAGGGAAAGGACAATGCAGTCTCAAGCTCTGGTGCTCATGCTATGAGCTAGTTACACAGCTTCTCTTGGTTGTTCTTGAAAGTAATTATGTGTTTCTGCATGCCAGTCTCCTCTCTGAAACTGTAGTTGACCTTATTTTAGTCAGGTACTTACTTCCTTTTTGCACTTTAACTACAGGAGATTTGACTGATGATAGCAGTGGTCACGGCTTGGAATAAGTCTTAATCATCATATGTTCTGAGTCATAGCCATAAGACATGCAGTCAAGTTGAGACCTGTGCAACAGTCCCAACTCTGCTGCCCCTGCTGTTATATGAACTTATGTCAGGGAGGAGACAGTTTCTGCAACCACTGCATTAAGTTGTGCGACTCAAAGCACACAAAAAACAAGCTGCCAGTATATTTCATCATTGGAAATACAACCGTTGATTAAGATATTGTAAGGATTGTGTCTTTTATTTTTACGTTTTTAAAACTCTGGACTGAAATGACAAAGTGCTTTTTTAAAGCCAGTGTTTGAAAGGATGGCTGCAATTTTGAAAAGCAACGAACCTGACACCAATGGCAAGTATCATCAACAACTATTTGAACAAGCAGTAATTGAAGATTAAGTTGGAACCAAGGGATCTACTGATGCAGCTTTTGCAGGCAACAAGGGTGTTGGTTGGTCTATGGACCAGTGATCACCTGCCAATAACTAAGTGATTGGTTCTCAGATAACTGAACAACTTGGGCTGGGAACAAGATCAATAGAGAGAGAGAGAGAGAGAGAGAAAGAAAGAAGTGAAACAAACCAAACCAGAAATTGTTGGAGAAGCTCAGATACTGCCAGACCTGCTGAGTTTCTTCAGCACTATCTGTTTTTGTTTGTTTCAGATTCCAGCAAGTGCAATTCTTTGTTTTATTTTAGAGAAGGAACGGTGTTGAGTTCTTCCCCCAGTGCAGGAGCAGTCTGTCAGAGTCACAGGGGTCTACAGCACAAAAAAAGGTCCTCAGCCCCAAAAATATGCAATTAACTATTATAATCTCATTTTCTAGCAATTCACCCACAGGTTTTGATGTCTTGGCATCGTAAGTGCACACCTAAATACTACTTAAATGTTGTGAACCTTGTTGGCAGTGAGTTCCAGATTGTCATCCACCCTCTATCTGAAACATCTTGTTCTCACAGCCCCTCTAAATTTTCTGCCCTTTAAATCTATGCTTCCTGGTTATTGATCCATTCACCAAGGAGAAAAGTTTCTTCCCATCTACTCTATTTATGCCTCTCATATTTTATACATTTCAATCATGTGTCCCCTCGAACTCCTCTGTTCCTAGACAAATAGCCCCAGTCTACTTCATCTCTCTTTGTAACTAAAACTTTTTGACCCTGTCAACGTCCTGGTAAATCTTTTCTGCACCCTCTCAACTCCAGTCACATTTCTCCTAACCTGAACACTGTACTCTAGATATGCATAACCAACTTTTTATACAATTAAGTTCAATGCCTTGGCTAAAAAGGCTTCTTAACTACTTTATCCACCTGTCCCCTGGTACATAAAGAGATCGATAGACATACATACCAAGGTCCCTCTGATCCTGGATACTTTCCAAGGTCCTACCATTCATCATGTATTCTCTTGCCTTACTCTATTGTCAAAGCTTGCTGCAAACCTGAAGAAAACCTGCCACAGGTGTTGTAAGCTGTAGCTTTTAACTGATAAGTGAGAGACTTTTTATAAGAGTGCTTGCCACTTGATATCTCTTACCAACCAGTGGAAACATCCAGAAAAAGGTGACCGATGCACCATGCAGGCCAGTAGACGAGTCATAAAGATCATCTCAATAACAGAACTTGGAAACAAAAGCTACACAATCTGTTTCCCATTTTGCCTCCCCCATCTGCAACCTACAGAACTCTGCATGTTTACCTTTCTTTGTGTGTGTAAGGGTCCATTTATCAGGGAGTTAGAATTATACATAGTATTCTTGTATGCCAGTGGTATTTAACAGCTTACCCGTAGCTAGAATCTAATTACTTGTAATAAATAGTGATTATTTTTTCTGTATAGAAATCTGGCCTGTGTTTTCTGTCAATAGGCTGAAACATTGGTGCAAAGGGAGGGTTTTAGATTCTTGGATTAGTTTCTGGGAAGGTGGGACCAGTACAAGCAGGACAGTCTGTTTATGAACTAGAATGGGACAAACTCATTGTGAGTTTGTTTGCTAGTGCTGATGGGGAGGTGTCTAAACGAATTTGACACAGAGGAGATACAGCATAGTATTGTAAATGAACCAAGGCAGAGAGAGTTCAACCATGTTGAGTTGCAGGGAAGTAAGGCAAGGCTTATTGACCTTTAATGTCATGAGTATTATAGGTAAGATAGACGAGTTAATGGTGTGGATTAACACTTGGAATTGTGATATTGTTGTCGTTCACAGAGATGTGGTTGAGTGATGGCGAGACTAGAACTTAACACTCCAGGATATGGAATCTTCGGGAGAGGCAAGGAGAATGTAAATGTGGAGGTGGTGTTGCAATATAATTAAAGAGGCAGTTACTGTAGTAAGGATGACGATATCTTGGCAATGTATTCAACTGGGACTTTGAGTAGAGTTTAGGAATAAAAAGAGGGCAGTCACATTGCTGAGAGTGCATTATTGGCCCCCAAAAAGTCAGCAATAGAGGAGCAGTTATATGGACAATTCAGTGAGGTGTGGAATAACCACAGGGTAATTATATTAGGGGATTTCAACCTTACAAACATTAATTAGGATAGTCATAAGTGTTTAGGGTTTAAAGGGGGTGAGTTTCTTGAAATGTAATCAGGGGAACTTTTTATGACACCACATAGAAGGAACAATGCCAGATAAGTGGATGAGGTAGCAGCAGGGGAGCATTTTAGAGATACCGCCCTCAACACAATATGATTTAAGTTTGTAATGAAAAATGAAAAAGATGGACTGCTGGAAAAAGTTTTGGTTTGAGAGAAGCCAAGATTTATTAAACTAAGCCAAAGTAGACCGGAACAGCTACTTGCATGTAAATCTACAGCAGAAGAATGGTTGGGGTGGGGTGGAGGGGAGGCAAGGTTCAAAAAGGAATTGTGGAGAGTGCAGGCCCAGGAGTGGGCAGTGGGAGAGGGATCCGATAGCTAAGTCCTAGTGACAAGAAATAACAGTACCTCTTTCTTATGCACACTGCTGTTTGAATAATCAGGACAAGTTGGTGAACATAGGTCAAAACCGCATATCTGTTCTACCTGAATACATGCAGTTTTTATTATCGGATGAACATTTTGAACAGTATTGACCATCCACGTTAGGCCTCACAAGATTATTGCAGGCTGACACATGAAATCTGAACAACTTCAGGTCCTGGTCTGAAATGAGTGATCTCTCTGTTCCAATGATATATCTTGCAATTTATTGACTTTACTCTGAACCACATTGTTGGAGTAAGTAGTTAGATACAGTTTGAAATAATTAAGTGCGAATTATTTTTAACTGCTTCAAATAACCACACAAGTAAAGTTCCTCTACTGTTGTGTGTGAAATAGGCAGGAAGTGGAGAAGGGCTAGGAAGTTTCACATGTAAACCCCTGAAGGAATTAATCTGCACATTTTTCTGTGGTCAGTTTTGCTTCCTGTTTTATGGGTGTGACTTTAGTTTTTAACCATTTGATAAACGAATACAATCTATGGACTTGAAAACAAATTGACAGTAATTGTTTGCTGGTGCAACATACTAATGCACTGTCTAGAGTTCAAATCGCAACCTCAGATGACACCAGTATCCTAGTGTTTCCAGGCTGCTGAGTTGCTTGGTTTTCTTGAACTATTAAACACAAAAACAAATACCAAGAACAACTCATAATTAAGGTTTTTTGCTCACAGTGAACTAACTCCACAGACGCTGGTATCCTGTCACCAAGTCACTCTTTATTTTCACATGCATAGTAGTTGACACTGGTCCAGGTTCCTCAGAGACAGCTCTTCGAGTGAACAGGACGTTTTACACTCATTTTTTTATATTTTATTAACCAGTACAAATTACAAACAGTAAACATTAACAGCTGTATACAAGAAACAGCAATTTACAGGAGAAAGGGGCAGCAAAGCCAGACCCCCAAACCTCAACATATAATTAATTCACAGGGAAATGAGGACAAATCTCGAATCCCACCTTACATTAATCAAGAAGGAAATAGTAAATGCAATCACATACCGATTGAACAATAAAACAGTGCCTATATTATACTCCTGTTTATTTTTTTCGTCACCAAGTCACCCTTTATTTATACAAGGAGAGTCCTTGACACTGATCCAGCTCCCTCAGAGCCAATTCTCAGAGTGAAGAGAACCTGTGACACTCCTGTTTATATCTGTCAGCTAGGGCTCCCTGTTTGGACCAGATTAGCAGCCCCAATCAAGGAACTCATATTCTATGAGGCCCACCTGACTGACCTTGTTACAACAGGATGTTACGAATGGAGCTTTCAGAATGATTGTAGCAGCCCATTTGAATGGGCAGTCTATTAAGTTTAAAATGCACAAAGGTTTAAGTTTGTTGTGCTGTTACTCTTTAGAATCAAGGTTTCAGTTAGTGTGGCTACACATGAACTTCCTGAGGAGGAACACAGATCGGAGTTTACGAGCTTGGAAATTGTTAAAATCCTTTCCCCAATTTTATCCCCTCCGTGGCAGAAGATATTACTTCTGCTTCCCTTGACATTGAAAACCAGCAGATTGTCTCTGTACCTATGAGGGCGGCACGGTGGCACAGTGGTTAGCACTGCTGCCTCACAGCGCCAGAGACCCGGGTTCAATTCCCGACTCAGGCGACTCTCTGTGTGGAGTTTGCACATTCTCCCTGTGTCTGTGTGGGTTTCCTCCGGGTGCTCCGGTTTCCTCCCACAATCCAAAAATGTGCAGGTTAGGTGAATTGGCCATGCTAAATTGCTCGTAGTGTTAGGTGAAGGGGTAAATGTAGGAGTATGGGTTTGGGTGGTATATGCTTCGGCGGGTCGGTGTGGACTTGTTGGGCCAAAGGGCCTGTTTCCACACTGTAAGTAATCTAATCTAATCTAATATTCTGCGTACAGGTGGAGTACCTCAATGCCATCAACCCAACAACTGACAGCCTTCAAATACTGGACATTGTCAAAATTATCCATGTGTTAATTGCATTTGAGTAAAGTTTTAAAAACTTCGACCAATGTAAAAGCTGAGCAATTTGCTTAGGGCACTGTACTGGGGTACCTTGGCTATATGATAGTAAATGATTTCATGCGCCTGTCTGTCCTGCAATGTCTGTGACTCTTGTCTCCACCTTACTTTCATTGGCATGAGTTGCCCATTGCCTAAATCACCCAATAGAAATCTGGAAGTATCTGACATCTTCCTCCTGAGAGCGCTGGATTTGAATATGTGTGTGAATGTTGACAATGAATATTAGGATGTCCACAGGACACAACTTTGGAGGACCTATTAGCTATTTAGCACATGTATATTTTTCAGCAGAAAATACTGGAATTAATCCAGAGTGAAACGAACACTGATTCTTTTTCTTTCTGGACAGGGCCACGGTGGTGAGGTCATCAAAATTACGGGAGGACATTGAATTAATTCCAAAACTTGACCTTTGTTTTACCACAACAAACAGTCCAAGCTAATGATTTCAATCAGTGCAAGTAGTTCCAAGATCTATCTCAAGGGTATTATCATTTCAGTAGTGGGTACTCACATACACATATAAGTTTGTGGGGTGAATTTGTACTTGCAGAATTACATTTTATTTTACAGAAAAACTGCATAAATCTGTGTAAAATTCTGTAAATCCCACTTTAGAAATAGAATCAGTCTGACCTAACATTGGGACACAGATAGACTTTAACTTCACACCTTCAGTACATAATCTGAGCTGAGTTGGCACCTATTGTTAAAAGCTATCTTGAGAATGTAACTTTTAAAAAGTTCTGGGATTTACATATAAAGGAATTGAAACTAACGTGATCATTCTAAAAGATGAAACACTCAAGCTAAATTTGTTTAATATTATATCCCATGACACTGCAATCCAGTTGCTATAAATTCTGTGTCGTATAATTCTGTACCATAACCACCTGATGAAGAAGCAGCGCTTCAAAAGCTAGTGTCTCCAATTAAACCTGTTGGATTATAACCTGGTGTTGTGTGATTTTTAACTTTGATATGGACCGAGGCTTTCTTGAGCTGAATATCTCGCTCACTCCATCATCTGACTCTTTAGTACGGCTTGCTACTGTAGTTCATGTGTCATCAGGTTCACACACACACACAAGGGATGTGAGCATAGAAAGGTTGACGTAAAACAGACAGAAATTATGCACTTCAGTGAATGGCTTGGGGAAGCTATAATAATTACTGAATCGAATCAAAGCATTGTCTAGCGGTTAAGGCATTGAACAGTTGAGTCTTACTAAACCAGAGAAATCACACAAATTCCACCTTTGGTTTTTGCTAAGTTACCCGACTTCAGCTGAGGTGATAGAAGAAATGCAACTATTCAGTGTCGTGGGCGAAGAAGGAAACAGTCAGTTAGTGCTCAGATGTCTGATTACTTTCTTGTGGTTTTTGATATTGGTGCAAATAGGAGGAGGTTGGGTAAAAATACAGCTAAAATGGTTGCAGTAGATATCGGTTTAAATATCCCCACAAAATCCATTTAAGATGAATGCTTACTCAACCAATTAGTTTCATCTCAATGACCAAGCCCTTGAAATTATGTTGTTAAAAGGGAAAGATGAACGAAAAAGATTCATGAAAAATGCTGCCTACCAAAAATGCGCCATGTCATTTCAAGAAAATATGTCTTGCTGAGGCTCATCAATAAGCCATTTTAGCCATTAGGCATGTGGATAACAAGATTTAAAGTATGTGTCTGTTTGTGGTAAATGGTTCCTTTACAACAGATTGGGGTTTTACTTACTGTGGTGTTGCTTAGACAATGGTTGAGCTTGAGGAAAAGTAATTTCTGACAAGGTGCATAGCAGTGCTGTTTCTCAAGGAAGCAAGCCCACTTTGAACATTTCACTCAATGTTAATTAAACTGCCAGCCGTCTGTCTTCAGCAGCTGTTTTTGTTCTATCTTTCTTTCAAAACTAGGAGGTTTCTAATTTAATTTATTATGACCAGCATCTACCAGAATTAAAATGACAGGTTGTCAGCATAAGTAAGTGGAACCCGCACCTGGTTTAATCTGTCACTCTTGAATAGAGAGTTATAATTACTCTTACAAGCTGCTACTGCAATGAAATTTGTGGAAAGAAATGTCACTCGCTGTCCGTTGACATTCTGGGCATTTGTGTCCTAAGTAACAAGTTTAATAAATGCTAAAGATGTAGCAATTTGCAATTTGAATGAGTTCACTTTCTTGTAATAATTTGGTATTTATTGTAGCAAAATACATATGATTAAAATCATTGTCACTTTATGTGAGGCCCTATCCTATTGTCCAGAGGCATTCAAAACCACCTTGCACACTTGTCTTCTTCAATGCCTCTTGGGCACCTTTATCTCCAGTTACTGTTTGGAGAATGTTCAAACCTCCACCATTACATATGCTTCCTTTCCCTTCCTTATCCAAGGAGGGCAAAGATTGTTTGGTGGGTGGGAAGGGGGTTTGTTCTTCTCTGGCTTCCCTTCTTTTCTTGAAGCCCATATGCAGCACTCTTGGTGTATTGTAGCACCGACTTGTGCTGAGCATCATACAGACCAGGGAGCCATGAGCTGTTACCATAGTGTTCCTATCTTCTATATGGCCTCTTCAAAGGAACCCGTTCTTTAAAAGACCAAAAGGGAAATCTCTCCTTTGTTGTGTCCAGGCCTAGTGTATTTTCAAACCGTTCAGCCAGACTCCAAATACTGCAAGTTTCCTGAAACAGCCAAGAAAATTTGACCACTAACCATTTAGATGCACAAATGAGGAAGACTGAACTTTGCAGGACAGGGTCATGACGAGGATAACAAGATCTTTTGACTGTCCACAATTAAGAATGTACACCTTTTGGTGCAATGGGTAATCTGATGGCTGTGCAAAATATTTTCGACGTTGGTGCCAGTTGATCAGAAGTTTGAATACCTGAAGCACACATTGGAAATTAAGGTGAATAATGGATGAATTCTTCTTGCATAATTTTCCATTCCTTTCTTTTATTCGGTGGAAAATTTGACAGGATGCACTGATTTCTACACTCAAAAGTTTGATAGACTTGCTGCAACAGCAGTGCTACTAAGAGTGCTAGTTCAATACATTTGCTCTAAGACAAGGCTTCCAACTATGGGGAGCTGTGGCAACAAGGGAGTCAGTACCTAAAATTATGCTTTGTTGTATTCTGACATGTAGCCATCGTGGTGCTCAGTCTGTGTTACAACAGAATTGTGTTCTTGCTCCAACAGGCACTTACTCTCAAAGTCATGTTTTTCCCCTGCCAACGGTGACCCCTGTTACAGGTTACTACTCTCACTGCTATCACTGAGGAATTGTGACAATTTTCAAAATGTGGGGTCACAGTTGGAAAATGTTTGGAAAACACTGCCCTAAGATGATGACCTCATCTTTTCACAACATTTCTGATTTAAGCGTGGGACCAAGCCCTAAACAGGATATTGAGTATTCAGTGGAATTATTTCACAATGTTGAAGAAATGTCATAAGCTGGTGTGCAAGGGTAGGTCATGGGAAGGTTGAGCTTTTCTTGCATTTGAGGAAACAATCTCTGTAAGAAAAGGTAATGCATATTTAGGACTCTTTTCCCCAAAAGGTATCAATACTAGGGTGAGTTAGCAGAATCTGCAATGGTGATTAATCCACCAGGAAAATAGGCGAACTTCTAGCATAACATTTTTAAAAGCAGTGCAAAAAAATGACCAAATCCAGATTGCAATTTTTTCTTAAAATTCTACTATCTGTTTAAATTGTAGAATCCTCACAGTGCAGAAAGAGGCCATTTGGCCCATCAGGTCCACACCGACCTTCTGAGGAGCATCCTATTCAGTCGCAGCCTCCCCACCATATCCCCATAACCCCATATTTACCATGGCTAACTCACCTAGCCTACATATCCCTGGATACTATGGACAATTTATCATGGCCTATCCATCTAACCTGCATAACTTTGGACTAGTTGGATTGGTTAGACTAATATTGGGTGAATTGCGCCAAAAGAAATCCATGCATTTCAGTGACATTCCTAAAGAAGTGAGATTATCAATTGGATTAGCCAACCTTTACAGATTAAGGAGGAGTTTTGTTAGATTACCTTGTTTACTCTGAGGTTCAGAACAGGCCTTGATGCTGTTGCTATTGAGAGTAGCGAAGTTTCCAGAGTTTGATGCTCTGCTTGTTATCCAGTGGTCTATATCAGAGGTTCCTGGAGATACTAAATGAGGACAGTTTTCGGTTCAATTGTAAAGTTCTTTTCATGAAAACCCAGTTGATATTCACCATTCCATCTTGACCGAGATGCTGAACTGTGTTTCTTCTCCATTGTTTCTGCATAATTTTGAAACCAAATTGGAGAATAAAATTAATGGGTGAAATATCATCAGATCCTCAGCCAGAATAGTCTACAAAGATTTTACAGCATTCTTCTGACCCATTAATGCTAGCATCTTAGCTCCAATGCCAGTTGGAGGTCTTGAAATCTGGATTTGACTGCAGAAGCCTGAACCACTCCACCACATGCTCATCTGTCACACTGTCTGTGACTGCTACATCACCTCTCATTATACATATCAAGCCCAATAATGAAAATGCTGTGAAAATAATACTTCAGTACGAGCAAAATGGCCTGTGTTATTGCTCTGTCCAGCATCCATGCTCCTGATGAAAGCTTTTTCCTGAATTTCAGCCACTTAGTATGAAAGCACATGTACAGCAGATTGGTTAGGAGTAGAAGGCCCCTTTTCTGATTTATTAGTTATTCTATTTTCACAATAATACGATTACTATCATGGAGGCACCAGACCTCTTCAGATCAGTTTAATAACTTTCCACAAATTAAACCCATCCATGGGATTTTTAGTCAAGCACCATAACTCAATAAATTTCTGAAGTGTATTTGTGTGATGCATTTTCACAAATGAAATCATATTGATGTAGCTGATTTCAGTAACTGAGCCAAATCAATTGATCTCCATTTACCATAGGTTGATTGCAGAGAAAAGTGATAGCTGCAGTGTGGAGCCTGGCCATTAATATACCTTGTGTTAATGCATCATTGCATGACAAAGTGGCACACCAATAACACTGCCCACGCTGCTCTCAAGACTACAACCATTGATTAGGTATCAAATTCTACCACAACATATCTGTGCATAATCTTTAGGCAAATGTCCTATTCCCTATGGAGGATGATATTTTACTTGTTACTAGCTTTATCTTTGACTTTGTATGCTTTGAACTGCAAAAAGCTGTTTATTTGAATACGATGTGAAAAGTAGGGGCAAAATATGCTATTGCAATTAAATGTGGTGTTACATGTCCCCATTAATTATCAAGCCCCTGAGACTAATTTAACGTTAATTAAATCTAGTGAATTATTTTTTTCTTACAGCAGTTGGTGCAGTTACTATGAATGTTCAAGCTCATTGATTTCTTCAGAATTTCCATTAATATTTGATTCTTCTTCCTTGTTGTAACCAATTAAAATTACAGGTATAAGGGCAATCGTGTAATTTGTGTATTCATTAAACTTTGTATCTGTTATTGGATCAGCAACCATGCAGAATGTTTATCTTGTGCTATCACTATTCACATTAACATTGTTTTCATCTGCTCTAAAACAGCAGGGGTTGTTAATAGTCATTGCATCATCTAGGCTCAGCAGGTGGTTCATCGGATTTCATGTCGGTGGATTTAAGGTCCTGGTGTGAGTGCTGCTGGGCACTTCCATGCTGATAATTTTAGCTTGTAATAGCCCGCTAGCAGCAGACAACATGCTGTTAATATAAAGGCAGTGTATTCTGCCCACTGTTGGCCTGCAAGGTCAAAATAGCCCCTGATAATGTGTGTGTGTAGGGCACAAAAAACGTGCGGTTCATTTGAGCCTCTCATGCTATTGAAGGATTCTAAGACCTTTTCAGAAATTATAGGTCTCCACTTAAGTATTAAGTACTCTGGTGTCCTCATATCCTCCAGTAATATGGTTTCCTCATACTATGCAGTGCCATTAGCGAAGAGAAATGAATAAAAATAAAGTGCTTCACGTACTGGAAATCTGAAATAGAAGCAGACTATACTGGAAAAACTCAGTACGTCTGGCAACATTCGTGGGGAAGAAAACAGTCAACACTCTAGGTTGATGATCTTTCAGCATAACTTTGAAAATCCTGAAATTGAATGTTTTTGTTGAAAAGATTGGTCAATAATGTTGAACCTCAGACCTTTAATCCGTCTGACTGTTAAATGCATGTCACCTGCAATTTTTTTCATCTTCCCCTTTGGATTCCTGTTAGTGATGTGCTTGCATTGGTGCCGTGTACCCTTCTGGTATGAACATGTAAACAATGGACAGCCTGACAATCTGTGGTTATACCTTGTGCACCACAATATAGAGCTGAAAACTGAAAGATCTGCAGATGCTGTTGATCAGAGACAAACAGAAATTAATGGAAACATTCAACAGGTCTGACAGTATCTGTGGAGAGAAATCAGAGTTAACATTTCGGGTCGAGTGACCCTTCCTCAGAACTCTGAAGTTCTGAGGACGTGTCACTTGATCTGAAAAGTTAAATGATTTCTCTTCACACATGCTGCCAGACCTGTTGAGTCTCTCCAGCAATTTTTGTTTTTGTTCCATCTCTTGTTTGTAGAAATTCAGTAAGTTGCCCTTCACTATGCAAGCTGGCATCGATTTGGTTGTTGGATGATTTTATTCAATTGGCTGTTCTTTATGTGTGAGTATCAGCAAGTAATTTTGAAAGTGTGGGGGCATCACACTATACTGTGATACTGACCTTTTCTGCATGCAAATGCACACGGAAATTCAACCTAGCCTCAACTAGAACAAAGCTTGACTGTAATTTGTTGTATTCATATTTTCTGTGCATAATAACACTCCATGCCTCTGGAGTCTCATAGGGCACATTGATTACAGTGTGGAGATGTCTTCAAAACCAGCTCCGTAATATAAAAGGAATATCAAAGTCATCTGAGACAGGTTTAGTGGATGTTGGTTTAGAGTACAAAAGGAGCCCCACATTTGGCAGTAATTACCAGTAAACAAGAACATTTTGGCATGTTTTCACTATAAGCTGATCTCTATTAAAATCAGCTGTATTTTATCAAAGAGAAAGGTGATATTTCCAGGACTGGTATGTTTATCAGCTGCAGCATCTACTGACCTGCCTGTATTACTGTTGAACTGAAATTAACTTCAAAGCCATAAGATGTATGAGGATTTAAACGATGTATTAGTCTGAAACAGTGAAATGAGAATGCTTTAGGAAGGAAGTTGCTGTTGCATGTGTTAGCTTTTGGATGTGCCATATCAGCAGTTTTGTAGCATGCTGAGGCTAATGAAAAAGATTTTGCGGAGGTTGCTTGTTATGTGGAAAACGCCTATTTGCTGCTGACGTTCAATTCAATGTTTTGACTGATGTCGCTATGCTCGAGCGGAGCAGATTTGCAAAATGCAGCCACTCATTCAGTACAAACATCTGATTCCCATCAACCAACTCTGGTGCAAATGGCATTCCATTAGTAAGCGAGATAATGAAAATCTGACCACCTGATTAGTTTGCAAGTAGGCATTAATCCCTGGTGGAGTCCATCATTTGTAGGACTCAACTTATTTCAGACTGGTAATGTGTAACATTTGAAATTATCTATTAATGGTTATGTAGAGCTAAATGATTTTATCCTTCTCCCTGTGTGCTATTCCATTTTAGAACTGACAAAAACAATATTTCCTGCTGAAACTCATTTGGGTATTGCCAAACATGAAATATACCATGGCCTGACACAATCAGTTTCAATGCAAATTCTTCAAAAATGTTTTTAATAGTACTACTTGACATATTTAAGATTAATAAAACCAGAAGTGGCATAATTACAAAAAGAAATTAGACAATTTTAATCACATTGTCAATCTGATTTTGCCAATAACTCAATTTTAAAGTTAGACATGTTTGCTAGTTAAATCTTGCTGCAGTTTGGTTCTTAGCAATGGGGGAAACAAGAATGTATTCCAAACTCAATTTGCATTTAAAATTCCATGATCCTTTTCATGGGATTTGCTAACTTTGAAAGAATACTACCAAATGAAACAAGCAATACAAATCAGAAATCCTGCCTCATGATTAAAATCACACAACAATTATTTTTATTGACTGTTTTGTTTTACAGTTTAGAGAAGTGTGTTCATTTTACATCTGCTTCCTTTGACCAAAGCTCCCTGCTGTATCCACATTTAAATGATTCCTTGTTTAACATGATGTGTAATACCTACTTGGTGCAGAGTGATGGTCACAGATGGGAATGATAGTTGGTAAAGGCCATTGCTGCCACTAGCCATGTACAGTTAAAATGATGAGGTTCTGTTAACTCCGGAGGGAAATCTATGATCAGATCACATTACTGTCACCAAATTTACTTAAATTTAACACCTGCCTCTTTGCAGATTGATAACTATGCTCAGGAACAGTGAAGTTATATTTCTTAAAAATAAGGACAGGAATATTTTCCCAATAGCCAAGTAAATAAAGTTTTTGACTGATGTATTTCCAGGAGGTATTAAGATTTGCCCCTAATCTGAGGCAGTTAGCACGATCACAGTTCCCTTGCTAAATAACAGGATGGGCAGAAATGCCCTTCTCCTAACTATATTTGTTTGACAGGATCACTCTAAATGCCTTTCATTGCCTTTCAATGAATAATGTAGCAACATTGATTGCCTTGGCTCATGAAGATTAACCATTTGGAGGACTCTAGTATTGTATCTAACAAATTATGCCTTTAAGAGAGGAGATTAAAATGGAACAAAATTAGAGGAAAGAAAACGATTTGGAAAAAAATTGCATTTGTCAGAGCTCAGACTTTGTGATTGTTCATAGAGTTGATTCCTGATTTCGACTATAGCTGTCAATAACTGACATTGACCTGTTGTTTCCCAGCATTAAAATCACCAAGGAGAATCACATTGCAAATCCAATGGCATTACAATATCAATGTTCTCTCTCAGGCCAACATCCTCCAGCATTGAGGCACTGGTTGCTATCAACCAGCTGTGTTGGATCAGCTGTATCACCTGGTATTCCTGACACTAAACGAGCTTTCTCCACCGAGTTCCATCACGGCAAGGAATTACCAGGAGGACAGAGAAAATGTTTTGAGTCTGTTCTCAAAGTTTGCTAGAAAAAATACAATATCTCCACTGACTTATAGGTATCGGCGATGAGGAAGTGACAGCCTTAGTGGTATTATCACTGGAATGTTAAACCAGAGGCCCATGTAACGTTATGGGGACGTGGATTCAAATCCCGCCACAGCAGATGGTAGAATTTGAATTCAGTAAAAATCTAGAACTAAGATTCTAATGATGACCTTGAAATGAGGTCATCTAATAATGACCTAATGTCCTTTAGGGAAAGAAACTGCCATCTTTACCTGGTCTGGCCTACTTGTGACTCATGGCACTGTGGTTGACTCTTAACTGCCCTCTGGGCATTAAGGGATTGGCAATAAATGCAGGCCTAACCAGCAATCCTATCACCCTGGAATGAATTTTTTTAAAAAAAAATCTCTTCTTGAAGTCTGTCCAAATTGGAGAAGAAGTGTTTTTAAAGGTGCCAACAATCTTGAACATCTCTGAGAGGCCCAGGTGAAAGCCATGACGAAGGACCATTTACAAATCAGGGCGCTCCTGTTTCCCCCCCCCCCCCCAAACCCACTCACCTTTCTAAACCCCAGCTGCCTCATTTGTGGTCAGAAATGTGGTTCCAGCACCGGACAGTTTAGTCACCTCAGGAGCCACACTTCCAGAGTGCAAGAATGTCTTATTTAGTCTTAAACAACACCCTAAGAAGAAGATGATTGTTTCTGACCACGTTGTAAATCGAATAAGTAGATAAATCATTCTAAGCTATTTGCATCCATTTTTCTAGAAATGAATTTACAGTGAGGGAACTGACGAGATGCATTGCTTTTTTATAAGGAAACAAATAAGACTTTTTAATGGTCAAGAATAAGAAAGGAGCAAGTTGATTCAAATAGTATCTTTTACTGATGGTGCAAGTAAGATAAATTAATAAAAATAAAATTGAGTTTATTTTAAAAGCATTGAATGTGCATCGATAATCGTGTTTGAAATCGGGAAATGATTAAATGGTGTTTTGCTGTATTTAACACATGAAGGAAAACAAAACTGAATTTATTTCAACGTTAACTCAGTCACACCTGAGAAAATAGTTGAGGTTTTGAAATTGTGTGCTACAGAGTTTTTATTAAGGTGCAATAAAGATCAATTAAAGACATCTTGATGGATTGGCTTTCAATGTATTAAATTGAACTAGATGACCAAGCAGATTAGCAGATCTCTGTTTATTTATTTTAAAGATAATTACCAATTTTCCTTTTTGTTTCCCTCTCCTAACTTGCATTGGGATATAATTCCCAGAAATTTCTTTTCCAGTGCTTCGTCCAAGGGACGTATGAGCCAAAACAGAGAGTGCACATGTGGACTGTGAGCTGTGATTAGGATACTCTATCCTCACTGGACCCGTGCAATACTTCCATTCATACTTATTTCTATCAACTGTCACTGCAAAACATTGGGTACAAATGTTTAGGCTGAATATATCTTTCCTGTCTGAAGAAAGCCTCAAATGTTGTCTAGCCTGAGATCTTGCAGTTCAGCATTAGATATTGACGGAGGAATTCAGGTCTGTATGTTGTAGTGCATTTGTATCCCATGATTTCCAGGAAAACTCAATGCATTTTTCTAAACGGTCTCATCACGTCTCCCAGATCTCCCACAGTGGTTCATAATTAGTGGGTTACTTTTCAAGTGTCATCATTTTGTTTTGGAGGCAAATGCAGCAGCTAGGTCCTCAGTATAATATTTCAAAGACTTGCAGCACTCTCTTGATTTTGTATGTAATCTCAGCAAAACTTTTGTGTTTAAGTCTTGGAGTTTCACATAAACCTTCTGACTCCAGGGATGAAAGCTCTGTCATATTAATTGAGTTGATAATGAAAAAGCTCAATGTTTAAATATGTTTGAAACTGAAGAACGGCATTCTGCTCCCTTGATGGCGACTCAATCAGCCAGTTGCCCATTGCAGGCTAAGTGTCAGGTGTTTAACCACAGCACATGTTGATTAGAAGATTAACAATCCACACCCTTATATATTTCCTAGCCAGTAGTCTAGGTGATACTGTAGGGGTGAGACATGCCTGATTCAACCTCATTTTGTGAAAGGGAAGTCATATTTAGTTAGCTTACTGGAGTTCTATAAGAAAGTAACATGTACTATGGATAAGGAGGTTCCGGTGAATATAGTATACTTAGATTTCATAAGGTGCCACATCAAAGGTTATTGCAGAAAATATAAACTCATAGTGTGGTGGTAACATGAATAGAAAATTTGCTGACTAACAGGAAAGAAAGAATAGGTATAAATGGGTCATTTTCTGGTTGGCAAGTTGTAATGAGTGATGTGTCGCAGGGATCAGTGCTGGGACCACAATGTTTTACAGTTACTGTAAATGTATTGGATGATAGTACCAAAGGGATTGTTGCTAAGTCCGCTGGTGACAAAAGACTAGATTGGAAAGTAAGTTATGACATAGGAGCTACAAAGAGATAACTGTAGCTTAAGTGAGTGGATAAGGTATAATGTGGGAAAATGAAATTGTTCCATTCTGACAGCAAGAATGAAAAAAATAGTGAAAGAGTGCAGAGCTCTGAGGTGCAGTGAGACCCGGTGCGCTAGTGTATGGTTTGTAGAAGGTTAATAGGGAAGTACATCAAGTAATTTGAAAAGCTAATAGAACGTTATTGTTTATTGTGAGGACATTAAATACAAAAGTAGGGAGGTTATGCTTCATTTATTAGTGAGACTGCATCACGGGGACCGTGTACATTTATTGCTTTCCTTTTTTAAGGAAGGATTTCAGAATGCTGGATGTAGTTCAGAGAAAGTTTACTTTACTAATACCTGGAATGGACAACTTGTCTTATGAGGAATGGCTGAACAGACTAGGAGAAAGTGAGGACTGCAGATGCTGGAGGTCAGGTTGAAATCAGCGTGGAGAAAATGAGGACTGCAGATGCTGGAGATGGGATTCCTGATTAGGGCTTATGCCCGAAATGTTGATTCTCCTGCTCCTGCCTGACCTGCTGTGCTTTTCCAGCACCACACTCTCGACTTTGAATAGATTAGACTTGTATATAGGTGAAAGTGAGAACTACAGATGCTGAAGATTAGAGTTGAGAGTGTGGTGCTGAAAAAGCACAACAGATCAGGCAGTATCGAGGAGCAGGAAAATTGACGTTTCGGGCAAAAACCCTTCATCAGGAATCCTGCTCCTCGAATGCTGCCTGATCTGCTGTGCTTTTCCAGCACCACACTCTCAACTCTAGACTGGAGTTTAGAAGAGGAATAAGTATTATGATTGAGAGATACAATATTCGAAGAGGTATGGACAGGGTGGATGTGGAAAAGATGTAGGAGAATCTAGAACTTTGGGTAGCCTATTAAAGATGGAGATGAGAATTTTTTCCTCTCACAGGGTTAGACTCTTTGAACACTTTGCCTGAAAAGGCAGTGGAAGCAGAACATTTGAAATTTTTTAAGGCACCAATAGCTTCTTGACAAACAGGGTGATGAAAGGTTATTGGGGCAGGTGGAATGTGGCGAAATCAGATCAACCATGATCTTATTGATGGGTGGAGGAGACTCGAGAGTCTGAATGGTCTATGCCTGCTCCTAATTCGCCTTTCACAACCACTGGATGTACTTTTGAAAAGTAGTTACAGTAATAGTGTAGGAAATGCAGCAGGCATAAGCAACCTCCTCCAAGAAGTACATAGAACATAGAACAGTACAACACAGTAACAGGCTCATTGACCCACTATGTCTGCGCTGACTGTGATTCTAATCAAAACTTAATCCCAGTTACCTGTTGTGGTCTGTATATCCCTCTAATCCCTGTCTTCTTGATGTGTCTGTCTAAATGCTTCTTAAATGTTGTTACCAAATGTGCTTGTACAACCTCCACTGACAGTGTGTTCAAGGCACCTACCACTCTCTGCGTAAAAAGAAAATTGCCTCACACATCCCCTTTAAACTTTACTCCTCTCACCTTAACCTAGTATTTGAAATATTCAACCTGAGAAAGAACCTTTGATTATCCACCTTATCCATCCTTTAGCACCTTTTAGATGCTATTTTATATAAACAGCAAACGTTTTATTAACTGGCACCTATAGGACTAGGAGCGTGCCAGCTGATAAAACATTCCGATTGATCAAGGGGTCCACGTAATAAATGTAAAAACCACATGTTAAGTAATGGAAATGTAATGCGGGGCGTACACATCATTTACAGCATAAATCACTTTAATAATGCAACTTTGCCTTAAATAAAACTTAATGGTAGAGAGGTTTCTCGCTCTCACCCTCAACAGACTATTCGGACATTGTGGAGATCGCAATAAAACAGTAAATGTCCAGTATTTCAAGTATAAAATTTTTGCTGGTTGATCGGGAGAGCTGGTTTTTAATGTACTGATTAAAGCAAAGTTTGCTGTGTATATATACAATTTTATTTCATGCCATAGCCCTTGACTTTCAAGCCTCCATTCTGTCTAATGTTCCTGATTTAGAACTGTTGCCATTGTTCTTAACTAAGTAATTGACCTTTGACTTACAATTAGAAGTGTATGTGGGATATTTGGTGAGAACTATATATGGCTTTACTCTGATACCCCATAGCCAAATAGCCTGTGGTATTTACTTGTAGTGAAATTTATAAATAATAGAAATTTGGAGATAAGGAACATTGGGAAATGCCACCTCACGGTAAGGGAATGCCTTTGAGAACATTATTACAGAAGGAATAAGAGATGGAATAGGCCACACAGTTTGTTGCTCCATTCAACATATTTGATTTTCAGCCAAAACTCTACTTTTCTGCCTGATTCCCATAACCTTTAATTATTTTAGCAACCAACAAAAAACCAATCTATCTCAGTCTTGAATATATTAAAAAATACTGGGTATTCATAGCCCTGTGGGCTAGAATATTCCAAAAATTCACAACCATCTTAGTGCAAATGTTTTCTCCTCATCTCAATCCAAAGTGATCATCCCCCTTCCTGAGATTATGCAATCTTGTTCTAGACTCTTGCGCCAAGAGAAAGAGATTCATCATTATCCATCCAGTAATGTGATTGATGGAACAATATGAATTTGCAGTATTGATTAAGGGATAAATATTGACCTGGGATAACTGCCCTACTCTTCTTTGAATCCTGATGAGGTCCTTATGCCCAAAACATCGATTCTCTTGCTCCTTGAGTGCAGCCTGATCTGCTGTGCTTTTCCAGTGCCACACTTTTTGACTCTGCTTTTGACGTAGTGCCATATGAACGTTTATGTCACCCTGAGAGATCCGAGAGGACCTAGATTTAATGTCTAAGTCAAAGATGTCACCTCCAACAGTACACTGTTTCCTTAGGGTTGCACTGGAGTGTGAACCTTAATATTTTTGCTCAAGTCCTGGAGTTGAATTGAGTTTCACAGAATAGAACAAGACAAGAATTCAACCTGAAATTGTCTGGTTTGAATAGCTCAGATAATCAATAGATAGACTCAATAAACCATCACGATTGCCCAGAATATAGAAATGAATGATTCCATACAAAATTCAATGCCGTGAATAAGTGATGAATGATTATAATATTACATTAGTGATCAAAGACATCTCAACAATGGATTTATTCATTTTTCTTTGGACGTGGTTGATTTTTTTTCAATAATATGCTGCTAACAGTTTGACATTTTATGTTTACAGGTACTCTGGTTGATGTAGCATTCGTACCCTTGGGAATGCAGATAAACTCTGAGAAATGTGGTACGTTTATTTACATTTTATTCATTATTAAAACAAATCTAGAAATGTTGAACTAAGTTGTAAGCTGGGGTTTGAACTCAAATTGATTTTTTTTGTGGAAAATGAGAATCTGTTCTCTCTATTACTACTGGCCAGTACGAATGCATCAGCAGTGGGAGAAGACATTCTTGTTTGAATCTTTTTGAATAGTTTTGCTCCCATTGATACTGCTAATGATGGAAAATCTGCCAAATTTACATCTCCTCAGGATTTATTTACCAGTGAATTCGATGAAATGGAAATTGGGTCTGCGATATCCAGTTTTTTATGCCTGTTTTCCAACTCTGCTGAAAGTGAAAATTAACCACTTTGTATTAGGAAACCTTGGTCTAAGGATTCACGCTGCAGGGCAGCATCAAATTTTGAGAGAATGAACTGAATGTGGAACTTGGTGCTACATAGTGGTTGAAGCAAATAACATTGAAGCACTTAATTCGAGGCTTGATGCATGCCTGACAGAGAAAAGAATAGATAGTTACGTAGTTAGGATGGAAACAGGTCATTAGAATGGAAGAAGCGTGTTGTAAATTATAAATACTTGCTTATACCAGCTGTGTTAAATGGCTTGGATCTGTGCTGAAAAATGTGTTGCTGGAAAAGTGCAGCAGGTCAGGCAACATCCAAGGAGCAGGAGAATAGACGTTTCGGGCATATACCCGAAACGTCAATTCTCCTGCTCCTTGGATACTGCCTGACCTGCTGTGCTTTTCCAGCAACACATTTTTCAGCTCTGATCTCTAGCATCTGTAGTCCTCACTTTCTCCTGGTTGGACCTGTGCTGTTGGTTTCATTTAATGAAATTATAATGATTGATTGATTTATTGTTGTCACATGTGCTGAGATATAGTGAAAAGTGTTGCTTTGCATGCTGTACAGGCAGATGTTACTGTACAAAGTGCATCATGGTAGCAAAACACAATGCAGAATACAGTATTACAGCTGCAGAGAAGGTGCAGAGAGAGAGATTGGAATTAACTTTTAAGAGGTCGGGTAAAAAGTGTGATAAGAGGAAGCTGTTTTTGAATCTGTTTGTACGTGTATTCAAATTTTCATATCTTCTGCCTAATGGAAGAGGGTGTAAGAGAGTGTTGTCGGCATGGGAGATTGATTATGTTAGTTGGTTTCCTGAGGCAGCTGTAAGTGTAGATGGAGTCAGTGGATGGAAGGCTGGTTTGAGTGATAGACTGGGCTGTGCTCACGACTCTCTGTAGAGAGATGAAATAAAACAAAGTTAAGTGTTAAGGAAATACAAAGATCAGAGCGAAGGTAGTAGTACAATGCATGAGTTTGGAAAGATAGCTGTTTCAGGACAATGCACTCATTTTGGACTGGTCTTTCACTGCTTGGTTGTACTAAACATTGATACATCTGTTGCAAAAAAGTATTGACAAAGGCTAAATGCCTTGACAGAACATGAGTTAATAAAATGTACCCATTTTAGGAAAATACATCCATTTGAGCTTTTGCTGCTTAGTTTTGCTGAGTGATGGTTTATATCTTTCACAAAAGTTTGTCAAAGGTTTTCTGTCAGTTGAGACTAAAATGTAAACCAGGAAGAACAAGATTGGTCAAGAGCTATTGGAATTACTGAGAAATGGGGGGGTCTGACTTTTTAAGAGTTAGTAGGGTCAAAGATGGTATAGCAGAGATTTATTAAAATGATTCTAGGAATGAAGGATTTCAATTATGCAAAGACATTTAACACAGTAGCACCCTATTTCAACAAGAATGAGCTTAAATGTCTAATTAAGCTCTTAGAATTTGAGGAATTTCGATGACCAAATAAAAATCTATCTCTATTGATTGTGAAACAATAATTAGATGAATATAAATTTAATATTTATTAAAAGAAGGAAGGGAAAGGTTGGGCTTTTTTTTTCCGGCAATTAAATGTGGAAAACCCTACCAAGAAACTGTGTTATGTAGGTTTTAAACTGGATGTGAATTAAGAAAAAGGGTCTGTAGGGAAATGTATAGAAGTGTTATGTAGTTGTGATGGGAGCAAACAGCTTCCTTCTGGGCTGATAGCTTTTAAAACAGCACACTGTAGTGTCTACATAAACTATAGCAGCCTTGAATAGTGCTGCCTACAAAAACATCATTAAAGAGTCATCGTGAGTGTGAGATGAGAGATTGTG
Source organism: Chiloscyllium punctatum (assembly GCF_047496795.1). Classification (NCBI taxonomy): domain Eukaryota; kingdom Metazoa; phylum Chordata; class Chondrichthyes; order Orectolobiformes; family Hemiscylliidae; genus Chiloscyllium; species Chiloscyllium punctatum. The sequence continues at coordinate 13,298,309 of NC_092780.1, read as the reverse complement.
TGTTTATCCACAGATGAGTAACATTGACACATGAGACAGCAAAGAAAACTTTCTTCAGATTCAGTGACGACAGTTAAAACTTAAAAAACAAGTCATATTGAAGTTGGGAAGTACAATTGCCACTTGAATGACACAACGTAGGAGGAACAGAGAGAACAGCTATTGCTGCACACCTCCATGGTATGATATTGAAATGATAACTCTCTCTGCCAACTCAAGATTTCAGTTCTGATTCCTGCTGCTCATGTTAAACTATAGTATTGTATTTCGAGCAATTCTCCGTCCTGACTTAAAAACGAAATGGCCTCTCATACTAGTCTTCAGTTTAGTTGGAACTCACCAGTTTCACATATGTTAAATGCTGGGTGACAAATTGATTGTTCGTGTTCTGTCTAGTTCCAATCAGCAACTTCATTTTCTTATTATAGGAAAAAGGAGGGCTTTGGAAACCATGTTTAAAGCTGCACTATTTCCAAAATGAACAGTCATAATTTTGATCAAAAATATGAGATATTAGAGAACTTCTGATCGTCAAATTAAAAGAGTATTCTAGCTGAAATTGTTTTCTTCTTTTTGCAAAGAAACAAACATCTGAAGAAAATATTCTGCAATTTACCTTGTTTTATTCCTTTTTATCGAGATTGTACTAAAGTTAGTTTCAAACTTATCTTGCTGTTAATTGTTACTAAATATACTTTCAGAATGCCTGTGAAATTAAAGTTCCTGTCCACACTCCAAAACTGATTAGCCTTGCCCATCAAGATCACAAATGTGAGCTGAATTCCACTTTTTGTATATATTATAAAAATGGACATTCATTCTGTTTTTCTGATGTACTGTGCTGCAAGCTTTTGTGGTTGTCAGGTTTGACAGGGAGTAATTAGCACTCCCCTCCTAAGTATTCTGATTCGTGTTGGGATATTGCTGTAGGGGGTTGAATAACCTTGGCCTGTGGCCATCTTTTATGAATGAACCCAGGCCCAATCTGCTAGCTATTCTGCAGTCGAAAATGTTGCTACCACATTGAACGCAAAACTCATGTTGTTCACAAATAATGCTTACCAGCAGAGGATCACTGAACAGTGATCAACATATGCTGTACTTCCAGCATATTCATTTAAAGTTTTTTTTACTATTTGGCAATTCATAAAGACTGTTGATAATATAAGACCAAATGACATAAGAATAGAAATAGGTATTTGGCCCACTGAATCTACTCTACCATTCAACGAGCTCATGGCTGATCTGTTAATCCTCAACTTCATTTTCCTGACTTTTCCCCAAACCCCTGAATTCCCTTACTAATTAAAAACTTGTCCATCTCAGCCTTGAATGTACTTGACGACTCTGCCTCAACAGCCCTCTGCAGTAAAGAATTCCAAAGATTCACTTCTGTCTGAGAGAAGAAATTCTTCCTCATCTCTGTCTTAAATATGCAACTCTTATTCTGAGTTATAGAACATAGAAGAATACAGCGCAGTACAGGCCCTTTGGCCCTCGATGTTGCGCCGATCCAATCCCAACTAACCTACACTAACCCACTATCCTCCATATGCCTATCCAATGCCCGTTTAAATGCCCATAAAGAGGGAGAGTCCACCACTGCTACTGGCAGGGCATTCCATGAACTCACGACTCGCTGAGTAAAGAATCTACCCCTAACATCTGTCCTATACCTACCACCCCTTAATTTAAAGCTATGCCCCCTCGTAATAGCTGACTCCATACGTGGAAAAAGGTTCTCATGGTCCACCCTATCTAAACCCCTAATCATCTTGTACACCTCTATCAAGTCACCCCTAAACCTTCTTTTCTCCAATGAAAACAGCCCCAAGTGCCTCAGCCTTTCCTCATACGATCTTCCTCCCATACCAGGCAACATCCTGGTAAACCTCTTCTGCAGCCGTTCCACATCCTTCCTGTAGTATGGCGACCAAAACTGCACACAATACTCCAGATGTGGCTGCACCAGAGTCTTATACAACTGCAACATGACCTCAGGACTCCGGAACTCAATTCCTCTACCAATAAAAGCCAGCACGCCATATGCCTTCTTCACCACACTATTTACCTGGGTGGCAACTTTCAGAGATCTGTTTTCAAGATCTTTCTGCTCATCCACACTACCAAGTATCCGACCATTAGCCCAGTACCCCATCTTTTTGTTACTCTTACCAAAGTGAATCACCTCACACTTAGCTACATTGAACTCCATTTGCCACCTTTCTGCCCAGCTCTGCAGCTTATCTATATCCCACTGTAACCTGCCACATCCTTCCTCACTGTCAACAACTCCACCGACTTTCGTATCATCCACAAACTTGCTCACCCAACCTTCTAGCCCCTCCACCAGGTCATTTATAAAAATGACAAACAGCAATGGTCCCAAAACAGATCCTTGGGGAACACTGCTTTATTTGTTTGTCCTTTATTATTTCGCAGTGGGAAACAACCTTTCAGCATCTACCCTGTTAAGTATCATAAAATCCCTACAGGGTGGAAGCAGGTCATTCGACCCATTGAGTCTGCACTGACTGTCAGAAAAGCATCCCACCCAGACCCACCCCCTATCCTATAACCATCCATTTTCCACCTAACCTGCATATCCCTGGACATTATGGGCAATTTAGCATGGCCAGTCCAGCTAACCTGCACGTTTTTGGACTGTGGGAGGAAACCAGAGCACCCAGAGACCGACAGGGGGAGAACATACAAACTCCCCATAGACAGTTGTCTGAAGTTGGAACTGAACCTGGGTTCCTGGCACTGTGAGGCAGCAGTGCTAACCACTGAGCTACTGTGCTACCCAATGTTTCAATAAGGTCAACTCTTATTCTTCTAAGTTCCATTGAAATACAGATTCAATCTACTCAACTTTGGTTCATAAGACAGTCACCCCATACCCAGGATGATTCAACTTGAGCATTCTCTAAACTGCCTCCAATGCCAGTATATCTTTCCTTAGATAAGGGACCAAAACCGAAACTGACCCAAGCTGCAACTTTCTGCAATCTTCCTTCATTTAAATAATACTCAACTCCTGTATTCTTCCTGCCAAAGTGTGTAAACTCACATTTTCCCATATTGTGTTCCATTTGTTGAATTTTTATGGCCACTCATTTAACTTGTCTCTGCCCTCTGTAGACTCTCTGACATCTCACAACTTGCATTTCCATCTATTTTTGTTTTGGCTTCCAACTGGATGAGAGTATATTAAACTGTGTCATCCACAATACTGTAAATAATTGTGGCCCCAACACTGACCCCTGTGGTACTTCACTAGTTAATGGTTGCCATTCTGAAAAAAACCTGATGAAGGGCTTATTCCCGAAAAGTTGATTCTCCTGCTCCTCAGGTGCTGCCTGACCTGCTGTGCTTTTCCAGCACCACGCTGTCCATTCCTCTGTCTTCTATTAGTTAGCTAAGCCTATGGGCATTCTATTGTACAACCCCTCACACCATGGATTGTGTCTTACTAAGTAGCCATATGTGCGATATCTAATCAAACTTATTTTGGAAATCCAAATATATTATATCTCTTGATTCCCCTTTATCTTTTATAACACTTACCTCATAGAACTGTAATAAATTTGTCAGGCATGATTTCCCCTTTATGATGCTGTGCTGAAACTGCTTGGTTATATTATGTGTTTTAGATGCTGACAGTGTACAATTTGGATTATTTTGCAGTATTGTACAAGTGTGCTTTTATGAGCCTGTGCAAAGGTGTGTGTTTTCAGCTTGCAGGCTGGATGAATGATGCCAACAAAATGTTGAAATTTCAATAAGACAAAATCAGTATACTGCAGATACTAGAATTCTGAAATAAAGACAAAAATGCTTGAAAAATTCAGCAGGTCAGTCAGCATCTGTGAAAAGAAACAGAATTAAAGTTTCATGTCAAGTGACCTTTTATAAGAACTCATGAAATCTCAGGCTTAAGCCAAGATTGGACTTTGTTGCATTGTGTTATAGTAAATGTAAACAGTAAATGGTGGCACTGTTTCTTCCTGAGGTTCCAGAAGAGCCACTGTCCCCATCATTACTTGTAGGCATTATCTGAGGATTAGCAAGAATCAACTCCACTTTTAAAGGAACTCTTACTGTGTTTTAGGTCAATGAAGCCCCAAGTTCTAGATGGCATCATAAGGGTGTTTACCTTCTTTCAATCAATGAGACCTGAACTTTCCTGTTTTCACATCCAGGATGAGCTCCTTAAGTGGTAATTACTCGACATCTTAAAGGTCATAATTGGTGAGCCAGGAAGGTCAATCTCGGACTTTGTGCCCAAATGTAATTGCTGAGCTGTTGGGATGATGGGGAGTATCTCTCCGGGGCAATTCAACTGATGATTTGCCCTGCCCGCCACATCTCAGGAAAGGAATATCCCACCAATACTGTTGTCAGAGTCTCAGAGATATTTTCTAAACCAATCCATTCAAAGATGTTTTTACACAACTCCGGACCAGGTGGGACTTAAAACCAGGCTTTCTGACTCAGAGGTGTCAGCATTACCACTGTGTCACATAAACCCCCTTGCCAGAGTATCACACTATTGGTTTAACGTGTCTTGGAATGAAAATTGAGCTAGTTGTGGTAAATCTTTCGATGCTTAGCATGTGGTGGAATAATTAATGGTGTGCAGGTGATAGCAGCTGCTTTCAGTTTTCGGTATCAGATCCATAGACAGGTCATGCTTAAGTGCAATGCAATGTTTCTGGCTGCTAAGCAGTGCATATTTGAATCAATCGGAGGCACTTGAAAATGCTTCAAGAAATCAAGCATTACTAAAATTTGCCACTTTCTTGTAAAAATGGTGTGATGTTAGAATTCTCTGGTGTTTTTCTCTGCACTGAGCATTAAAATATTTCATAATTTGATTTTGCCAAATTCTTTTTGATTCAAGTATGGAAAGGCGATATTCAAAACAAAAAGCTGTTCAGGTTTAAATTTGTATCAATTTACAAATTTCTGCAGTCGAGCTGTGTCAAAACGATTTAGAGAATATGATGTGCGCAGTGCGTTTGAATTAGTAGCCCTAGAATCAAGTGAGATCAAATTATTAAAGCAAGCAGAACATACTGAGGACCTGAAAATTTGAAATAACAAGTTCTCATGAAAGATAATCGATCTGAAAAAAATAACACTGTATTTCTCCAGAAATACTGGCTGACATTCCAAGACTTTTCTTTGTTTATATTTTGCATCAAATCACTATTTATGTATTTATTTCAAGGTAAATAAGATTGACTGACATGCCATTTCAAATCCGATTTTAATTTAATTGGTGAGAGACTTCGATGGAGTAGACATGTAGAAATTGTCTCTGTTGGTTGAGGGTCAGTAAAGCTGAGGAGATTTATTTCAGATAAATGGTGAAAAACAATGCGAAATTAGTGCTTTTCAACTCATCAACTTGTTATTCCGAACCAGGATGGAGAAAGCAGATGCAGTGATAACTTTCCTAAGGGAATTGAATATAATCCTGAAAAAATCCGGGTCTGGAGTGGAGATAATTGGACAATTCTTTCATAGAACAGGGATGATGAGTTGAATGGCCTCTTTTCACGCTCTATGAGTCAATATATTGACTTAATTTGGGGCAGCTTTATAAGTATTCCATGAGGTGGAGGGAGGATTTTGTAGTCAGTGCTGGAATTCGGAAACTGCGAAAAATACTTTTTTGATCAGGCAGCATCTGCATAGGGAAAAGCTGTAAACTTTTCAGGTCAACGACCATGCATCTCATTTGACCTGCTGAAAGTTTCCAGTTTTTACTGAACTATCTTTTCCCACTTGGTCAGGGGTCATTCTCTCAAGTTTTTTTTTGACTTAGATTAATTGGTTTCTATTCTGAAGCAATGTATGACTTGCTTATCATGGCAGAATGTAGGAGCAGAAACATTCCAGATAGAATTCTGGCCCTCCCGCGTCCTGAATTGGTACCAAAAGACGATGTGGGTTGTAGTAGTAGAAGCATAATAGCCACTATTCCTCGCGCACAAACATGTTGAATTTTAAGTGTGATATTTGAAGTGTGGCTTCCATTGGACAATGAAGGAAAGACTCACCTAGGGGGCATAAAATGAGCACAACACCGATGCTCGTAGGTGCTTGCAACAGTGTTCCCGATGCCTACCTGATGTATGTTTCGGTTGAAGATCGCAATTTCTTAGCCCTAGAACAGTGCAAGTTTAAAACTACAGCTAGAATCCGAAGGGAATCAAATTGAAAAGTAGTTTTGCTGAAGAATAATTTTCCTTCGCCAATTTATTTCCCGTGCTCCCCTCTCCAGAAATCGTTGCTGCCTTGTTTTGAGATGGAAGTTGCCAGTCACTCTCTGGTTCTTAGTGGCATTTTGTGTGAGTGAGAATTGGTTTCACTTTGTGTATGTGTTTTGGAGGAGGGGGATAGAGGGTTCTCCAGTTAAACCTGGCCGGCTCTCACTACCGTGCACACATGTACATCCAGCCGGAACTCCAGGGCAAAAACCTCGACTGAGTTCTGTTGCCTAGTAAATACACACAGACCATTGATAGCACCTTTGATGACCACAGTCTTTGCTGTGCTCTGGCGTTTTGGAACACATCCAGAACCATATCTGGGATCGTTATGGGCTGTGGCGTTCACTTCTCACTGGTTAAATTTCCAAATCAGTCGGGGAGAGCTGATTTTTTTTTTCTCTCTCTAAAGTGCTGAGCAGTAACTCTTGTGTTTCACAATGTTGCTGTTGTACTGTAAGTGCCTGTGTCATTCCCTGTAATCCTTCTGCTGCCAGTGCACAGACTGTGCTGCCAGGCGGACAGACAGGAAATCACAGAAGCTTGCAAATCCAATGCAATGCTCGACAGGTGGGTGCAGTGAGTGATGTGTTCGGGAGTCTGCAGTCACAGGGTTTCAACTGGCTTGCTGAGCTGATGACATCGGCAGGGTTCTCGTATTACAGCTTTGTTTTTCCTGTTTCTAAAAGTTTACACAGTTAACCTGCGTTCGTCTCCTTTTCGACATTCGGCTTTTCTGTCCAAACGGATTTGACACCAGTGTTTGCCTCTTACCAGAATCCCAGACACAAGGTTGGTGCAAACTTCGCAATCGGACACAGTTTTGACAGTGGGAATGGTTTTACGGGTTTTATTCTTGTGAATATTTCAGCTATCCGAGGGAAGAGGGGGTGGGGGTGATGGGAGAAGAGTTACTGAGAAATTAGGTGCCGATAATGTGTTTTCTAGGCCGCATGTTTACGGATTGGCTCTGGTTCAGGTCTTGTAATGCCTAGACTGTGTTCTGTTTTCGATCAGTCTGTCCGCCTGTGGGAATCGGAGCTGTGTCTGAAGCCTGGTTCTTGGCCCCAGTCTGTCAGTAGGCTGAATTTGCTGATATTTTTCCAGCCGCTGTGCCAAAAAACAAAGGAAAGAAAATAAAGAAGGGAAGAGGGTGAGGGGGAGAGAGAGAAAAGTTGTCGCACTGTGGACCTAGTGACAGTCTAATCTCCTGCCTCTAGTTGTTTAAGTCCCAAGTGACCAACATGTGTGTTCGATTTTCAAAGTTAGAAAATACATTTATTGTGGGGGTAGAGGTGAGCGGAAAGTCTGATGTGCAGAAAGATAAGATCTCACTTATTTGTTCGTTTAGTTTATTTAGTTACGATATATGCTTAACAAGAGGTTTATGAGATTGCTGTGACTGAGAGTTCACATTTGGACCATTTTAATCTGTTTCTTGAGAGGTGGTTGCATTGATGGTTCTCATAGTTTCATGTGTCTGGCTCCAACTCCAATGTATTTATAATGCAATACATGAAAAATGCAAATAAATTATCCTGTGTGGAACTTGAAAAGTTTCTATGCAAGGAAGACAGGTCTTTTTGACAGTTGGGCTGAGCAAATCTGGCAAAATTTAATGACGGTTTCTGCTAGATTCACAATTCTTGCTGGTTGGGAGTCAGAAGTAGACAAGCAGGAGGCTGGAAGAACACAGCAAGCCAGACAGCATCAGAAGGTGGAGAAGTCAATGTTTCGGGTGTACCAGAACATTGATTGCTTCACCTCCTGATGCCGCCTGGCTTGCTGTGTTCTTCTAGCCCCCCCTGCACGAATGCTTTGGATTCCAGCATCTGCAGTTTTTTTTGTCTCATTGGGAAGCAGTGACATATATGTAACTTTTGAAAGCCAATTTAACACTGAAATCTCATAATGTGCTGTTTATTTAAGCACATTGTGTGTTAGAGTCGTTTTGAATGTTATGTTTTCTCTTATTGAGAGTGGTTAATTACTGACAACAATACAGATGGAATTGCGGCACACAAAAGCAGAAGTTTCTGGAAATGCTCAGCAGGCCTGGCCGCATCTGTGAAGAGAAATCTAAGTTGACATTTCAGATTTGGTGACCCTTCCTCAAAACTAGAGTGGCAGTACATTTGTTTTAAAGTCACTTCCCTCTTAAACTGTGGTCACACAAAATTATAAGGTGTTACTTGACTCTTTTTTTTCTGAAGAATTATCGGTCAGAATATTGAGTATAGGAGCTGGGAGGTCATGTTGCGGCTGTACAGGATATTGGTAAGGCCACTGTTGGAATATTGTGTGCAATTCTAGTCTCCTTCCAACGGAAAGATGTGAAACCTGAAAGGGACCTGAAAGGGTTCAGAAAAGATTTTCAAGAATGTTGCCAGGGTTAGAGGGTTTGAGCTATAGGGAGAGGCTCAACAGGCTGGGGCTGGTTTCTCTGGAGTGTTGAAGGCTGAGGGGTGACCTTATGGAAGATTACAAAATTATGAGGGCATGGTAGGATAAATAGACAAAGTCTTGGGGTGGGGGAGTCTAGAACTAGAGGGCATAGGTTTAGGGTGAGAGGGGAAAGATATACAAGGAACCTAAGGGGCAACCTTTTCATACAGAGGGTGATACGTATATGGAATGAGCTGCTAGCGGAAGTGGTGGAGGCTGGTACAATTGCAACATTTAAAAGGCATCTGGATGGGTATACGAATAGGAAGGGTTTAGGTGCTGGCAGGTGGGACTAGATTGGGTTGGGATATCTGGTCGGCATGGAAGGGTTGGACCGAAAGGTTTCCTTGCTGTACATCTCTATGACTCAATGACTTTATAATTACTTTGGTGAAAACTGTTTTTTAATTAGACAGTTCAGCTAACATCCTAATGGCATTTTTTTTTAAACTACCATTTCAAACTACAGTTTTATTTAGTAAGACAGTGCCTTTTCCAAATTATTCATTGGCATGAATTTGTCTTTTCTTAGTTGGTTCATTTATTTATGCTGAGTGCTTTTCTTGTTCTTTGCACTTCAAGATAAGATTGCAGACCTGGGAAGTCTCAAGTTCGATCCTTGACCTGTGTTCAGCTGGTTTGATAATTAAACACTACAATTCGTCTTAACCCTCATAGCACAATGAGGAGAAACTCAGTCAGTATATCTGTCCAATCACTGTCCCATCATCACCAATAAACAAAATTTGTGTGTCTGTTGGGTAAGACCAGGATCAGGCTGAGCTTTGTGGTCAAATAACCTAATGACTAAAATTTACTGCTTCTCAAATGATGAGCGCTCTACTGGCAAGGTAGAATGGCTGTCACAATGAAATTCACCAGGATATAGCAATTTCATTAGCAGGGAGGAGAAAAGCAATGGGCAAAATGTAAGCAAATCATAGAATCAGGTTACAAAGAAGGAAGGTCTTTTGAACCTGTGCCAGCTCTTTGGTAGAGATATCCAATTACTCCTTGTACCCTGTTCTTTCCCCAGAGCCTCCCAATTTTTTTCCCTTCAATTATTTATCCAGTTCTCATTTATTGTTGTTGCTACAGGCAGTGCTTTCCCAAGTCGCAGCATTCATTGAGAACAAAAATCCTGATGTTACCTCTGAATCTTTTGTAAATAACCTGAAATCAGTGTCTTCTGTGTTGCAAAAAAAAGCCCTCATGCATGATTTTAAAAAATATGTTCCCTATGGAAAATATATTTATTTGGTGAATGCATATTAATTAAGCTTTAGAACAATTGTGTTTTGAAATGTGTAGGGACCATGCTTCTTGAGGCTATAAGCAAGCATGACGCTGAGTGAATGACTATTGATAATACATAAATAGGTGTGTTTGTGCAGATTTAAGTACACATTCTATTTACCTGATAAAGAGTGTGCATTTTTTAAAAAGATGTAGACAGAATCGAACCAGAAAAAATTCACAGCTTTCTTGGAACAGATCATCTACAGCCAACTGATATATGAAGGCCGGGGCTTTGTGGTTTATGAAGAACCTAGTTGGAGAAACCCCAGTATTCGATGATAAATGTACCCTTCCAAGTTCCCCCAGTGAGTCAGTAAGGGATACTTCCCTAGAGCGTGATGGAGTTATCTGGACTATTGTCTGTTACAAAGGATCAGCTACTTCCAATCTCCAATCAGCAGTTCCATAATCCTGGAGTCAACTCAACGTATAGAAATCCAATTTAGCAATCTTACCTCATTGTGAATAGTCCCTAATACCTTTAAACAATTAATTAATGTCTGTGGAGCTATTATCATCTGGTTATACAGGCTTCTGTTTCCCAGAATCCAAGCATTTCTACTCCTTTTTGTTATTGAATTAAAGTTTCATAATTCAAAGCATTCACAGATTTGGGGTTTACTCTGAAGTGTACCAAACAACAATGCTCTTATCAGTTTTGTATAATGCGTTCTGAAGCACAGAATCATAAGCCTAAACAGGTTTGTAGCTATTTGATATCTGCAAAACCGAAACCCAAACAAGTGGTAGTTTTTTAAAAAATTCAGCCATAACCAGTTCAAGAGCAAATACCAAATTTTAAAGTATTTTTGGAATCAGTTCAAATTATTTCAGGATTGCCCTAATTCCGAAATGCACAGAGCCCTATTTTGACAAAGTTATTTGAATCATGATACATGTTAAACCCCATTCCAAAAATCTACAAAGCAACTGGCTGGCTGTAATTGTAAATCCTAATGTCTAATTTCAGTGCTGCTGCACAAATGGGACATGAGGTTTTTGCTCAAAATATACTGTAGACCAAGCCTTGCATTTTAATCCTGTCAGAGTTTCAGCTTTACTATTTCTCTCTATCTCTCATACCTGATAAAGATTGTGTTCGCTTTTTTTTCCTGAAGAAGTGACAAAGCATGAATCCAACCCACTAACTGGAATGTTGACAGTACTTTCTATTAAAGTCAGATCGCTGAGTGCTAGCTCTCTCCAACATAAACATCAGTTCACTTCGGTTCAACAGACAAGTTTGCAGATGCTCATCTGGTTGAGAACAATTTTCATAAGAGAAAGAAAAGCTTGACTTTGATATATTTGAGTAATTTATTGTTTTTTTTTAGAAGAGGGGGCAAACAGTTTTTTAAATATTCCTGAGGTCCACATCTGGAAGTAATTTTCTGCATTCCAAAAAGATTACCACATGCTCTGTGATGAATTGGATTTGACTGATTGTTCAGACTGACAGGTTTGAATAATGTTAAGAGAGAAAAGTATTTACAGTTTTTAATGGCTTTGAACTGTACCAAGAGATCCATGCTGGAGAGAATTTATCACTGTTGTTAGTACATTTATTCACATAGAACTTTATACACGATTCAGCAAATGCATTACAGTACATGTTTCCTATCCAGACAAGGTGAGTTGCAGTGCTGTTAACCCTTTGTTGGTGAAGACTTTTTCAATTCTTAAAGGTCGCATGTTTTCTGTCATTTATGTTTAAAAAGCTTTGAGAAACTAAAATGTATGTTACAATAGTAACTGTATGGTAAGGCATTTAATTAGTGTTTTAGAGTTTCTTAGACTGGGTGCATAAATACTTTGTAAATTAGCAGCAGCATCAACCTCTCTTTTCTCCTGTATGCTTCCATCTTCTTTAGTATAATGCTTGAGTAGTGTTCACTTTCACTTCTTCAGCTAGGAAAATAGAATGAGATTTAAATTATCTTTAAACAGATTTGGCTTGTGTGACATGGTGTCAATTGCCTTGATATCTTTTCTGAAGTAGGCATTTTTCCCTCAGAGAAGTTTTCCTGATGGGTAGCTTTGACTATGAGCTATAGTGCAACTAGTTCTAACAGATCAAAACAAGGCCAAAGAAAAATATCGACCCATCGTTTGAAGTATGGCCTGCAGCTTTTCTTTTACTTTCTGTATTGGATTGGAATCAGGCTGATGCTGTAAAAGCAAACATACATTAAAAATTGGTCAACATAGTGAGTTGGTTAAAAAGGGTTCAACTGAGATTGATTCAGTGAATGACTGTCAGTTTCTTTACTGAAGGTTGGTTCTTTTGCAGTGTTTTGAAATTAGAGAATAATGCATCAGATGTAGCATCAAGGCTGTTGGTTTAAGTACTAGTTGTTATTGATTTGACAGTTGCTTGTTGTTATAAGGTAAGCAGCTGGCCTAAGTGGTTAGAACTGTGTGTGAGTAGCAAACTGAAGTGTTCCTCTTTGGGTGGAGCTAAAATGTTGAGTTTTGCCACTACTGTGGTTCCATATATATGAATATTTAATAGACTATCAATACTAAAGTAATTCTCTGCATAAAATTTGTTGCTGATAGTGGGATGATTTTACTTCTATTCTTTCAAAATTAGAATAAATAAATTCCTTGATTATTCATTTTACCAGGTTTACATCCCAAATTTTACTTGATTGCCTTTGAGATAGTAAATAGAATTTATTTTATATTATATTTTTATTGTGGAAAAATGACAAAAGTTGAATATTTAACCAAGGAAAGAGATGTTAGGAGGGGTAATCTATAACTTTGTTAGAGAGGTGTGCTTTTAATAGTGGAACAAATGTGGGTTGAAGAAAGGAATTAGAGTATAGGGCTCAATTAGCTGAAGGCATGCTGCCAATAGTGCGGCAAAGAAGTAAGCTCAAGGCTTAAATAAGTTTGAGATGTTGTTAGCCTGCGAGTCTTTGAAGGCGATCGCAAACAGGACTAATTGCTAATCATTAGTGCAAGATAGGATAATGGCATTAGAGAATTATATGAGCTAAAGTTTACAATAAATGGAAGTGGTGGATCAGCTGGGAGACCTCAGAATGGCTGACTCTGGAGATAATAATATTGAAGGTGAATGAAACAGGTGGGCTGCAATTGGCCAGAGCCAGAGATTACAGTCAACTCTCTCTGATGAAGAGAACATAGAGTTTGGGATTGAGTAGGAAAGATGTTGAGATTGTGAATATTTAGTCTACGACAGTAGCTGGAGAAAGCAAATAAGTGAGGCAGGCTGACAGCCATAGGGAAGTCGTTGGGGAATGATGGTACTTTTGACCATATTAGAAGTTACAGAAAGGGTGAGGAAAGATACTGCAGTGAAGTCACAGAGGATGTCACTTTTGACTTGAGTAAAATCATTGCAATGACAAGGATGAAAGCCTAACAGCAGATGTTCAAACAGACATCTCTATTAGATATTAAAAGATATGAGAGATAACTTCAGTAATTTCAATAATCTACTGGGTGAAAGCAATATAAGTATAATTAAAATGTTAAAAGATTTATCTTCAACCATTCTAAGTTTAGAATGAAATATGAGCAAGAAAGTACATGCCAAACACACGCATATAATAGTTCTGTATGAATTCCTTTATTCATTGAATAAAATGTGAAGCAAACTACATACATAACAAGACTTCACTCCAGTAGATTCCACTATATCTCACTTTTCTTCAGTGCAAATCGGCCACAGCATGATTGAAGAATTTAGACCATTATTTGTAGAACGCGAACTTTCCTTACCTGTGTTGGCTAGAATGTGATTCCTGTCCCATTGGTTTAAATGGTGCTGCTATTACAGGATTTTCTTATAACGTGGGACAGCATGGAATGGAACTGTTGAATTATATCAGAACAGACTGTATCTGCCGTGGTATTGTTTTTGATGCATTACTTTGATTTTTATGCATTCAGAAACAGGGCTGGTCTTTTCAAAATCTTATGCTTCCTAATTCTGTTAACATTCATAATGTCTCCTGACTGGACTAAGCTACTTGAGTATTAAGGAATACCCAGTGTGCAAGTAACTCATGAAATACCAAGTGCTTGATAAGTTTTGTATGTTTTTTTAATCTTGATGTATTCTGCTGGGTAGCTGCATTTATAGATCTGTTCCTCAGTTACATCCACGTCATGCATTCCAGGGATTCTGCTTTAGTTTCTTCAGTCAAGGAGAGCTCAGTGGACAATATCCACTCCTAGGTGTTGCTATTGGCTATTCTTGGCTTAGTTATGGGCCGACTGTAAAATATTGTCCATTTCTGTTTTGATTTTCTTTGACATTCAACACTGCCTTTATAGTAACCATGGGCAAAACTCTACAAGCTTCTGTTTTTTTAGAAAATAAAATAAAAAGGTTAATGAGAGATACAGCTTCTAATGCATCTGCAAGCAACCAAGCTGGATCAACTACAAAGTTAAAAATCACTCAACACCAGGTTATAGTCCAACAGGTTTAATTGGAAGCACTAGCTTTCAGAGTGCTGCTCCTTCAACAGCTGGTTGTCCAGCAGCGCTCCGAAAGCTAGTGTTTCCAATTAAACCTGTTGGACTATAACCTGGTATTGTGTGATTTTTAACTTTGTACACCCGAGTCCGACACCAGATCAATTACAATAATGCAACCTTTTTAGCTATTCATTGGCAAACCAGGCAGGGCTTAGCTTCTTACATCTTCATCTAGGAAAAGAACATCTTGTGGGCAGTACAGAAGAGTACATGAGAGAGATTTTTTTTAAAATCAAATACATGTAAAATAAACTATCTTCTTGGGTTTATTGAATACTAGATACATAATATTTAACTAACAATCTCAATATCTACATTTTACAATGAATGTGTCCAAACCTTAAGTGCAAGTTATGAACTTCAGGCACATTAATTTGTGGAGAATTAATTGATATACTAAATTTTGAATTTTGAACTTTATACTAATGTAGTTGAAGGGATGTGTGTAAGTAAAATTGTTGTCATGAGCCTTTTTTGATTAAGCTTTGCTGTTGAAAATTGTACTTTCTTGCAAACGTGTTTGTATCAATCATGTAAATTTAAAAAGGTTCCAGCTTCACAAAATGTTGTTACAGCTGAGTTTAGTACTACAAGAATGTTAAAATACTATAGAGAGGGGCAATAATAACAAAGCAAATATGGTTTGTAGAATAGGTAAAATGCCTTGAGTTTGTTAATACTTGTCTAGATTATTACTGAGACCAATGTTTTGGTTCTGCTACAAACTGTTCTGTGGCTGCCAATTGTGACCCTTTTCCTGCAACTTCCTGAGGCTAGTCCAGACTGTTTGCAACCTTAATTTCAGATTTGACTCTGAATTGAGTTCTGAGTGCATACCTGTGCTATCACTAAGATAGCACTGTAATCTGCCTAAAGCTCATTTGCTGGAACCTTCATATCTACCTCTGTTACCTGTAGTCTTGACTGTTCCAACTCATTCTTGGTCAGCCTCCCACATTCTACCCTCCACAAACATGAGGTCACCCTAAACACTGTTGCATTTGTCATTTCTTAAACCAACTCCCATTTACCATTTAGACTTGTTCTTGCTGGCTCATGATGATTCCTGCTAAAACCATCCTTCAATTTTAAAATTCTCCACTTGTTTTCATATTCTTCCATGGCTGTACTCCATATTTCTGCAGTCTTCTCCAGTTCCCAAATCCACCAAACTTCCTGCATTTATAAAATTCTAGTCTCTTGAACATCTCTCTGATTTTAATTGATCTATCATTGGTGTGCTGTCTTCAATTATGTAGGCCCTAAACTCTGTATAGTCCTTCTACATCTATTTTTTCCTCACTT
The DNA here is from genome assembly GCF_047496795.1 of Chiloscyllium punctatum. Lineage (NCBI taxonomy): Eukaryota > Metazoa > Chordata > Chondrichthyes > Orectolobiformes > Hemiscylliidae > Chiloscyllium > Chiloscyllium punctatum. The sequence continues at coordinate 13,282,461 of NC_092780.1, read as the reverse complement.
TAAGAACTGTTTTAAAACATATCTCTTTGAGCGAGTTTTTGATAATCTGACCTAATAGCTCCTAAAGTGGCTTGGTGTCATGGTTTGTTTTATAATGCCTTAGAGGCTTTCTGTTGCATTAAAGGTGCTATATAAATATATGTTGTTGTATGGTTGCTGGGCGGCATGGTGGCGCAGTGGTTAGCACTGCTGCCTCACAGCACCAGAGACCCCGGGTTCAGTTCCCGCCTCAGGTAACTGTCCGTGTGGAGTTTGCACATTCTCCCCGTGTCTGTGTGGGTTTGCTCCAGTTTCCTCCCACAGTCCAAAAATGTGCAGGTTAGGTGAATTGGCCATGCTAAATTGCCCGTAGTGTGTTAGGTGAATGGGGTAAATGTAAGGGAATGGGTCTGGGTGGGTTGCTCTTCGGAGGATCGGTGTGGACTTGTTGGGCTGAAGGACCTGTTTCCACACTGTAAATAATCCAATCTAATCTAATCATTCAATGGCACCTGCTGAAACAGCGTAGACAACAAACCATTGAGAGTAGAATTGGGCTGTGCTTGTTGTCCAGGCTTGAAGCTTCAATAAGTAATTAGTTGATGCACAGAACAACAGTAAAAACACTGAATTAGAAGTATATTGACAGTTATTTCACAAACTATATTTTGTTGTGCTTTTCAAGTAAAATATAGGTCAAAGTTAAAATGATGAAGTGAGAAGTGCTGCATATGGCTAATTGCCACTCCTCTCTGGGATCAATTTAGATTTGGAATTTATTTTCATGTTTTAGCAGTTACTTAGGGGAGGGGACAGTATCAATTGCCAAACTTGAAAACAAACTTTCAATACAGCATTTACATTAATGTCTGGAGTGACTCCAGTGCATTTCAGCATGGATACTGCTGAGGGCAGAACTGGATTCTGCTGCATTTATGGAATTTGGCCTAAACATATGCTTGTACAGTTTTACAAGTTAGTTGGAACACCACCTTTCTGGTATTCCCTTTTGCCTGAAAATAAGTCGTGGAGATGGATGGAGGTGTTCAGTCTGAATTTAGAGATTTACATTTGGGTATGAAACAAAGCTTCACTGCCGAAGTTATTTGGATTCAAAAAGTAACTATAGCAACATGTTTCTGGCTTTGAAGTGTGCAGGATAGATGTGAACATGATACTGGATGATTTATTCCTGGTCTTTATTCACATTAACATTGCTTATGAAACTCCTATGTACATGGAGGGGAGGAACTGATAATATTACTATAGAACTTGACAATCTTTGTGATTTGTCCTTTGTAATTCCTGTACACAATTAACCTGGTGAACTTGGTGAATGAGCATTGTGTACTTTGTGTTAGGCTGCACAAAATCTCTTGCATGCCCAGGTGTGGTACAGAAAAGTTTTCCCAATTCTTAATGTGGTTAAGCAGCCACCAAGATACATTTGTGATGCAAGACATTTACTGTAACAATCAAACTAAAATCAATTTCGATTAAGCATTTCTCAATAGACAACTAATACATCAAACTAAAGGAAATATACTTTTGCAAGAACTAACGTAACCGATGTATATATTTTGTGAAATGTATCACTTCTAGCAGATATGTAGCGTTACAGGAACAAGCACACAGTCACTCCCAGTTCTCCAGCAGTTTCACTTTCTCTTCCTCCATATCAATTCGAAACTTCTATTGTCTTTCAACAACTATTCTACTCCTTACTCAAATTTTCCAAATCCAATTATCACCAGGGTGACTCTCAATTTTATAATTCTTCAAGCACCCCATCTATTCTGTTCTCTTTGTTCTCAAATTGAAACTGGAATCTTTGTAGCATTCTGTTTGGTCGTTAATACACGAGTTTTAATTTATATAATACTCCCATAGCTGCAGCTCCTTTGCTTCTTCATCTCTGGCATAGGTTGTCCTTTTTTGATATACAGGGCGATCCCTGTACCCATGGGTCCAGTTTCTGCAGTTTCAGTTACCCACATGTTACCCAACCAGGGACCAGGAGGCTGCCGGGAAGATATGTTTCCAATTTAAATGAATGGTTTTGGGCTTCCTCAGTAGGTCTTGGAATGTTCCCCTTCAGGTACAGGGGACTACTGTACTGTTAAAAGGTGTTAAGACAACTCTCCTTAGTCCAGTGGGTTTCTGTTTGACTTCTTCACCTCGTGGCAACCAGATCACATGTCACCAAACTGATGTGTATCATGACTTCACCAACCCTTTTTCAGAATGTTCTGTGTCACCTTATGTCAAAGGGGACCTTTTTGAAACATAATTGTCTTGTGAAGTTCAGTGTTTGTGACACAATTTAGGATTAACTTAGTGTTTCACTCCACTCAGTGCTTGTTTTGCTCTCTTTGACTTGGTGTTATGTAGGTTTCTTAGATTGCAACATTTTATAGAGAAAATCCAGTTTAAGCACAAAAAGCAGTAGTAACAAACGTCTTTGTGCATTTGCTTCCACGTGCCATATGAGTTTTGTTATCTGCACCATCTTTTTTCAAATCAACATTGAACTTCAAAATTGAGGGTCTATATTTGCGTTCAGTCAAGAAAGATTTCGGTTATGCAAGGGTATGCACTGGATGGATGATTGCTGGTGTGAATGATTTCCCTCCTATGGACACATGACTACAGGATCCCTCAGCATTCTAGATAACTGTCATCTGCTCAAATGGTGGAGGTTTGGCAACTCAACCAAGTAACATTCAAATGACTTCCATGTGTTTAACACAGCATGCATAAAGTTGAGTATTTTTCAATTTCTAGTTTTTAAACTTGCATTTTTATCAGCTGCCCCACTGACTTAATGGGTAAATGTGTTCCCTGGTGTTATATTGAGCCATTTAGATCAAAAGGTCCCTGGTTTGATCTTCAGTCTGTGCTGAATTAGCTGACATCATCTGGGGCAGCAGCCTGAAACCTACAATCCTCCTTGAGTGCCTCTGGTCTGGATATGGGAATAAATCAGCCAGCACTTCCACTCTTGATTGCATCCAGTGATTTTTTTAATAGAAAGTGTGTCCGAGCATTACCAATTACATAAGTTATATTTGTACTGCGTCTTTTCACAAAATAAGTATCTCAAGACATCATAAGAGAAAGACTAAGCAATAGAAATTTTGTTTTAAAAGGTTCCTGATCTGGTGGGAAGCTTCTTTATGCTAGTATAGATTACAAATAAATTAAGCAAATCAGCAAGAGTCAAAAGTTTCAGACGAAGCTACATGGCAACAAGTTTGATTACACTGGCAGTTTTTTTGTTTTACCAAGTTACTGACAGCACTGATCGGGCTTGATGTGTTATAATTTTCCTCTAATCTGACTGCAGTATTGGTCATCATGGCATCTTATTTCTTCCCAATTTGAATAGAAAACATTTTCTTTAGTGTTGGCAATTATCTGTATTCCATTTCTTTTCGGTGTTTGGTTAAAATAAAGTTTCTGTGCTTTATGTACCTGAGGTGGTCCCTATACTTGGTTTACTGAATGTTTCCACCAATTTACAGAGGAAACCATATTTTCCATCATTGGTATAAATCAGATAGTAAAACTGTTGATTGTGCATGAAAATCTTGTTGCATACAATCTCATGGCAAAACTGCCTCCTATTGTGCATTATTTTTAATGCCTGAATAATGAATCATATGAATGCAATGCTGGAGAAATGTGAAGAAGTTACTCATAGATTACCACATATATATCCTGAGCCCATGCCGAATTAGCTAAGTTCAGCAAAGGTGTTGGCAGAGACACTAAGGATTAGGAAATCAGTCAGAGCTATTGTTGTAGTGGTATGTTCAATCACCCCAGCCTGAAAATGCAGAAGTGCAAACAGCATCAGGCTTGGCAGAGATGTTCCTGTGGTTAAGCAGTGTCCTGTCACTCAGTGTGAAGCCTCACATTCAAATAGGGTTTGAATTTTTATTCTGTAGCAGCAAAGAATTTGGAACAAAAAGCTTTCATTTACATGGTGCTATGAATGACCTCAGGATGCCTGAAGAGAAGGAGTGATTACATTTAATCTTCTTTTAAGCCATCGGTAACCTGCTGGACTTCACTGAGTGATACTAAGAAGAAAAGACCAGAACATCAATTTCTATATGATTTATTTGAAGAATGCTCCAGTTGTTCAAAGTCTAAGTGAGAGAGCATCTGGAAACTATCCACAAGAGGTTGTTGAGAAAATACTACATATTTGTGACAAAACCTCCCCAGAAGCAGGCAGATCTGATCACTGTAAAAACCATTGCATTAGTTGTCTTTAAAATTCATTTGCTCCCTCTTGGGTTCCCTTGGCATTAAAACACCCTCCGTTGCTGTCTTCACATGGTCGTTCGTGTTTGAGTAACTGCCAGAGTGGCACAGGTGTGAGCCAGCTTGGAGTTATTACCCACTGTCAGACTTTCATGTACTTTCCAACATGAGTTATTGTACAACATGAGTAGAAATGTTGAAAACCCTTGCTAGTTTCCCGTCTCTAAACTATGACTACGTAAACAAACTCTAATGCCTCTGCTGCCTCTCTAGTTGATAATAGATAATTCAGCACACAAAGGGACACAGGGACCTTTCAGATTTCTGTGACTTAGTCGTACTTATATTGTATGCTAACTTATTTTTGGTGGGATTAACGTCAAGCGTATGTGTGATGGTCTAATTTGAGTAGATATTTAAAGAGCTCATGGCATTCTGTCATTCTATATGATATTTTGACACAGTAGATGTCATATCAAGTTAACCATCCAGGCAGGAAATTAACCTGATCACGTTGAACACTGACTTTACACCTACATTTGTTAGTAACTGACATTGTTATTTAATTTTCACCACTATTTTAGATTCATGCTGGGTAAGTCAGTTTAATATTGCTGTCAATGTACTATTCTAACTACCTTATAACCCATATACTTATGCAGAGTTAAATTAGGGACCATTTATGTCTAGTTCATTTTTTGAGACTGTAGTATTGTTCATGCTATGTCTCTTTTTTTAAGAGGCTGTAACTTAGCAACCACTTTATAGAAGATATTGACATTATTTATGGAAATGATTTCTAAGGCAGTAATCTTGTTAGAGTGATCATATTACAAACAGTTAAAGAGCCTATATCTCTCCAGAAGCTACTAAAAATGTTTCATGGCAGCATAGTTAGAAATGTCTTGCAGGTTTTTTTTAATGGTGCTGCTCATGGATGTAAAACTCTTGACAGCTGGCCCTGTGTTTCTTGTGTTCCTGTTTTAGTTTTTCTACTAGTACATGTATAATTTCCATGAGATCAAGGTTCAAACAAATGTCGGGGCAGTTTAAAGACCGGTCACAGAAAGAACAACCAATGCAGCGAACAGGCTTCTGGATAGGACGATGGAAGGGGAAAATGCCTGATCTAATTTGAAAGCTCTGACTGCATCTTCGTACAGGTGCTCTTCCATCAGCTGAACTAAAAAGTGTAATCAAGTCGAGTTCCCGACAGCATTGTTGCTCTATATTATCATCTGGTAGATGAACTGAGTTTGGGAAAGAGGTATTTTTCAACTGTATCTCTGTTGTATCTTCTTACAATACACACTTGATTGTATATAGGAACAACATACATAAAACCATAAAAGTCCATTGTAGTTCAATTGCTATTCTAACACTAAAATCACTTTTGACCAATAAATCAAAATGTGATAAGCAACTCTTGTATGAATATGCTGGATCTCTACTGCTACCAACATGTCTAAGTGTAGGAAACTGTAGGGTCTCCTTGGTCTCGTGAGGTTGAGGAAGGTCACTTCCTGGTCTAACTAGAAGAGTCTCTTGTAGTTAGCAAGAAATAGCTTATTGCATGTTAGAAATTGGTTGACATTGTCAAAATAACTATGAAGAGACCTAGACATTAATTCTCTCTGCTTTGAGAGTCAAAGCTGTTCTGTCCATAAGATAACATCATTGTGATTAGTACTTATGGTACTCCTCATATTAGTCCTTTCAGACCTAAAGCAATGACAATCACTTGATTTCAATATCAGTGGAGGGTAGTACTACTGGTGCCCATAATGCAAGTCTTGTGTAGGCAGTGCCAGCCCAGTGCAAACTTGATTGGTGAAGCAATGGCTCTTCTCTCAAGCCCACTTTAGTGAATCCAGCAAGTTTACACTGTGATTGTCGTTGGCCACATGAAACCTGCATTTCAGGAACCAGCACTTCAATCAAGAATCAAGATGATAATATTGGTTTAATGCCAATAGCGTAACAGCTATTGTTGGGATGGCCTAGTTCTACTCGTTTCCCCAGTTCTGCCTTGTGCAATTTCTAAATTTGGGAGCATCTGTTTCTTTTTGCCATTGAAAAGCTTTTCTGTGACCTTTGTGCAGTGGGAGGTATGACTCAGTGCACATCGTAGTGATTGACAAGGGTAGTCTCTGTCAACACAACATGTGAAGTGTTCAAGAACTAATTGCTTTCAAAATTAAAACCACATGTATCATTTTAATATACACATTAGAGAACATTGCATTTTAACAATGTTTCTGCTCATTTATCACAATTATGAATAATTACAGTGGTTTCACATTACCTCAGCAGGGAATAACAAATTTGTCTTGTGCTGGTCTAAAGTGAGGCCTTTGTGACTGTCAGGTCTTGATATCATCAGCAGTAGTGGTGGCCTTTGCATTTGTGTTAACATAGGAAGAAACTGGATTCCTCACTTAGGGATCTAAATAACTCTGTACAGGGGATTGCAGTAGACACTGAGGGAATCTGAACCGCTTGAGTGCTGAATTCACAGGTGTTTTTATAGCCATGTAACAACCATTTTAAATGCCATAGCACCGATGTTGCCACCAAATAACTGACTCTTCAATGCAAAATGAAAGATTGTATTTGTTGGAGTGGGAGGGGGAGAACAAGTGCAGTCAAGAAACCTCTCTGTTCTCTGGATTATACCATGCTCTTGTTCTTTGTTTTGTTTCAGATAATGCTAAAGGCTGTGTGTGAGCATGTGTTGGCAGAACATGCTTGGCACTGTTAGCCTTTATATCCATAAAGCTAAAGATGTATTTTTTTAAAGATCATAAGATTGTACCATTGATTTATCTGACTGAAATTTATTTTTAGAAATCTGGATTGCGTGTGTTAATATTCTTTTGAGTATATATGATTCAGATAGTTGTAATAATCCTAATAGTCAGTTCCACCATCAAAATTTGTTGCAAGGTATCTCTTGGAAAGAGGGAGGAGTTTATTCAGCTGTAGAAATATGCAATCACAAAACAGATGACTCAAACTAGCAGTTAATGCAAGGAGAAAGATGGATTGTCCAAGATTCAGCCTCAAAAGGAGAGAGAAATCTATTCAAACACCTGACAACCACCTGATGAAGGAACAGTGCTCCGAAAGCTAGTGTTTCCAGTTAAATCTGTTGGACTATAACCTAGCGTTGTGTGATCTCCAAATCATGTCTATTCAAATGCACTGTGCAGAAGAGATAAAATCACATTAACAGTGACAAATATGCTTACCTACAAAAAAAAGGTTAATCTGTTGCATAGCTGTTCCAGTGTGGAATATATCTGCATAGTCCCACAGAAACATATCTCAACATAAGAAACACAATTCTGAAATGAAAGATAATTTCAGTGTAATGTTTCCTTGTGGCATTTGGATGCCAATAAATGATGCAGGAGAACCTTTACAAGGTCGAGTGCCTAGCTCAGATTCTTGCATAATACGTACATATCAGAACATGAGGTGCAGTGGGTTAAGAATTTAGATTTTGTGACTAATTGAATGCACTGTCCATGAAAATTAATGGTCAGGAAATCAAGTGGACTACCAAACAGAGATAATAAATTCCAAGTATAAGAGACAAGACATAGGTTCAAACTAGTAAAAATGAAATTATTAACTTTTTACAACAAGGAATGATGGTGTAGTAGTGGGAATAACCCTGCATCCTTTTAAGAAATAAATTGGATGCTATAGTCTGGTGATTGAAAGATGGATAAACTAAGATGGACTGAAAGGCTGCCCTAATGTATAATTTTGTTGCAAATCTCCATGCCCTTATTCTTAAATGCAATTCGATTGCACAATACCAGCCTATGCAGGAATTCTTATCATTTACAATATGAATGGCTATTGAGAGAACTGTGGTGTGAATTGTTCCCTTCAACTAAAGAGGATGACTGATGAAAAGAATCCAAACAGCAAAATCAGATGGACACCAGCAAGTGGTTTGAGAAAGAGGAAGTGGAAAAAAGATGTGGTCTGAAGCTCTGAAGAACTAGCTTTAACCACAGTCTTATTTTGCACAGCAATTTTGATTTAAAATCAAGCCAATAGTTGCAAAGTTTTGCATTCCTATGTCAACAAACAAGAAAAGTTGACTTTTGTTGTATTCCTCATTCAAAGCTGCTTTGAGCTTAAGTCTGCTTGAGTGACATGTTGCTCCAGTTTCTTGCAGGTTAGCTGACCATTATTATATCCTTCTGGCATAGTTCCAACTGGTTGTTAAGGAGAAACCTAGTGTCAGTGCAGTTAGTCATAATATTTCTTGCTTTTGAAGTTAATGCTGTTCTGTGCAGTCCTGCTATATTTCAGTCAAGACTCATTGCTAGATTTCTAGTTAATTTCCAGGACTGGAATGCTCATATCCCTTACTCTTTCTTCTCTCGCAGTGCTTCCTGAGTTTAATAATTGGCTGCTGATTGCAGAGATGAGGCATTTCTCAGCTCCACAAACTCAACCTGTACTGTGAAAAAAGTTTTTTCCCCAGAGTAGTGGCATTTCTTGGGCGGTCAGCTGGCAAAACTGGAATGGGGCCAGAGGCCATTGGCTACAGTTGCAGGCTGGCTTCAAGGCCTAACTCAGTGCTGCAACATTGCTTGAAAAAATATTGTAAAAGTGAACTGGAAACATCATCCTGGTCTCATGTCTCACAGCAGCCCTGCTCACACTCCTTAAGCCTCATCCATGCATCTCCCAACCACCTCATATCCTGTGTGCCAATGTACCCATCCCCGCTGACACTTCAAACCTTTTATACTACCTTCTACCACACCCTTCCCATCACCATCATGGGCTTTCAGATGCCCAACATCACACTACCCAAAGCTCATTACCCTTCATAGTACCTATGCTAATCTATGACCCTGTACTCAGTATGATTGTGATTTGTAGCCCCTAAGCCAACTTTGTTTTAACTCATGTGAACCCATGCCCTCACATGCCACCCATTGACCTCCCCTTCCATGCCAACTCACATAAAGCTACCATGAGCAAACCTCACCAGCCATGCAAATGTCGTTTTGTCTGTTGATGATGTCACTGTTTTAAAAATCAACGCCAGTAATTCTAATTTGTTCAACAATTCTTTGACAGCCTTGACAATTCTTTGAGTTCTGTGACCATTTCAATGAATTTATGCATAATTGATACATATTCTTGTCTTTCTGCAATTTTCAAGGGTGCTATTCTCCTGTTCCCACCTTAAGAGAGTGCCTAATCCTCCTGAGGGTTACCTGACTCTGTATAAGAACCCTCCCCTTCTCCAGTGCTCTGGGGCCATCTGAAAGTCCTCTCCTACAAACTGTTCTGAGATCATGATCGTAGTCCTGGGTCTTGATATTGTTAAATCATTTTGTGCTGCTTCGTTATTTATTTTAAACTTTTCAGATTTATTGGTGTTATAAAATTGTATTTATTTCATACAATAAAACTAGTGATTTATTGTTTACTTAGCTTACTGTCAAGAAATGCCCCGTCCAGATAAGTTTACAAGAAAGTGTTGAAAAAATTGAGCTGTTTATTTTTAAAATTGATTACAGGGTAGTAGGTTAGAAATATTTAATATTTCAAACTGATAGGAAAATACAGATACGATAAATTAAATATGAGCAAATTGCTTCCTGCAATAGTTTGGCCAAGAAAAAGGCATCATAGGTGCAAGATTAAGTGCAAGCAATGTCAAACAGTAAATGACAGAAATTTCAGGAGTATAGGGTTTAGGTGAAGGGTTAGGTGTTTTAGCCCTTTGAGTTTGCTGAACCCTTCCTTAAGTACGAGGTGAGATTGTCTTGTGGTCTCAGCTCACTTTCCTGCCTGGCTTTCACAGCCCTTCACCCTGGAGAGTGGTTGAGTGATATTCGACATTGGGGTTAGATTGTGGTGTCTAAATAGTAGTGAGAGAAACTTTTTGTCTGTGGAATTCACTTCCAGGGTTACTTCCAGAATGAGTTGGGAAATTTGTTGACACTGATCTGGTGGGGGAAGGAAAGGTGAGAGTGAAAAGCGTTGAAGGAACATAGGAACAGAGTAGATTAATGTGATTAGGACAATTTTCTCACTTGTAGGTTGTATGTTGACATGGGCAGATTGGATAAAATGGCTTTTTTATGCTTTAGTCTATACACAGTGGCTCAGTGGTTAGCACTGCTGCCTCACAGCACCAGGGTCCCAGGTACAATTCCAGCCTCAGGTGACTGTTTGGAGTTTTCACATTCTCCCTGTGTCTGCGTGGGTTTCTTCCGGGTACTCCCACAGTCCAAAGATGTGCAGGTCAGGTGAATTTGCCATGCTAAATTGCCCCATAGTGTGAGGTCAATTAGTCAGAGGGTAATGGGTCTGGGTGGGTTACTCTTCAGAGGGTCGATGTGGACTGGTTGGGCCAAAAGGCCTGTTTCCACACTGTAGGGAATCTAATCTAATCTTATCTCTTTGTATATAAAGTCAATGCAAAAGGTTTGCTGTCTCTCAATGGCTTAGAAGTTTCACCACTGTCTTAAAACCTTTATCTCTAATCTTAATTGCAATGATACTGTGCAGAGAGTTGATTGTATTCTAAAAAGGAAGTTCTTTGTGCACAGGCAGAAAAGAAAACAATGTAAAAGACCTAAATAACTTGAAACTAGTCTAAATATCATACTTTGTTTGCCTCTGTCTTTTACTCAGCTTGTTTCTCTTATTTTCAATACTCCCACATGTTCCAGAAGTGTGTAATAACATCTCTGCACAGGTTAATTAGAAAAATATTTAGAATGGCTACCCCACTAAAGGAATTTGTTTAGAAAGCAGTATCTGCATCGGCCCTCTGCAAGAACAATATAGCTAGTCCTAAACTACTGCCTTTCTCTTCATCCCTGCATTGTTTTTCTTTAAGTATGCTTATCTGGATAGTTCTCTTTTAAAAATCCCCAGCTGTATTTGACTCTACCCACTCTCAGACAGTGCATACCAGATTTTAGCCTGCTCTGTGTAAAATGATTGTTTTCCTCATGTCGATGTTGATTTACTTTTCTAGACCCTTCCATCAGTGAAAGCAGTTTTCTTGTATCCATTCTATCTAGATTCCTTTGAATTGTGAGCACCTTGATCAAATTTACTCTTAATCTCCTTGAAGGAGAACCCCACCTTCTCCAGTCTGTCTACATAACTGAAGTGTCCTATATCCAGAACCATTTTCCATACTCCTGCACTGTACCTAAAGTCTTCACATCCTTTCTAAAGTGTACTGCACAGAATTAGACAATACTCCAATTGAGGCTGAATTGGTGTTTTATTAAGGTTCATTATAACTTTTATTTTATACTCTGTTTTTATTTATGAAGTCCAGGGTACCCTACATCTTTTTAACTACTTTCCCAACATGCAATGTCACAGTCAGTGATTCCTGCTCATATGTTCATTGGTCTCTGTGTTCCCATTGTCATTTCAGAGTTGTCTTCTTATTTTCTTATTCTTTCTATTAAAATGTATACTTTATGTTTCCTGACATTAAATTTGATTCACTTTAAGTTTACAGCCTTTGTTGAGCTTAAGGATAAATGCAAATTGGAAATCAAGCATGGAATGAACATCATTTGAAGGGCAAACAAATGTATAGGTGTATCCTTGATAGACAAGAAAAAATTGACCTACTAGAGACTGAGGATTAGTTTACCTGCACTATGAACCCCAGGGAATGTAGGAAACAATAGAGGAAAATACTTTTAAACTTGGGTCTCTAAGTTTAATCAAATGAGTTAAAATTAAGACTTTTGATGGGGCGCAGCGTTAGGTGTTGCGTTTGTAAATTTCTGTTCTTTGTCATTTCGAGAGAAATTGTGATTTGTGTTGATAATGACATCATCCCCGAACCAAACCTAACCCCTGTGAGTTCTAAAAACAAGTTATAAAAAGCCACTTTATTCTAAAACCCGGCTGGAGTTTTGGAACCATAAAGCTGAATGTCAGCAGGCTACTTGGTAAAGAGCACATTGTGATTATGTCCAGTGCAGCAGTCATCTGATTTCTACTAATGTAACCTTCTGATGGGTAAATGTCTTGGACTTTAGGCCGGGCCTATTAATAATGCCCTGATACAGTAATAACATGGCTCTTTTCACTCAAACTGTACATCAAGCCTGAGATTTTCCTGGTTTTTGTGGTCTATTCAATGCTGAATTTACTTTCTGATCCACTAAGAAATTCAGTCGTTCACGTTTGAAAGTGGAACAAAATACAATAACCAAAAGTATTTGAGGGTGATAAAAAGTCTGGAGCTGCAAATAGTTCTTTCCCATCAAATCTGGTACTTCACAGTAGTATTTCTACATTTCACCAGCTGATTCTCAATTGTGTGTAGACAGAAGAGTTGCTACAATGACAAATTTGAGAGAGTGTTTATTTGTGGCATTATATTTGATTGACTTACTAACTCCTGGTTGACCTGATTGAAGTAGCGTATAAGAATCGCCTTGCATTCTCTAAGTTAGTTGGTTTGATTCTGCTCTTTATACGCCTTTCTTATCAACTTTAGTTGCTTTGTAATATTTTGTACTTAAAAAGTGAAGGAATGATATTATAGGTCCACAAATGTCACATACATTGTTTTATCCAAAAATTTAATATTAAATATCTCGCTGCTGCAATCTCTGGGGTACACATTGTGCTGGAGCAAATAGAACAAATTGATATCCACAGAGTGAACCTACTTCTGTACTGTACGAGGCCATGCTTGTTTCGCACTGAGTGCTGTTAGCAATTCTGAGAACTGTTTACCCATTAATCTTTCTCCAACTGGCAGAATTCCCATTAAACTCCCACAATATATTTTTACCCCTTTAACATTATTTCATATTTCTATTGTGTTTCTCTAGGTATGCTGTTCAAATGGGATATTTTGTCCCAACAAGTGGGACTTGATAACAGTCTGGTTCACTTGGAGAGTCCTAATATACAATTGGGATTATAAATTTAATTTTTTTTATCGCTGACTAGGTTTTAATTATTTTTTTGTAAACCGTAGCTCATGTATTCAATGAACAATGTTGGAAGTTGAGAATGAAACCTGAAACATTTGGTTTTGAGGCTGGTAGTCTAGGCCATGTGACATGGAGTGGCTGCTTTCTAAAAGTATGATGATCGGCGTCATAATCCCAAATGGGCTGCTTCGTTCACTCTTCCAAAGTTTGTTTTTGTGTGTATTACTGACTTTTTCACTTACTGCAATGTTTTCCATTTTTTACTTTTGGACCTTTCTCACATGCTTAAATCCAGAAATGGAAAATAATGCTTACTTCTAACCAGATCTATGTCATATTTATATTTGGGGGTGGGGGTCAGGCAATGGGCTAGTGGTATTACCACTGGGCTGTTAATCCAGAGACCTAGGTCATGTTCTGAAGACCTGGGTTCAAATCCCACCACAGCAGATGGTAAAATTTGAAGTCAGTAACAATCTGATTTAAAAGTCAAGTGATGACTATGAATCCATCGTTGATTATTAGAAAAACCCACTAATGTCCTTTAGGGAAGAAAACTGCCATCCTTACCTGGCCTTGCCTACATGTGACTCCGGACCTATAGGAATGTGGTTGACTCTTAACTGCCCTCTGAGCAATTAGAGATGGTCAATAAATGTGGCCCAGCAAGTGACTCACTCATCCTGTGAATGAATAAAAGAAAACAGCTCTTAGGTCTTACAAGAGAGTGACATAAGATTTAATGGACTATTTTCTGTCTCCTTGGCAAACTTCCCAGACTATAGATAAGAACTATAACTTGTGATTTATTATTCCATTGTGTAGCCTTTTCCTGTAGAAACCTATGGAACCAGTGGCCCACAGACAAGCAAAGATCACATACTAGAGTTTTGACTTTATGTAAGGCAGGTTTCATGGGATGAGACAGAAACTGTCCGTAGTAAATGGGGAAGCTGTGCTGAGGAACAACTGCGGAACAGTGGAGAGTGTTCAAAGAAACATTTAATGCTATTCAGAAGATGTTTGTATCCATGAAAAGTAAAAGCTCCACCTAGCAAAAAGAAACAGTGGACATCTAATGAGGTAAGGGGCAACATAAAATTAAAACATAGGGCTTATAAAACAGTATAATACCACAGAATGGGATCAGAAAAGAGTTTATAAGAGAGGCTTAAAAGGATTATGAAAGGAAATTTGAAACAGACATAAAAGACAATAAGAAGAAATTTTACAGTTAAATGAAGGAAAAGTGTCTGCTTAAGAGTACTATTGACCCACTGAAGGCTGAGACTGGGGGATATTGTCAATGACCATGGGGAAATGACAGATATACTGAACGACTATTATGCTTCTGCATTCATAGTAGAAGAGGAGGAGAGCTTGCTGCAAGTTCCAAAGAAATTAACAGAGGGTCAGAGACAGGGTCTAAGTAAAATTAGCTGAAGTAAATCATCAATAATGTGGAAATTAATAGACTGAAGAGTGACAAATCCCCAGCGCCTACTATTTTTCATCCACAGGTGTTAAAAGAGGTGGGAGAGCACATTGCTGTTGCCCTTACCATAATCGTTCAGAGCTCCCCGGATTCAGAAGTTGGATCTCTGGATTGGAAATTTGCTCATGTCATTCTGCTCTTTAAGAAGGATGACAGCAGAAAAACAGAGAATTACAGACCAGTTACCCTGACATCTGTGGGTGGAGAAATTGTTGGAACCTCTAATCAAGGATAGGGCAGCTGATCACCTTGAAGTATTTCAGTTAATCAGGGAGAGTCAGCATGGATTCATGAAGGCCGAAAAACCTCAGACTTTTGAAGAGGTGACAGAGGTACATCAATGGACGTTGTTTATATGAATTTCCAGAAGGCTTTTAATAAAGTCCCACATGCTTGTCTCTAGGCTATTGGTTAAGGTATTGAGGTCAGATAACTGACATGGATAGGAAATTGATTAAGTGTCAGGAAACAGAGTTGGAATAATGGATAACTACTCAAATTAGACAATCAGGAGGCTGGAAACACACAGAAAACCAGGCAGCATCAGGAGGTGAAGAAGGTGACGTTTAGGGTAACCCTTCTTCAGGACTTGGCTAGATGTGTCCTGCAGGGATCTGTATTGGGGTCTCAATTGTTAAAAATGGGGTCTAAAAATGTTAAATATCCAAATTTGCTGACAACACTAAATTCGGCAGCATTGGAGACAGTGTTAGAGACAGCATAAAATTACAACAGGATTTTGTTAGATTAGGTGAATGGATAAAGCTGTAGCAGATGGATTTTAATATATGCCAGTGTGAAGTTATCCATTTCTGATTTAAAAAGGATGCATCAAGGTTCTTTTTAGAAGGTACAAAGTTAAATACAGTGGATGTAGCTCTTTAAAATGCCACAAACAGGTGCAAAGACATTATACTGCAGTTACACAAAACCCTAGTTAGACCCCACTTAGAGTACAGTAGGCACTATGAGCAAATCTGGGCACTACCCTTTGGGAAGGACATTTTGGCCTTGGAGGGAGTCCAACATAGCTTTACAAGGATGATACCTGCACTTTAGGAGTTAAATTATGAGGAAAGATTAGACAAATTAGGTCTTTATTTTCTAGAATTTAGAAGACTAAGGGTGACCTAATTGAGTATTTCAGGATATTGACAGGGTAGATAAAGATAAATTAATTCCACTGGTTGAAGATTCTAGAACCAGGGGGCAAAGCCCAGGTCATTCAGGAAAGATATTAGAAAGTATCTTATACGTAAAGAATAGTGGAGGTTTGGAACTCTCTGCCTCTAATGGCGGTTGATGCTAATTGTTAATTTTAAATCTGAACCAATTTTTATTAAGCAAGGGATGTGGGCCCAAGGCAGCCATATTGAGTTAGGTCACAGATCAGCCATGACCTTACTGAATGGCAGAGTAGGCTAGAGGGGCTGAATGGCCTACCTGTGTTTCTATGTACCTATACCTTTTAGGTTTTCACCAAAGTGAGTCAATTCCAGAAACATCTAATGAGATTTTGTAGTCTGTTTGCTTGACTGTAGCATGATCAGAAGGCTGTTACAGATGGTATTTCCAGATCATTTTATTTTACTGTTTAGAAAAACTTGCATGCATATAGCATCTTCCATGAACATTATACACCCTAACATGCTTTCTAGCCAGTGAAGCATTTTTTAAAGTATAGCCACTTTTGTAATGTAGGAAACATGGCAGCTATTGGGTGCATAGCACTCTTCTAAACTTTAGCCCGAATTATTCAACTTGCCATCATAAGACAATCTTCTCATCATAAGGAAGCCTCACTCTACAGTATCCAATGCAATAAATCCTTCCTTGGAGATGGAGCCAAAGTTACTCACAACATTGAGATGGATCAATAGGGGAATCAAGGGTTACAGGGAAAGGGCAGGAAAGTAGATGCGAGCAGTGTCGGATCAATCATGATCCTGTTGAATGGCTGAGCAGGATGATCAAGAGGATGGACAACTTACTCCAATTCCCATTTATTATCACCTTCTAGTCGTTCCAGGTCTAGTCTCAATAAAACTCTACAAATTTCGGAAGACTTCCTTGTTCTCGTACTGTGGTTCCCTTGCACGAACGTGCTATTTGCCTCCCTAGTTGCTGCAAGTTGTTTGCATTCCTTTTTCAAGTGTGTCCGAAATGTTTCTGAATGTCAACATTTTAAAGTTTCTTAACTATTGGAAAATAATCTGTTTTTCATTTTAGTAAGGCGAATTGCTGCAAACTCAATGTGATAATGACCAGATGATTCTTTTTATCCATTTTTGTATATTAAAACAAATTGGAACCAGAATTAGGCATACTGTATAGGATAATAGGTTAGAATATTAGAATTTTGAGTTCTGAGTTCTGAAGTTCCTCTGAGTTTTATAAAATCAGCTTGTTTTATCATTTTAAATGATTGGGACTTCGTAATGCCTTTATGTTAGGAAATTGCATAAAAGGCATTTACGATGAAATATTTGATTATGTTTAGGCATGTTTTACACAGAACATGGAACTTTCAATGAAAGCTCTACTGCATATGTGCTTTAATCAGCTCTTTGGCTAGTACTACTCAGGCACTAGATCTCCTTCCATGCCTTAACAGTTAAATGCACTTCATGTTATTAGGCCAAAGATGGTTTCTCGCATAATCTGTTTCAGGTTAGCTGATCTCAGACAATGGAGGGAAAATGTTAAACTGGGATTCATGTTCCTCATTTGCATCTAATCACAGTGTTGAAAAGTGGATATATGTTGATTCAGATTGGACGAGTTGTGGTGTTCCCCTGGATGTTGGCACTCATTATCCAAATTTAACAAGATTGATTGTTTGGGTGAGATGCTGCAGTTGCATATTTTCAAGAGAAGACTGGTAAATTGAGATTATAAGGATTTTTTGGAAATCCCTATTTCACATTCTGTGATGGAAGAACATGAACTTTGCTTTGACTTCAGCTACTGCTGTTTTAACTATCTGTTGAGAGATGTGAGCCAAATATGCGCTGCCCTCTAAATTTCACTTCCACCTTTTGAAGAAGAGCTGCATTCAGTGCTTCCTCTTCAAGGCACCAAGGTAGATTTGACTAAGCAATGAAAAAACAATGGATGAGAACCAAAATCCATTCCACTTGGGCATGTCAACACTCAATACCAACAGACAACCTCTCAGAACCTGCGCAGAGTCCAAAAGGCAGTCAGCAAAGTAGTGCCTGAAAGGTGCACAAATCTCAATGAAAACACAGCTGGAAGAATGGAAAGAGGAAGGAACTTGCTGGTTTTGTTTTGTTGTGCAAACATTGGATAGAGATAGAATTCCTCTTGTTGATTGTTTTACAGAAGAAACCAGGACAATCCATTTCACTTCCCCAGTTATTTGCCTTTATCTACATGCAATCAGAAAAATCGGAACTATAACACAACGTTTATCAATGAAGTTTGGAAATAAAAAAATTCCCATTTGCAGTTAGTATTTTGTTGAGTGAGAATCATGTTGCCCGGCCCAGCGTGGCTTGCAATGACTTTTCTCAGGCAATCTTCTGCTCTTCGCCTCTGAGATATAGAGGGATTTGGGTGTCCGAGTACATGAATCACAAAACTATTTATATGCAGGTATAGCAAGTGATTAAGAACGTAAATGGAATGTTGCTATTTATTATAAGGGGCATGGAATGTAAAAGTAAGAATATTTGACTACAGTTATATGGAGTTTTGTTGATGCCACATCCAGACAAATGTATACAGTCTTAGTGTTTTTATTTGAGAAAGAAAGCAACAGAACCTTTTCAGCGAAGATTTACTTGACCAATCCTGGAATGAGGGCATTATAGTAAAGGAAAGGTTGGACAGTTTGTGTCTGTATACATTGGATGTTGTTGAGTAGGCGTTTTAGCCAACGCTGCACCTCACCTGAAATGCTGCTACTGAATGCCTCGTCTACAAAAATATTTTATTACTCAACAGTGATCAATGTGATGGAGACACAAACATGACTGAGAAAAATAAACCATTAAGAGCTTGTTTTGTTTCAGTAATGTTCCTGAGAACATTCAGATGATTTATTTTGGATTTAATACTGTAATACCTCAGGCCTGAGCGTTGATATGATTGTGTTTTCATATGTGGGAGAACCTAAAATGTTACTTCTTTTTGTATAGTGACTTAAATGCATGCTGCCATTGATGTAGGGCAATTTTGAGTTTATTTTGTCACCTCCTAAGTTTCACCCAGATTCTACAGGAATAATAGAGCATTTCAATCATTTAATGGAATGAGGTGCAAAAGTTGGCAGTAGCTCACTTGCTTCCATGAAGTTCCTAAGTTATAGGCTTTTCAAGATTGGAAAAAGAATTGCCCTAACTCTCCCTATAGGTAAGGCTCGCTTTATTTGCTACACATGAAAAGTACAGTAGAACATATGATGAGTGATTTGTAAATGGTTGTTTTGGTTCTTGGGATTGGAGCGTTTGGTCTTGTTCACAAAGCAGACTGTGTCATACCTTTATTGTCATTTTCTGCATTTAGCACAATGTTCTGTCGAGTAAAATGCAATGCTGCCTTTGGTACTAGAAACTGAAAGATTGCAGTATTTACAACCCTGAAATTATTTGTAGAAAGTTAGATATAACAGAGCCTTCAGTATTTTATGAACACTTTTTGTTTAAAGGTAGCTATTTAACTTTTGTTTTGCTGAAGGATTCTATTTGCATATTAGTGTTATTTCTGTGTAATAACAAGCTGTCAGTGGTAGTTAATGAAGTTATAATGAGCAAGAAGTCTGCTTTTACTGGAGGTTAACCACATTGCTCATTATGTTAAGACAAGGCAAGATGAGCAGTAAAACAATGAATAATATGTTTATAAAGAATAGACTGGCCAAATGCAACAACATTTATGGTACTAAGTTGAAAGAGAGAAATATGACCATTGGACCGAATGTTTGAACTGGACACTCCAATGAACCGCAGCAAAATAAAAGTAGTTAAGTCATTGCAGACAAATGAAAAAACCTTAGCAATGGAAGTAAAAATAGCCCAAGATTTTTCTCCATTATCCAAGTTAGCCCTGTTTTAGATATATGGTCTTAGGTATAAAGATATAAAGTAGAATAGATTTTTGGCATTCATTTTCTAGACTCCGAAATGAAACATAGTTACTTGGAGGAAGAATTAGTACCTATTTTCCTAAATTAGTGCATAAAAGTCAAGGAAAAAAAATGAAGGTTATTACTTGCATAGGTAAGGATGTTTACATGCTGACAGTTTTGAGTGCATTGTTGCCATCAGCTTCTGGGCTAACTGTGAAAGGAAAATAAAATTTACAGTGGACAGTCTTTTGAGGGCAATCCCACCAGCATTACTTGAAGGCATTCATTAATTTGATCATATTAGACATTGAAAGCACAGGGTAAAAAGGACGCTGCTCATTGGATGCTGCCTGAACTGCTGTGCTCTTCCAGCACCACTAATCCAGTATTTGAAAGCACAGGTGCAGGTTTAAATGCCAGCTGCAGTTAAATGGATTGATTGCTCATACTTCAGCATAGTTGAAATGCAGCAATTTAATAGGTATATAATATCTAGGTAAGGGCTGTTGTGGCATAGTGGTAATGTTTTTACTTCTAGGCCAGGAGGCCTTGATTCACGTCCAGTCTGTTCCAGAGGTATGTCATAACATGTCTGAACAGACATTAAAGACATCTGTAGTACCTTGGTAGGGCTGTGGTGGTGTAGTAGTAAAATCCATACCTCTGGGTCTGAAGTTTCAGGTTCATGCCACAGCTACCCCTGAGGTGTGTCATAACATGTTCAGACAGGTTGATTAAAAGTAATTATAGATTTCTTGTTGTGCTATGGTAGTGTCCCAAGCTCTGGGCTTGGGTTCAACTCCCACCCACCCCAGAGGTGTGTTATAATGTGCCTGAACAAGCTGATTAAAATAACTATAATACCTTGTTATTGTATCTTACAGTGCATGATGTTTGAGAATTCTGGAACCATTGTCAAGTTCACTGGCCAAGCCAAAACTAATTTTTAGATTTCTTTGTTCTCTTGTTCATTGTCTGATTCCTCAGATTTCCTTTTATGAAACCTAAAGCAGCTATACATTTCCAGTGCAACTTTCATTACAGTTTAATGGACATTTTGCATATATACCTTTGAAATTGCATTAACTGGTACTTTGCGGTTTGTGAATAAGTTGCATTTAATAGCCTATTCTACAATCAGGAATGAAATAATTTAATGCAACTGATTATTATTAAACATATTGGCTGCCAATATTTTTGGAATATTCATTGGTGGAAATGGAAAGAAAGAAAGGTGACCAACATGCCTCCCTCCCTCTGTCCACCCCAAAATGCATAGTTCAATCCGCATTATCTGTTCATTTTATCTGTGGGTGCTGTATTGTTATGAGTAGCTAATTGGACCCATTGGGATATAATGAATCATTGCCCTGCCATTCTCCTGTGTTATAATTGACATTTTTGAAAAAGAAAAGTCTTACTTTTCAAAGCCTGCTCGGTTGAGACAATAATGCCATAAATTGTGAATGGCCAGCCTCACCATGTGTCCTATGGCATTGAAAGATTTGGCAATCTGATACTTTTCTTTTGAACAATCATTGCCTATTGAGCTGTTTAAGAGAAATTTGTATTATGATGATCCCAGTAGGATAGGAATTACATATGGTTTCCACTAACTCTTGACATCAACTGGCTAGTGCATCATATAATACTGGATTTCAACTTCACGTTTCTTGAATAGGACAAACAGTTGAGGAAAGTCAGATTTTCAAAATAATTTTGTTTCTTTGCAGCTTCCCCATCTTCACATTGAATGTGTGTTTCTTTGCTTTGAATTCTTCCCTCTTTTCGTTTCATTTGTACATTACTATCTGAGAAGATAGGAAGGTGACCTACACCTTTATCTCAACCATGGTTTATACTCTAGGCAGTAGCTTTGTCTCTCCCAGCCAAATGCTTTAGACAGTCTAACTGAAATTGGGAGTTTGAGTCGGGGCAGGTTTTATTTAGCTGTGGCATCAGTGTGCATCAATTATAGTTCACATAC
Source organism: Chiloscyllium punctatum (assembly GCF_047496795.1). Lineage (NCBI taxonomy): Eukaryota > Metazoa > Chordata > Chondrichthyes > Orectolobiformes > Hemiscylliidae > Chiloscyllium > Chiloscyllium punctatum. Next base: position 13,260,664 of record NC_092780.1, on the reverse strand, counting down.
AACTTTTTGATTTGGAATAGTAGGCAACTATAGTGGGCAAACTAGGTTTGAGTGTGTAATGACTCTGCAACATCTCTACTTGTGTCATGGAGCTTTTAGTGACTGGCTAACTATATCAAACACAGTGAGAAGTTTGGTCTGCTGTGATCTTTACAATATCTTAAAAGATTTTATTTGATCATTTTACTCATTTTTATTTATTTCATTTTTTAAAATCACTTTTGCCCCACCCTACCTTGCTGAGCTGCAATTCTAGATGCAACTCTTCTTCCAGAGCCTCTCCCACATGTCTACTCCTTTTTTTGCCTCGTCATGTAATTTGGCCAGAAGAATGCAACCATAGGACTGACCCAAGATTCATGCATATGTAATTGCAGTATTTGTCATTTTTAATGATCAAGTGTTGGAATCCAAATTGATTTTCCTTCCCTGTACCAGGATGGCTGAGGTTACTTGCAGTATGCTATGGTCAACTAACTTTGAGCTTAAAAATGTGTTGCTGGAAAAGTGCAGCAGGTCAGGCAGCATCAAAGGAGAAGGAGAATCGACGTTTCGGGCATAAGCCCTTCTTCAGGCTTATGCCCGAAACGTCGATTCTCCTTCTCCTTTGATGCTGCCTGACCTGCTGCGCTTTTCCAGCAACACATTTTTAAGCTCTGATCCCCAGCATCTGCAGTCCTCACTTTCTCCTACTCACCTAACTTTGAGGATGGCTGGAGGCCTTCCATGATCTTTATGACCATGAAGACACTATCATAATTAGCTACTTAGCTCAATTTTCATAACCTAACAAAAGCTCATTTTTCCGTACGCAAGGGTCAGGACAGAAGCCTGATTTCCAGAATTCCTCTGCAATAGATGCAGCCCCATTGCTCTCACGCAAATGAGGCGCAGGAAATCATTCTCTCTGTCTTGGAGTAGCTTCCACCATGAAGTGAGTCTTGGGTTGAGCAGCAGTCAAAAGGCCATGTGGCTGACTACCAGGAACATTCCTTCTGCTTATTGCCAGCACAGTGCTCAGCTGGTGAGCTGGCCTGTTCCGGGGGTGTCTCCACACTGTGTTACAATACGAGCTTCAGATCTATGACATACGAAATGCTTTAAACTTTAGGAAAGTGATTTTCCTTTCTTTTGCAGCACTGTACGGTAGTAGCACATCCAGAGTGCATTGCAGCTAATTAGGTGCAGATGGGTGGAGTAAGCAAACTTGTTCCTTCTGAAGTGCCGTGCATTTTGGTTGTGTTGCTGCTATCCTCCACTGGGACAGTAGGAATCAAGTAAAGCAACCTATTAAAGTTTAAAATGCTTCATAGTGCCATAACAGCAAAGATTTCCACCACCACCTTGAACTAAAGAAGAGCTGCTTTGTTTACATACACCCATTCCTGTCTCACTGTCTTGAATTATTACTATTGGGGTAGTTTTTCATCCGATAAGGTGACAAACCATACAGGAGCAGCTTTAAGATAGTCAAATGCCTGTGCAATGGTTAACTTTCATGTCGGGAGGTGGTATTTGTTGTGTCAAAATAGCAGGCAACTGCATTTTTACACTTGTATTGTTGTGAGACGGCTTTGATTCTATTCCTTAGAGACAGCTTAATTACTCTTCTTCCTCTCAGCAGAAGGATTGCTTTAAATCCACATACTCACCTAATGGCTCTCAGAACCCTTTGTACTTGTTTTGCCCAAAACAAAGCAGGAAAAAAGGGCTTTTGTTTGGATCGATTTGTCTAAAGTAGTAAAGAAAAAGAACTCGTCTAGAAGGGTTAGAAGGTGCAGCCCACCACGCCTCATCCTTCCAGCTTCTGGCCCTGACTTGAAGCAGTATCGCTGTTCTCAGGGGAATCGACCCTGGGATTTTTGGGTGGATTTTTGCAATATCATTAATCACTGACCAGGGAGTCACTTGGCAACTGGCAAAATGTTTGTCATACGTGTAGAAATGGGAAGCAAGTTGAGCGATTGAGCTACCAGACAGGAAAATGCTCAGCGAGCAGCATGCACGGGGGCGACAGGCTGCAGACTGCTCTGAATGCCTTCACACGACAGGAAAGACGCCTGGGAAGGGGATAATAAGACAAGAGACAGGAAATCCTTAATGTTGCTGGCAATCGCTGGTAAATATATAACTCTGAGCAGAACCTAAAGATAAAATTGGTTTGGATGTGCAGTGCTATTAAATGATATCCAGATTTAAGCTTTTGACTTCCAGGAATATATATTTTAATGCTTTGTATTTTTTAAACAGTTGATTCCCACCGTTGATTGCAATGTTTGAAGTACTTTGCACAAAATGGTTTTGTTAGTTACCTGTATCTTTCATCATAGCATAGCTTGTGTTAATTAAACCAACTTAAGTGAAAAATGGTCATGTTTAGAACAAAAGGGTAAAATTGTAAATGTGTTTTAATAGCTTATCCCACCAAACATAAAGTCAATTTATTCACTGCCATTTGAATAACTGATGATACTGTCTTTTTGTGCAAATGCTCTGGAGGGCAAGCAGCGCTAATCAGTCAAAACTTGTGCTCAGAATTCTATAGTGCATTGTACTGTACTCAATTCCGTTTGTATGTTCCTTGAACAGTGGTTCACTAACTGCACTGTGCCATTGTATTGTGTCATACAATTAATTTGCATTGCACCATATGTGGAAGTTGTCTAATTTAGTCTCTCTGAAGATATATTTGTTGTCTTGCATTTTAATCAGCTATATCGTGTTGAATTGCATTGTGTTAAGCTTTGTTCTGCTGTGTTCTCTTGAGTTGCTTTGGGTTATGTTGTTTGATGTCAGTACTGTTGAATTTAATTGAATTGTGGTGCATTGTGCTGTGACATGTTACATCGAGGCCCCCTTGCACTTTAGAGTATGTTGCAAATATTTTGATTGCAAGAGACAACAATTTGCTGTTAAAAATACTGGTCGATATTTGAACTGTGTTTACAAAATTATTGTACTAGGTAACATTATGATCTGAGTTCTGATTTGATAGCATTGTTGCATAATAGAAGGATTTTAAGTAGGAGAACATGTTCTGCCATTGACATCTCTATTAACTCACCACTGATGTGCTCTATTGTCCCTCCAGTTGAAGGCCATCTACAGTACCTTGATGTAGCAGTTGTTAAATTATCTGTAATGCTGTGGAAGTGTTATATTAGAATATTCATTACCCACCAAAATAGAAATTGGTGAATGATTTAAGATCCATTTTATTAGTTAATGTCATCCAGAGTATATCTTATTCAAATCTCAACTGAGAGGATAATACATAGTCTCTGACATAAAAACGTACAGTTACCTGAATTCTATTGAAGCTTTCCTCTGCGTTAGGTTGCACCAGACTGTCACTGCCTTGTCATGCTCATTGATTCTGAGATGAGATTCTGACCCCATAACTCTTCATCAATATTTTTAAGCAAGATTTCATAATTTGAGAATAATCATTGGAGTTCAATATTTGGATTTACACAAAGCAAGGAAGGGCATTCAGCTCCTGGTGGTACTGGTTCCTTGAAAGAGATTCAGTATTTTTTGTTTGTTCATAGGATGTTGGTGTCACTGGCTAGGTCAGCATTTATTGCCCATCCATAATTGCCCAGAGAGCAGTTAAGGGTCAATGCCATTGCTGTTGGTTTGGAGTCACATGTAGGCCAGACCAGGCAAAGATGACAGATTTCCTTCCCCAAAGGACATTAGTGAACCAGATTTTTATTTACGATGATCGACAGTGGTTACATAGTTACCATTAAGTTAGCTTTTCCTTCAGTTATAATTTCAACATGGCAGGATTCGAACTCTGGTCCCAGAACATTAGCCTAGGGTTTTGAATTTCCAGTAAAATTATCAATTCACCACCACCTCCCCTTTTTCCAGGAATTAAGGTGGAGAGGGTCGAGAGTGTCAAGTTCCTAGGAGTGCCAATAACCGACAATCTGTCCTAGACCTTCCACGTAGGTATGACAATAAAGAAGGCACAACAATGCCTCTTCTCCTTCGGGCAGCTTAGGAAATTTGATATGTCCATGAGGATCCCCATCAACTTTTATAGATGCACCATAGAAAACATTCTATCCGGTGCATAACGGCCTGATATGGCAACTGCTCTGCCCAGTAAGAAACTACAGAAAGTTGTGTGCATGGCCAGACCGTCATGGAAGCCAACCTCCATTCCATGGACTGCATTTACACTTCTCGTCATCATGGAAAGGCTGCCAACATCATCAAAGACCCCTCTTTCAATTCCTTCTGTCGGGCAGAAGATACAGAAGCTTGAACAGACTCATCAAGATGTTCAAGGCCAACTTCTTCCCTGCTGTTACTAGACTGTTGAATGAACCTCCCTACCTTCAAATAATGTTAATCTTGCTTTGCACAACTTCTGTGCTGCCATAACCTTGTATGTCTAGCTCTGTCTAAGCACACTATGATCTGCCTGTATTGCTTGCACAACAAAATTTTTTCACATACTTATGTACATGTGATTGCAATAAATCAAGTCAAAATCAAATCAAAAATTAATTACACGCCCTGTTCTATCCTATGTTACTGCAGATTTTTCCTTTTCAAGTATATTCGTACCTCCATTACAATCAAATGTGCTTCCACTACCCTTTTGCACATCACATTAATTTCATCATAACAGCAGTTCTTCAGTTTAGGAGGCGTTGTTGTCAGTGTTAGACAATTCTACAAGGAGATATTTTTTGAACAGCCATGAACATAACCACGGGTGAAGATAATGAAGGGTCTTTATTCCCTGTATCTAGCATTCCTTTAGCATGAGTTACATCCCTCTTCCCAGAAGGAAATGTTAATAGCTGGAATCACTTACTGTTGCTTCAGAGAAAGACTCTGACTGGACTAAGTCCCCATGCTTTCTCGGCCATGACTCATCTTCTAAACAATGATTCAACTTTGCCCCTTGCCGTAATCCCAGTTCATTTCCAGCCTTTAATCCTGTTGCAGAGATTTGAAGATAATTGGACATGTATATAGTGATAGAGCATAGTAGTTTTGTCCACCTATATCACAGGCACTATCCTGATTCTTGTTTCTGAATTCTCTTCAGTGTCTTCTGAATAGTCAATAATTTGAAATACGCACAATTCTAACTTGAGGACAATCTTTGCTTCAGTTGATGACATCTGTCTAGTATGTAGACAGGGGAAAAGCACCAATTTCAAGCAGGCCATTGCGTTAATTAATAATTGATTAACAATATAGCCAAAACTCAAGAGAGCTTGGCTAAACCTCATTGCTGGAAATCCATTCCTGGATGAGTTGCAGTTTCCTTCAGTTAAACATTGGGAATATCATCATATGGTTTCTGGAAGGGACAGAAAATACTGCTGTCCCACCATTGATCCCATTGTTCTCCCAGGCCACTGTCTAAAGCTGAACCAGACAGTCCATTTCTTTGGTAGCCTTTTTTGACTCTGAGATGAACTGTTGATCATAGTCCATCAAAAATGCCAGTGCCTTTCACCTCTATACACAGGCCCTGCTTCAAGTAATCTGGTGCTGGAACCCTTGCTTTTGCTACCTTGAGATTTAAATATACCAGCCTCTTGGTGATCCACCATCAATAAGTTGAATTCATTCATACTCTGCAGACTGAATGCTAACTTGCTTGTTCTTTCTTGTTTACCCATCAAAATTGTTCTTGCTGACCTACAATGGTTTTTAGCCCATTTGGGTCTGTTTCCAAATTCCCCTTCTTTATGACCTTCCTTCAACTACTATTAACCCAGCCTTCAGTAACCCCTGCTTAATATCCCCTGCACTTGGTGTATGATATAAAATGCCTTAAGATGTTTTCTCAAGTTTGCTGTGCTTCATTGATGCAATTTGTTCCTGACTTGATACTTGATTTGAAAAATGTGTTGCTGGAAAAGCGCAGCAGGTCAGGCAGCATCCAAGGAGCAGGAGAATTAACATTTCAGGCATAAGCCCTTCTACTTGATTTGAAAAGAGCTCGTAAAACTTTAACAAAATAATCAGGGAACTATATAGTCCATTGAGCCTGAGATCGGTGGTCAGCAAGTTGTTGGAGGGAATCCTGAGGGACAGGATTTTCTCGTATTTGGAAAGGCGAGGACTGATTAAGGATAGTTAACATGGCGTTGTGCATGGGAAATTGTGTCTCACTAACTTGATTGAGTTTTATGAAAAAGTATCAAAGAGGATTGATGAGGGCAAAGCGGTGGACGTGATCTATATGGATTCCAGTCAGGCATTCGACAAGGTTCCTCATAGACTGGTTAGCAAGGTTAGATCTCATGGAATACAGGGAGAACTAGCCACATGGATATAGAACTGGCTTGAAGGTAGAAGACAGATTGGGGTGGTGGAGGGTCGCCTTTCAGTCTGGAGGCCAGTGAGCAGTGATGTACCACAAGGATTGGTGCTGGGTCAACTGCTTTTTGTCATTTATGTAAATGATTTGGATGTGAACATAGGATATATGGTTAATAAATTTGCCGATGACACCAAAATTGCAGGTGTAGTGGGCAGTGAAGAAGGTTACCTTAGGGTACAATGGAATCGTGATCAAATGGGCCAATGGGCTGAGGGATGGCAGATGGAGTTTAATTTTGGAAAGGCAAATCAGAAGAGGATTTATACACTTATACACTTAATGGTAAGGTCCTGGGGAGTGTTGCTGAACAAAGAGGTTCAGGTTCATTGTTCCTTCATCCTGGAGTGGCAGGTAGATAGGACAGTGAAGAAGGCATTTAGTATGCTTCCCTTCATTGGTCAGAGCATTGGATATGGGAGCTGGATGGTCATGTTGCGGCTGTACAGGACATTGGTTAGGCCACTTCTGGCCTTCCTGTAGAGGCGAGATGTTGTGAAATTTGAAAGGGTTCAGAAAAAATTTACAAGGATGTTGCTAGGGTTGGAAGGTTTGATTTACAGGGAGAGACTGGAACTATTTTCCCAGGACTGTTGGAGGCTGAGGGGCGACCTTTTCGGGGTTTACACTAAATGTAAGTCTTGTCTACAATAAGAGGTATACCCTTAGTGTTTTAGGGAAGGTGGTCCAGAATCCACGTTCGGAAAAGATGTAGGAATATCGTTCCAAGGTTGAGAAACTCCAGTTGCACGAATAGAATGTTGAGACTGTTCTCCTGAGAGGGGAAGAAAGCTTTCAAAATCAATTGTCCACCACCTGATGAAGGAGCAGCCTCCAAAAGCTAGTGCTTCCAAATAAACTTGTTGGACGATAACCTGGTGTTGTATGACATGTCTAGACAACATAACTAGAGAATGTTTCCATTGGCACAAAGTTGGCCCACCAAAGGATAGAGATTTGAGGTGAATGACAAAAAAAAACTAAGGATGGCATGAGGATAAAATTCTGAGGCAGTGAGGTTTTGTGACTTGGAATGCACTGCATAATAATGGAGATTCAGCCATGGCTTTCAAAGGAAATTGGATGAGCACCTGAAGAGACAAAATGTGCAGGGCAGGGGAGTGGAACTAGCTGAGTTACTCCTCCAGATATCCAAATGGCCTCCTGTATTGTAGTAATCCTGAGACTCTGATTTGCCATACAGCTGTATTCTGTATTTTGATCTTCACTTCTTGTTGTCATTTGGTGTGTATTTTATATGCAGCTGTCTGTTGTATTTACATTGCACGGGATTCCACAGATAAGATTACACTGATACACACAAAAAAAGCACTCTGAATATTGGAATGTATACTAAGCCTTTCATAAAGTTGAAGAAAATGAAATGCTTAAAATGCAATTTGCGCAGAATTTGTCTTTCTGAACATTCATTGAAAAGAAACTTTCTTTCTCAGCTGCATATTGTTTGATTTCCAAGGTTAAGAAAATCCAGGCATACTTTTCTACTGTTGTTTTTGTCCAAGTGAGTACGAGTGCTTGAATACTTTGTGTCTCACTACAGATGCAATATTGGCTGCAGACACCAGAGTACCATTGAGCTTTGCTATGCAAGGACCGTAGGCACAAAGTAGGCTATTTGGCCCATTGAGATTTCATTGACATTGAATGAGATCATGGTTGATTTAATCATCTGGAAATCCACTTTCCTGCCTTTTTTCCCCATACCCCTTGATTATGTTTCTGATGTTTCTTCAGATTTCAGATAAGTTTATTAATATGAAACAAAGGTTAAAAGAAGTAAAATAAATGAAGCAAATTTAAGTAATGCTTTCCATTTATATATATTCAAATCAATCCTGTATAATATTTGTATTTTAAAGGTATGTTTTAACCTTTGATACACCTGGTCCAGATTGAAACTGCAGTATTTGTGTTCAAATAGTGTTGAACATTTTATTTCTGTCTCGTAGTGACACTGATGTTCAACCTCCAGTAACGTGACACGATAAGGATGCCAATAGAGATGTACAGCATGGAAACAGACCTTTTGGTCCAACTCATCCATGCTGACCAGATATCCTAAATTAATCTAGTATCATTTGCCAGCAGTTGGCCCATATCCCTTTAAACCCTTCCTATCATATGCCCATCCACATGCTTTTTAAATATTGTAATTCTACCAGCCTCCACCACTTCCTCTGGCAGCTCATTACACATGCACCACCCTTTGAGTGAAAAAGTTGCCCCTTTGGTCCCTTTTAAATCATCCCCCCTCTCACCTGAAACATATGCCCTCTAGTTTAGAACTCCTCCACCCCTATTTATCCTATCCATGCTTCTCATGATTTTATTAACCTCTATAAGGCCACCCCTCAGCCTCTGATGTGATATTTCTTAGGGAAACAATGTTTATCAAAGCACTTTCAAATATGAAGAAACTGACCTTTAGTGTTTTGATGTCATTGTACACCCAGACTTTTGTAGGCCTTGGAATCTTCTGTGTGGGATTGAGTGCCTGTAAATCCTTTTCCATCAAACAGCTTTGAGTACTTATTTTTTAGTTTAATGATGCAACTGTGCACATCAATACCAAGGTCTTGGCCCTAAAATCCAAATCAATGGCATTGTTTATCATGCAACAAGTGGATAGTATGTCAGCTGTAAGTATTCTGGAAATGGCAGTCTTTTAGTCCATGAGTTGAAATAAAGAAGCATTTTTAATTATGTTTGACATTAATGGATTTTTAAAACCCTTCAGCACAAATTGTTAGCTGACTGTATTTCGTTTCGCTGAGTTAAGTGTTTCCTTGCTGACCAGCCCTCAGACTTGCTGATACTGGTACATGATATTATATGGACAAAAGTAGTCTCTATTTTATGAGTTAGCGTTTTACGAATGTTTGGAAAACTGGCAACAGATTGCAGTGTAAGTTGGACATAAGAACACACAATGCCTTGAGTCCTGTTCTCTTCGGATGTGCTCATTGATCCCAAAGTGCTTAATTTGATGTTTCTTCATTCCATTGAGCTTAGTCTCTCAAAGCCTGACATTTGTTCACTATCAGTTGTATGTCTGGTATATTCTTTCAGTATCCTAAGGCTGAATCATGTCACCATTTCGTTTATTAGTTCTGATGCCTTTATTACAATGCAGTGTTCAGAATGTTGTCAGAAATTGTTGAGTACTAGTTTTTCAACTGATGGTCTTAATAACTTTTACTAAAGAGATGAGCGAAGTGATGTTTGCAAAAAAAAATTGGATGAATATGCTTTTAATTAGCCCACAGATGTATTTAATCAAACTTGTGTTTGACTGCAAAATAGTATAGTGGAGGTGTCTGAGGATATGCCTGTCCGTCTTGTGTCCTGTCCATGTTGTTTCCTGTTTGACAGCTTGGAATGAGTAATCCGAAGAACTCTGGTGAGATACAACACTAGACTTTGTATTCTTTCCCAAGTGATCAAACAGACATGGAGGGGCCTGGTGATACGTTTACAACATTATTTCTTTGTGCATGACAAGGGAGTAGTTTTCAGAATTGGTTTCTGCTTCTCACATTATTCTTTATAAAAGCTTAGTATCAATTTTGTTGATTTATTTCCAGTTTTCTGCTTTGAATTCCCAATTTATTTTATTTGTGTATACTTTCAGACAGCTGTACAGCTGGTTGAACACACTTTTGGTCAGAATTTTCTTTCGGATTTGAATCTCTTTGTAAGTTTATTTGTCGGAGGTACTTTTTATACTGAGTCAGTGAAGTGGGAGTTTTCAGGAGAGCCCTTTCAAGTTTTGTTTCAAAACTTTAGCATCAAAACCTAGCTCTTGGCCTTCTAAACCACAGCAGAATCAAAGAATGTTTAATAATTCATTTGCTGCATACAGCTTTTCTGTTGATGCTGCCAATAGGATTCTGACATCCTTGGAACAGCTAGAGACATTTATACTCCCATAACCTGTTAGCAGTTTCATAAATTAACATTTCATGGGGCTATGAATTTACCATCAGGGAAAGGGATTTGGACTTAAATAGCAGAGACCAAGTAATCTGAATAAAACAAGACTTGATGCAAAGCTTTGTCAATGGGAAAGTGACTGTTTATTTTTCAGAGTTGGTTTCAAAGCAAGAGGACTCAAAACCACTTTGGGAAGCCGTTTCTCCTGGTACTTTACTAATTGCAAAGTTCTGGCAAATTGGCTACTATTTTTGAGCCTCTGAGCTAGGGAGAGTGTGGAGAAATGGCATCTGGCTTTTCAGCTCACTCATATTGCCAGAGGGTATTTGCAGAATTACTTTGCTACTCACTCGGGTTTTTATTCCTGTGTATGAATTTAGTGTGCGTATGTTAAAAATATGTTGGATGTAATAAACAAAGGTTAGCTGGCCTGAAAACATCAGGTTGCCAATGCAAGAGCAGCATTTCTTCTATCCATACTAGCCTTGACTTGACCATTGCTGAAACAAGGTAAAACCAATGACTGCAGATGCTGGAAACCAGATTCTGGATTAGTGGTGCTGGAAGAGCACAGCAGTTCAGGCAGCATCCAAGGAGCTTCAAAATCGACATTTCGGGCAAAAGCCCTTCATCAGGAATAAAGGCAGTGAGCCTGAAGCGTGGAGAGATAAGCTAGAGGAGGGTGGGGGTGGGGAGAAAGTAGCATAGAGTACAATGGATGAGTGGGGGAGGGGATGAAGGTGATAGGTCAGGGAGGAGAGGGTGGAGTGGAGAGGTGGAAAAGGATATAGTCATGGGGACAGTGCTGAGCTGGAAGTTTGGAACTAGGGTGAGGTGGGAGAAGGGGAAATGAGGAAACTGTTGAAGTCCACGTTGATGCCCTGGGGTTGAAGTGTTCCGAGGTGGAAGATGAGGCGTTCTTCCTCCAGGCGTCTGGTGGTGAGGGAGCGGCGGTGAAGCAGGCCCAGGACCTCCATGGGAGGGGGAGTTGAAATGTTGGGCCATGGGGCGGTGGGGTTGATTGGTGTGGGTGTCCCGGAGATGTTCCCTAAAGCGCTCTGCTAGGAGGCGCCCAGTCTCCCCAATGTAGAGGAGACCGCATCGGGAGCAACGGATACAATAAATGATATTAGTGGATGTGCAAGTAAAACTTTGATGGATGTGGAAGGCTCCTTTAGGGCCTTGGATAGAGGTGAGGGAGGAGATGTGGGCGCAGGTTTTACAGTTCCTGCGGTGGCAGGGGAAAGTGCCAGGATAGGAGGGTGGGTTGTAGGGGGCGTGGACCTGACCAGGTAGTCACGGAGGGAACGGTCTTTGCGGAAGGCGGAAAGGGGTGGGGAGGGAAATATATACCTGGTGGTGGGGTCTGTTTGGAAGTGGCGGAAAAGTCGGCGGGTGATTTGGTTTATGCGAAGGTTGGTAGGGTGGAAGGTGAGCACCAGGGGCGTTCTGTCCTTGTTACGGTTGGAGGGGTGGGGTCTGAGGGCGGAGGTGCGGGATGTGGACGAGATGCGTTGGAGGGCATCTTTAACCACGTGGGAAGGGAAATTGCGGTCTCTAAAGAAGGAGGCCATCTGGTGTGTTCTGTGGGGGAACTGGTCCTCCTGGGAGCAGATACGGCTGAGGTGGAGAAATTGGGAATACGGGATGGCATTTTTGCAAGAGGTAGGGTGGGAGTCGGTGGGTTTGTAAAAAATGTCAGTGCCAAGTCGGTCGTCATTAATGGAGATGGAGAGATCCAGGAAGGGGAGGGAGATGGTCCAGGTAAACTTAAGGTCAGGGTGGAGTGTGTTGGTGAAGTTGATGAATTGCTCAACCTCCTCGCGGGAGCACGAGGTGGCGCCAATGCAGTCATCAATGTAGCGGAGGAAGAGGTGGGGAGTGGTGCCAGTGTAATTACGGAAGATCAACTGTTCTACATAGCCAACAAAGAGACAGGCATAGCTGGGGCCCATACGTGTGCCCATGGCTACGCCTTTGGTCTGGAGGAAGTGGGAGGATTCAAAGGTGAAATTGTTAAGGGTGAGGACCAGTTCAGCCAAACGAATGAGAGTGTCGGTGGAAGTGTATTGTTGGGGAAGTCTGGAGAGGAAAAAACGGAGGGTTTGGAGGCCCTGGTCATGGCGGATGGAGGTGTAGAGGGATTGGATATCCATGGTGAAGATGAGGCGTTGGGGGCCGGGGAAACGGAAGTCTTGGAGGAGGTGGAGGGCGTGGGTGGTGTCTCGAACGTATGTGGGGAGTTCCTGGACTAGGGGGGATAGGACAGTGTCGAGGTAGGTAGAGATGAGTTCAGTGGGGCAGGAGCATGCTGAGACAATGGGTCGGCCAGGGTGGTCAGGCTTGTGGATCTTGGGAAGGAGGTAGAACCGGGTAGTGGGGGGTTCCCGGACTATGAGGTTGGAAGCTGTGGGTGGGAGATCTCCTGAGGTGATGAGGTTCTGTATGGTCTGGGAGATGATGGGGTGGAGGGGGGGGGTCATGGTCGAGGGGGCAGTAGGAAGAGGTGTCCTCGAGTTGGCGTTTGGCTTCAGCGGTGTATAGGTCAGTGCACCAGACTACCACTGCGCCCTCTTTATCCGCTGGCTTGACGGTGAGGTTGGGATTGGAGCAGAGGGATTGGAGGGCTGCGCGTTGTGAGGGTGAGAGGTTGGAGTAGGGGAGGGGGGTAGACAGGTTGAGGCGGTTAATGTCCCGATCTTCCAGCACCACGAATCCATTGCTGAAACAAGCTGATTCAGATCGTCAACCCTATAACATGCGCTGTTGTATGTTTATTACTGCAATGACTAGTTATTGGGAAGTCTGATCAAGTCATGGCCCAATATATTTTGTTGCTTGAACTTTGTAGTTTCAAAAAGGAGTTAGATATAGTTGTGAGGATTAAAGGGATCATCGAATGTAGGGAGAAAGTGGGAACAGGATACGAGCTTAGCTGATCAACTGCTCTTATTTTCTGTCTTTCTATGTTCAAAGCATATTGTTTCCAATGTGGCATTCGCTCCTGTAACTATATAATTTCATGGCTTAATTTGCCCCAGTTGCGAATTGATAATCCAATGTTGTTCTGATTGCAAGTTTTTCATTCTCTATCAGATTAAAAATCACACAACACCAGGTTATAGTCCAACAGGTTTATTTGGAAGCACACTAGCTTTCGGAACACTGGTCCTTCATCAGGCAGTTGTGGAGTATAAGATCTTTAGACACAGATTTTATAGCAAAGGTTTACAGTGTGATATAACTGAAATTATATATTGAAATAGACCTGGATTGTTTGTTAAGTCTTTTTAAAAGTCTTTCAGAACTGAAACCAGCATGTTCATTCTAAAAGATGAGAGTCTTGACAAACAATCCAGGTCTTCTTCCATGTATAATTTCATGGTTTGTGCGAAGATTTGTAGCTCGGGTGCTCGTTGTTGTGGTTCTGTTCGCCGAGCTGGGAATTTGTGTTGCAGACGTTTCGTCCCCTGTCTAGGTGACATCCTCAGTGCATGGGAGCCTCCTGTGAAGCACTTCTGTGCTGTTTCCTCCGGCATTTATTGTGGTTTGAATCTGCCGCTTCCAGTTGTCAGTTCCAGCTGTCCGTTGCAGTGGCCGGTATATTGGGTCCAGGTCGATGTGTTTATTGATTGAATCACTGGATGAGTGCCATGCCTCTAGGAATTCCCTGGCTGTTCTCTGTTTGGCTTGTCCTATAATAGTAATGTTGTCCCAGTCAAACTCATGTAGCTTGTCATCTGTGTGTGTGGCTACTAAGGATAGCTGGTCGTGTCGTTTCGTGGCTAGTTGGTGTTCATGGATACAGATCATTAGCTGTCTTCCTGTTTGTCCTATGTAGTGTTTTATGCAGTCCTTGCATGGGATTTTGTAGCATACGTAGTATACAAAATTCCATGCAAGGACTGCACAAAACACTACATAGGACAAACAGTAAGACAGCTAACGATCCGTAACCATGAACACCAACTAGCCACGAAACGACACGACCAGCTATCCTTAGTAGCCACACACGCAGATGACAAGCAACATGAGTTTGACTGGGACAATACTACTATTATAGGACAAGCCAAACAGAGAACAGCCAGGGAATTCCTAGAGGCATGGCACTCATCCACTGATTCAATCAATAAGCACATCGACCTGGACCCAATATACCGGCCACTGCAGCGGACAGCTGGAACTGACAACCGGAAGCGGCAGATTCAAACCATTACAAATGCCGGAGGAAAGATCACAGAAGCGCTTCCCAGGAGGCTCCCAAGCACTGAGGATGTCGCCTAGGGGATGAAACGTCTGCAATACAAATTCCCAGCTCGGCGAACAGAACCACACGTATATAATTTCAGTTATATCACACTTGAAACTTTTGCGATAAATTTTGTATCTTACAATCTTATACTCCACAACCACCTGATGAAGGAGCAGCACTCAGAACACTAATGCTTCCAAATAAACCTGTTGGACTATAATCTGGTGTTGTGTGGTTTTTAAGACCCCAGTCCAACACTGGCACCTCCAAATCATTCTCTATCAGATTTGGTGCAAATGCCAACGCAAGAGCACATTTCACTGATTTCATACCCCTTTTGGGAAGTTGCTTTCAACGGTATGGAAGTTGGAGAGAAAACTCCGACAGTGTTGGATCAATTCTCTATTCTTTGCATCCTGCTAATAATGTGATTTCAGTGAATTTAATGTTCAGTCTCAGCAACTGAAGTTACAACAGGACTCTAACTGAGGAATCAGGGGATCTTTGTATCACAACCACAAGCCAGATGTTTAGGCATTTTTTTCAATTCCATATTCAATGTTGCATTGACTTAAATCTGGAAATGATAACAACACCCCCAGCCCTGTCAACCCTGCAAAGTCCTCTTCACTCACACTTGGAATTTTGAACTTGACTGATCTCATTACAACCTTACTCCAGACATGGACCAAAGAACTAAACTCAGTGGGGAGGTGAGAATGATTGCCCTTAATATGATGGCAGCTATTGAACAAGAGTGACAACAAGGTACCCAATCAAAACTGAATTCAGTGGGAATTGAGGGAAATTCTCCTAGCACAAGCAAAAATGGTTTTGTTTGTTGGCAGTCGATCATCTCAGCTCCAGGACATTGCTGCTTCTGTTCCTCAGGGTAGTGTCCTAGGCTCAGCCATCTTCAGATGATTCATCAGTATTCTTTCTTCCATCATAAGGTCAGAGGTGAGAATGATTGCAGATGATTGTGCAATATTCAGAACAACATAATCTGTCATGAACTGAAAACAACAAATGCTGGAGATCACAATGGATCAGACAGCATCCATGACAAGGGAGCAAGCTAAGATTCTGATGAAGAGTCATCAAGACTAGAGATGTTACTCAACTGGTTGGACCTAAGGTTCCATTTCCGTGCTGTATGACTCTATGACTAAAAGGACAAAAGTAGTGAATGCATGAGAACACAACTGCTTGCGTGTTCCCTTCTGATCATACATTATCCTGATTTAAAATTATATCACAGCCCCTTCACTGACTGTGTGTCAAAATTTTGAATTTCCCTTTCTAACAGTGTTGTAAGTGTACCTGCATCATATGGGTTGCAACAGTTCAAGAAGGTGACTCAGCACCACCCTCTTAATCTTACCAGTTGAAGCCCAAGCCCCCTGAAAGAATACAAGAAAATTTTCTTTACATCTAATTTCCCCTGCACTTACCAGGAACTCCTACTGAGAAGCCTGTCAATTGGAAAATACACAAATGAGCTAGTACATCAGACTATCAATCTCAGTCCTGAAGAAGGGCTCATGCCCGAAACATCGATTCTCCTGCTCCTTGGATGCTGCCTGACCTGCTGCGTTTTTCCAGCAACACATTTTCAGCTATCAATCTCATCTGACCCTTAGAACCTGTAGAGAGACTCCAGCAAGTAGATTTCACAGTGCTGGGCTAAAAAAGGAGGCTGCACATACTGAGCCAAGTTTGATTTTTTTAATTGAAAATTTGGTTGGTGCTTGCAGACAGTATCGTTCAGGTTCAGAGGAAAACAAAGCAGCTCTGAGATACAAACAACCTTGCCAGCTTGAAAGCGATGGCATTTTACTTCATTCACATCAACACCTGAGCCCTTCGTAAAAATAGCAGGAACAAGGGGAATGAAATTCGACCTTGCCAGTCAGTGCATATTTGCAACGTGCAAGATGTCAACTGCAACACTTCACTACAAATGTGTGTCAGTTGTAACTGGGAATGGTTAGTTGAGTTGTTTACATCACTTTCAGTGATGACCTATTGATTTATTTCTCCCTTCTGTTTTTTGATCGATTTAAGACAGGAGAAAGATTCTCTGTTTAGTTGGATGGAAGCTTGGCAAGCGTCAACATCTTGATTGTCCATTTGCTTTGAAACCAGAATTCATTCTTGCCAATTACAGGCTGAATTTTTTCCATTATTCTTAGTACAATTCTTTGAAGTTACATTCTGTGTTAACATCTTGTCCTTAGAGATGAATTGGGTTCTAACGAAACATTTCACAGGGTGTGGGGACATTGGTGGTGAGCTGGAAACTTAATATGAAAAGTTATAGATGAGCATAAAGTTGAAATCTCTGCTAATGAACATAGAGCTGTATTCTAGATAAGATCACTATTTTTGCTTTAAAGTCTGGAAAGGATCTGGAACGAGGTCCTAAACCCCAGAATTCCCTTTCTAAACCTCTTTGCCTGTCTTTCTCCATGTTTAAGATGCTCTTTAAAACCTACTTCTTTGACCAAGCTATTGCGCAGCGGTTCACTTATCTCCTTTTGTGATTCAGAGTTAGCCTTTTTCTGCTGCTAATGCTACTGTGAAATACTTGAGTTGCTTCACCACATTTAAGATGCTATATAAGTACAATTGTTGTTCAGCATTCATTTAAAATAAACTTGCCCAGAAACTCAGAGAATAATTTGAACTACAGTTTATTATAAAACACTTAGATAAAGGGTCGGAAGGGATAGTTGATAAATTTGCTGATGACACAAAGACGAGAAGAAAAAATGTAAGTTGTAAATAGGACATGAGACTACAAAAATATGTAAATAGGTTAAGTGAGTGAGCAAAGTTGAGGCAAGTGGAGTATCATGTTGGAAAATGTGAGTTTGTCCATTTTGACAGGAAGAAAAAAGAAGCATTTGATTTATCGTCACATGTATTTTGTTACAAATGCAAATACAGTGTCACCACTCTCTGGTGCCGTCTTAAAAATAAACTAAACCTAAAATATAAAGGCAGAAGAACAAAGTGTTCATGAATCTGCCGACGCAGCAGCTGCTGATGCCAAAGGGTCTCGTACTGGGCCCAAACTTGCCTCCAGTGAGAGAATGCAGAGCTCTAAGATGCAATGGCACGTGAGTGTCCTTGTGCATGAATTACAAAAGGTTGTATGCAGGTAATTAGGAAAGTAATAAAATGTTATAATTTATTGTGAGGGTAATTGAGTGGGAAAGTTGTGCTTAACTTGTACATGACACTAGTGAGACTGTCAGGAGTACCATGCACAATATTGGTCACCTTATTTAAGGAAGGCTGTAACTACATTGGAGGTGATTCAGAAAAGGCTTACCAGACTAATACCTGGAGCGAGAGTGTTTTCTGAAAAAAAAGTTTGGATAGCTGCTGAAGTCTAGAAGAATTAAGAGATGACTTGATTGAAACTTTGAAAAATTCTGAGGGATTTGGATGGAGTAGATGCGGAGAGGATGTTTCTTCTCATGGAAGGATCTAGAATTAGGGTCAATGTATTAAAATTGGAGATTGCCCATTTGAAACATAATTAGCCAGTTTTGTTTTTCTGAGAGTAGTGAGTCTTTGGAACTCTCTTTGTGAAAGGTGGTGGAAGCAGAGTCCTTAAATATTTTTAAGGCAGGGCGAGATAGATTTTTATTATATTTTTCTAATCAACCTGTTCAGATGTTATTACATATCTCTGGGGTAGGTGGGACTTGAAACCAGGCCTCCTGATTCGGAGGTGTAGATTTTTGTTAAATGAGAGTGAAGTTATCAAGTGTAGACAGTAATGCAAAAACACATCACTGCTGGATTGAGACCTTCCTGACTTATATCAGGAGAAAGATTTCCTCAGCTTTGAAAAGCCCAACCTGCAGTTTTTCAAATTTAAATGATTTTCAAAGTCTGACGGATGAAGTTCGAAGATGTGCATGCTAGGTGTATTATCCATCCTCAATTGCCCATAGTGTTTAAGGATGTGTAGGTTAGATGCATTAGCCATGGGAAACGCTGGGTTACAGGGAAAGGGTAGGGGGATGGGTCAGGGTGTTGGGCTGAATAGCCAGTATGGATTCTATGGATCTCTGCCTTGCTCCTTGCCATGCTACTTGCCACTTCCAACAAAACCCCTGATAACTCTCTG
This sequence comes from Chiloscyllium punctatum, assembly GCF_047496795.1. NCBI lineage: Eukaryota > Metazoa > Chordata > Chondrichthyes > Orectolobiformes > Hemiscylliidae > Chiloscyllium > Chiloscyllium punctatum. The sequence continues at coordinate 13,241,950 of NC_092780.1, read as the reverse complement.
ATTATTACAGCCTTGTATCATAGAGATTCCTACCCAATAGTTGGTCTGTAACACAATCAAGTCATATGGGAAGTGGACTAAAGCAATTTTAATGTGATCCTGCCATTAAATTTGTCCAATCTCTGCCAACCTGGAATTGCCTGGTTTTCTGCTGTGTAAATGTAACCCTGCTACCTTTCTGTCTCCCCTAAAATATCCAGGCATTTGTGTGGTTTGACCTGCAATTTGCTGATTCATAACTTCTTTCCTTTTTATTCCTGATAATTTTAGTCTGAAAAAGTTTTCACATTGAAATATCACACCAGCTTGACACACTCGTAAACGAACCATGATATCAAGTTTGCTATTTAACTAATCTTGGCAAGGCCCCAGCTACTTTGCTGTTGAAGTATCATTTGTTTTATTGAATCAATGGAGGATTTACTCTTAAAAATACATTGCTTTTAAGGCAGTTTTATGCCCTTGGTAGCACAATTCCCCATTTGAGAAAGGGACAAGAATGGCCCTTAAATCTCTGTCTTGCCATTGTGTAACTGAAATGGTGTGAGTATGCAGGAAAGCCCTTTGATTTTCATGCCTGTCCCTAGAGGAAGGCAGCAGCGGTGATCAAGAGCTCGATGCCTTACCCTGAAATATGTGCTGCTGTCCTGTGATGGAAGTGCACAATGCCATGAGGCCATCCTGTTCATTTAGGCCCTTGAGGTACATATGGCTGTGCTCCTTGCTCTTGCACTGTTGTTCTTCTCGCTCTCCAGTGCTGAGTTTATGAAATTGAGGGAGAGCACCAATATTGGGTCAGTCTCCAGTTGCTTTTCTTGAGAATATTCAAACCTTGTCACAAATGGATGGCTTCTCCCTTTCCTTTCACACACAATTTTATAATGCTTCCATCATTTTGTAAGGGATCTTATTTATGAAGGAAAATAAAACTAATGACTCTTCCTTTGGCTGAGTGGGGGAAGGAGTGTTGCAGACCATGATTTTGTCTTTATTCCTTACTCCCACTTGGGGTCTGTTTTAGGCCTGCAGGAGGACCAATACAAAACTTCTCACTTAGAGTCATAGAGATGTAAAGTATGAAAACAAACCCTTTGATCCAACTCATCCATGCAGACCAGATATCCTAAACTAATCCAGTCCCATTTGCCAGCACTTGACCCATATCCTTCTAAACCCTTCCTACTCGTATACCCATCCAGATGCCTTTTAAATGTTGTAATTGTATCAACCTCCACCGCTTCCGCTGGCAGCTCAGTCCATACACCAATCTCTGCGTGAAAAAGTTGCAGCTGAGGTCCCTTTTAAATCTTTCTCCTCTCAACCTACACCTATGCCCTATGGTTCTGGATCCGCTCCACCCCTCCAACAACTGTGGAAAGACCTTGTCTGTTTACCCTATCCATGCCCCTCATGATGTTATAAACCTCTATAAGGTCACCACCCAGCCTCTGACGTTCCAGGGAAAACAGCCCCAGCCTATTCAGCCTCTTCTGTGAGGCCAAGGAGACATCAGCTCCTGCAAAGGAAATGGTGGTGGAGAACAAAGGACTCAGCTCTTGAACAAGTCCACAGGAACTCTTTGTGGTTATTGGCAGGTGTATAGTGAATGGGCTGTTTGATCTCTCATTCCTTTTCAAACTTTATTTTTGTTATTCGGAGCTCATTTACAAAAATTAAATAGCTGCAGTGTTGGTTAATAGCAAAGAAATTTGCTGTTTTGTTAGCATCTCAGTGCTTAACTTGGTCACATAAAGTCCCTTTGTCCACTTGCTCACTGTAAGGGTTAATTTGTGTATTTTAGTTTCTGCAGAAAATTAACAATGTGGCATACTAAATTTGCATGCACTGATGCCATAAACAGTCCTTAAACAGTCATTTCTTACACTGAGCTACCTAAATTTGCAATGAAAGAAGTGCTGATTCTAATTGTATGCATTTGTACACGTCATAGGTAAATGTAAGAAAATATGTTAAGAATAATAATTACATGGCTGTAAAACAGTGAATGGTTCATATGATACCATTAACCTCAAAGGTACTTTGTGTACAGTATTATTGGTAATATCAAACAGGACCAGTCTGAACAAGAATGAATGCATTTTATGCACATTTAAGACTTGCCGTGTAAAGTAGTTGATCGTTAGTACAAATAGAAAGCAGGGAGTGTTCACACTGCTGCAAATGCAAATTAATGTTGTATTTTCATTTCTCCCCCACCTCCCTGCCAACTATTAACTCTTGCTGGATACGGTTCTGTAAGTGCTTTCAATTTTCAGTCCTGCAAAGTAGCTTTGCATTTTAGCAGCAGCTGGCAGGCTGTTAAATGGAATCAGATGCTGAAAATCAAATACTGGATTAGTGGTGCTGGAAGAGCACAGCAGTTCAGGCAGCATCCAACGAGCAGCGAAATCAACGTTTCGGGCAAAAGCCCTTCATCACCTAACCAACCTGATCACTGAAAACTTAACCAAAGGGATAGGTTTTAAGGAGCACGTCACAAGAGATGTAGCAAGCAAATTCTGAAATTTCAGATCTAGGAAGAGTCATACCCTAAGGGTTTTGACAATGAGAATGGATGAAATCTGTATTGAACAATAAGATTTGGCTCTAGTTTGGACAAAATCAACTTGTAGAACCCTCTAGAACTTCATCTTTGTCTCAGGATGGGCAGCAATAAATGCAAATGGAAAACTGTTCACAAGTAGAATCAAACTTCCAAGTTTGGATAGTCACAATAGTTTTTTTTCTCAAAGTGATAAATAGTAAGATGTTTCATTAGACTTCTACCAACTCACTGAGCATCTTTAAGAAAGCTGTGTAGTGAGCAGATTCTAGAATTCAAGTTTAAGGGCATAGTTTTATGAAACACTGGTATGTTATTCATTCCAGAGCAACAGTAGCTGAATAAAGTTCATTATTTTGTTTTTTCATAAGTTGCATCTTGTTTAAATTATTTGCGCAGAAATTTTCGATGAGCTTAGTTAGAAACCATAATACTATGGAGTGAATGGACTTAGCCCTTTCAGTGTTTTTTAGTTCCATGTCCCAACATCAACTATTGTGAAATATAATTTGTCATTTCAGATAAACAGTATATTGCGAATGCAGCCATTTAGTGAGGGAGGTTGGTACAGTGTAGCATACAGAGGAGTCTACAGATAGATCTTAGTGAGTTGCAACACAATAGTACAATCAAGTGGTTTAGATACCATTATCAATTACATCAGAAGAGCACTGGATGTATTTGTATCGTTTTGCTTATATAACAGTTGTCTCTACACTTAAATTATAATTCAAAGTGCTTTAAGACAATGTGGCTTGACAAACTTTATAAAACACATTTCTTTGAAATCACTTGATTGCATTACAGCATGTATGTTAGGAACAGGACGAGGCAATTCAGACTTTTGAACTTGCTTCACCATTCAAATGGATGATGTTTTATCTTCTACTTCCACACTAAACATTTCCCACTATCCCCTTATCCCTTGATATCATTAATATCCAGAAATATTGTATTGAACATGCTTCTACAGCTCTCTTGGATGGAGAATTGCTGAGATTTGCTACCCTCTGAGTGAAGAGAGTTCTTTTCATTTTGGCTTGAAATGACCTGTCCCTTATTTTGAGAATATGTCCTTGGTATGAGACTCACCAACCTGTTCCCATCACCCTGCTTTGCCTTGTAAGAATTTATAAGTTTCAATTAATTACCTCTCATTCTTTGAACTCTTGAGAGAATACAAACTAATTTCTTCTTTCCTTCCTCATAAGACAATATCCCTATCCCAGAGATTAGAATAATGAATCTTTGTGGCAGTCCTTCTATCAGATTTGCATTCTTTAGAAAAGGAAACCAAAACTGCACACACTACTCCAAGATGCAAACTCACCAACACTGTACATTGTGGCAAGAGAAAGTTTACTCCTACATTCAAATACCCTTGCGAGGAAGGCTAGCACACAATTTGCCTTTCTATTGCTTGCTGCACCTGCATCCTAGCTTTTAGTGACTCATGAACAAGGACACCAAGTCCCTTTGGACATTAATATTCCTAACCTTTTATCATTTAACAAATACTTTGTCTCCCTGTTTTTGTCTACCAAAATGGATTACTTCACACTACATTATATTCTACATGTCACATTCTTGCCTACTTAGCATGCCCAAATTCCCTTGAAGCCTACAGTTCAGTGGTTAATTGAAGTCTCTGCAATTCAGAATATCAATACATTTTTCTTAGTCTGCCCTAGTTTTGGTTGTGATTTGAAGTTAGAAGTTAAAAGTGTCACTGCCATAGCCAAGTTGCCAAAACTTACACCTCTGAATCGGAAAGCTGTAGGTTCAAATCCCATTCCAGGATATCAGCATAAAAATGAAAAATAACACTCCATTGTGGTACTGAGAGAGCACAGTCAGTCATCTTAGCTTTCAGAGGAAATTTTAAAATGAAGTCTCATCTATCCTCTCCGATGAATATAAAAGATCCAAAGGCATGATTTTGAAGAAGAGTAAGGGAGATATTCTTAGTCTCTGGGCCAATATTTATTCCCTTATCAGAAAAGGAGGTTATTGGTGAGTAATGTTTGCTGTTTGTGGGAACTCACTACACCAGTTGTGCCATGATTGCATTATTGGAACAATAACTACACTTCAAAAATACTTATTTGTAAAGCTTTTGGGATGTCCAGTGGCTGAGAAAGATGTTTTTATAAATGCAAGATTACGTTAACTGACCCCATGCCACTGATTTTCTGACCAAATTTGAACATTACATTTGTTTTATGGAATAAGAAGTAAATCTATGAAGTAATCTTTGAAATATTTCCACTTGAACAGTGAATTTTAGTAAAATTTGAGAGGGCAAGATGGTAGAATAATGGTAATGTTATGGGACTAGTAATTCCAGAGGCCCAAGTGAATGCTTTGGGGAAACGTTCTCAAATCCTAGCGTGGTGGCTGGTGGAATTTGAACTCCGTTCCTAAATCTGGAATTGAAGATTAGTTTTAGCAATGGTGACCATGAATCTATTATTGATTGTTATAAAAGCCCACCTGGTTCACTTATGACTTGCAGGCAAAGGAAATCTGTCATACGTGTGACTCCAGATCCACAGCAATGTGGTTGACTCTTGTCTGGCCTCCAACATGGCCAGGGAAGCCGCTCAGCTCAAGGGCAATTAGGGGTGAGCAGCAAATTCTGGCCTTGCCATTGACACCCACACCATGTGAAGGAATAATGAGAAGAAATTAAATAATGTACAGCCGGTCCACTAGAGGGCACTTACACTAAGTGTAATGATTTGTCAAAGAGCGTTGCTGAAGGCTGTGGATTCCTCAATTTGCTGAAGACAATGCTTCTGCGTCACATACTAAAGGGACAAAAGGTGTGTGAACTGTAAGTTTATTTGCTCGAACACCGGTGACAATTTATTAAGTTCAGATGTAAAAATTGGTTTTGTTTATTTAATAGATTGTGAATAGTTTGACAGTTCTTAATAGCTGCCTGAAATAGATGGCTGAAATGTTCCAATAGTTTGCATCATCATATGGGTTACTTATTATAAGATAGTTAAATGTCTGTGCTTCCATTTCAAATAATTTATTCCCTCTGCTGAAATTACCAGAATTATGGATTACTACTTAAACTCCTACTTAATTACTAATTGTTACAAAATTCTATGTAAATATATTTTCCTGAGAAATTGTATGGGCTTCTCCATTTAGTTTGAAGTAACACCATCGACTTATGTCCACATCTGTACTTGTACAGTAATTTGTCAGCAAAGACGAGTTGAAGAAAATAAAAAGGTTTGAGGGTAGGATAGGAAGTCTGGAATGATTTTTGTCATTCATTTGATTACATATCAAAGTCTGTGTTTGAACGGGGCTCTATCAGTGATGAAGGACCAACTGCAGCTTTCCGGTTAAGAACCTAACTCAACCTTCCACTTGTACAACTGAAGGAAACAGATGAAGCATCGTTGGCATTTACTGAAGGTGGCACTCAAATAATGAATTTAAAGAGAGGCAATTGCCTAGTGGCATTATCCCTGGACTGTGAATCCAAAGACTCAGGTAATGTTGTGGGGCCTGGGGTTCAAATCCTGCCATGGCATATGATGCAGTTTGATTTCAGTTAAAAAAAAATCTGGAATGAAGAATCTAATGATGGCCATGGAATCATTGTCAGTTGTGAGAAAAACCCATCTAGTTCACTGATGTACTTTAGGAAAGGAAACTGCGATCCTTACCTTGTCTGGTATAAATGTGACTTCAGAACTATAGCAATGTGGTTGAATCTTAATTGGACAATTAGGGATGGCAATAAATACCCTCATCCTGTGAATGAAAGAAAAAAACACAAAGATGGACAATAGTGAAAGAGCCTTTCTCATGACGCATACTGTTTGGAGTTCGTACCATTAATTAAAGGACCAATCTTAAAAAAAAATTATTGTTCTCATTTAAGTTGCAGTTTGTCATTCTAAAGATCCTAGTTTGTGGGAATAAAATGCTGGGAATAAAAATATTTGTAATCTATGCCACAAATTTTTGATCGATGCTTTCAACAGTTTCTCCACAATTGGGTTCAAAAGACAATGAGGGAATTTCTGAAGAGAGATAAGGTATTATGCTGTCTACATTCTAACCAGAACTAAGCTTCTTTTAACTATCACTAATATTTGCTGACAAACATTGCTTATGGTCCACCACCTCCCAAATTTAAAGTTTTTGTCTTTGTATTCAAGTCCCTCTATTGCCTATCCCTTCCAATGTCATTGAAAGATTCATGCTTTCGTCAGGTTCTGAGCTCCTGTGCATACTCCCTTTGCTTCCCACTGACAACTGAACCTTTAGCCATAAACTTTGGAATTTCCTCCCTATGTCTCGCCTTTTGTCCTTTAAGACCCTCTTTTCAAACCTCTTTTGATCAGACTTCAGTCACCTGTCTGACAATCATGTTTCATTGTCAGTTTTTGCATGCATGTTTTCTGGTATTAAAAGTGCTAGAAATACAAGTTATTTTTGAGGGATTCTAAGAAAAGGAGGATATGTGAGACAAATTGATAAAAAGGACCAGAATTTTATTCTCTTTTTTTTCTACTCCTATTTCAATGGCAGATGCCATTGACCACATTTCAATTAGTTGCATGTTAGCGGTCAAAATAGTCATAAAGAGTATTGAGCATAAGCAAGAAAACTCATTTTATTTAAGCTGTGTCATATTATGTGAATGAAGTGAATAAAAGGTACACAGCATCTTAAACTGGTGTTTAAGACTTCAGATTGCAAAATGCTTCTCAACTAGGCTGATAATGGATTACATTTGGGAAGCAGCCAAATGATGTATGTTGACAACTGAACATTTAAAGGAACGATGCCAAGCTGGCCCAATCAGTGCAAAATTTGAGGGAGCTATTAAAGGGAAATCTTTAAAACCGTTGACTTCTTTTGAATTACAAAAATATTTTGCCCTCAACAATCCCACGTTACCATCATTTGCTGTGTTGTAAGTACCTCTCCCTGGCTTCCTGTGACTTTTGTCTGTCTAATTAAATTTACACATCGCTAGTTCCTGTTTGATGCCTAATAGTGGTGATGAATGGCGTCTTTTTGGAGGCTGACAGTAACGGATACCTGACATTTTTCACTCTGTCACAGCTCCCTGCTTCTCCAAGCACTTCTGACCCTATTGTTTTGGGGGTAATTACCATGTTGTACTTCATCATGCTCCCAGACATAAATGACAGCACCCCATGAAACAAATGAGTGAAGGTCGGACAGAGCAGCTACCTACTCGCCAGCTTCCAATTACAGGTTACCACACGCTAAAGTAGCTTGGAATGTCAGGCAGTAACACACTTCCCAAGTCTCAATTAATCACAGAAACCATATGGAGTTGCAGCCACTGTTTGTTACATCAATAAAGTCAAGCTGACACTTCCAATCTGAGATTATCAAGCTTGGCTACTAGCTTCTAGTTTAGGCCAAAATCTTCCAGAAATTCAGAACAAAAGCTCTCTTTTTACTGGAGATTAATTTGAGATGAATCCAGTGAAGATCTTCCATTGTACATTTAGGCCAAAATCGCCAGACTGTTCATCCAGAAAATCAATTAATGCTCTGGGGACCCGGATTCAAATGGCGGAATTTAAATTCAATTTTTTAAAAATCTGAAGTTAATCTACTTACGACATGAAACCATTATCGATTGTCGGAAGAAACCTGTTGGGTTCATTAATGTCCTTCAGCAAAGGAAGTCTGTCATCCTCACCTGGCCTGGCATACATGTGACTCCAGAACCACAACAATGTGGTTGACTCTAAGCTGCCCTCTGAAGTAGCTTTGTAAACAATTTAGTTCAATAAATGCTGGCCAGCCAGTGACACCAATGTCCCATGAATGAATTAAAAAAATACGTTCTGGTATACTTTTGACATACAGAACTGTGGGTTTCAATATCACTTTTATATTACTTTAATAAGCAACATAAGCAGTGCCAAGCAAATCTGCAGAATAACGTTCAACCCAGGTTGTTTCCAAACACCTTGTTGTGGCATCTACAGCATTTACAGTTCACACCTTATCATGGCAGTCATTATTTGTACTGAATTTCATCAGAATCCTTCAGAGCTGTCAATGTCAACAGAGCTGTGAAAGTTCTCAATTCCTGTTGAGAGCTGTAAATACAGGAGCTAAGGTAGATGAGAAAGTATCTGGCCCTCTGCAGCATGAGATATTGGAGCTTTCATTTTGCAGATCTCTTCAGAATAGACACCATCAATTTCCTGCCTGATTTTGATGGGTAGCCCCGTTTGACCAACTTTTAAGAGTGTGTTTCTGGCAGAGGAAAGCTGCCACGTTGACCTGAAGGAATGGTTTCTCGTGATGAGATTGTAGTTGTAGCATGGAGAGCTTCACAATCATGGAAATGATGCCTGGGACAGAAAAGACCCCAAGGTTTACTTAGAAGAAACTTGGTGGAGTGAGCAGGTATCATGGTAAAATCGCAATTCTAGCCTGATGATGTCACCAGAGCGTGACCTTCATATTCAAAGCAGAACTGTACTGCCTCCCAGTGGGCATGCTGCAGGCCTACCCAAAAGGGCAAGTTAAAATGACAATTCGTGTGAGGTCTGCAGCATTGGTGTGGGGAAGGATCTAAAGGCATTCTAACTTCCTGAAATCCTGATTTTTGCTAGGGGATAAATGCATTCCTTGGTGTGGCATGAGGCCAGACACCCAGATCCCAGGTCTCAAATTCATTCTTTAACTTGCAGGTGCATCTCAGTCAGAGCAACAATGCTGTTGCTCCAGTGGATCTCAACAACTCTGTGCGGGGGAAGCCATCTAGGGGATCCATTCCTGTTTGTTAATAAGTACTTAGAGAAGAAAAACTGGATTTATATTGTGTCTTTCACAACATTATGATGTCTAAAGTATGATACAGTGAATAAGTACTTTTATAATGAACTCCTGTTAAAGTATAGGGAATCTGGTAGTCTATTTGCATATAGCAAGCTCTTGCAAACAGCAATGTGATAAGACGCTGATCATTTTTGTTAGGGACGTTGCAGATACGTATTGGACAGGCTACGAGGAAAAAGGGCCCCTCCAAACTTTAACATACGTCCAAGGCGGCAGATGGGCTTCATTCTAACATGTTATATAATTCTCAGTGCTGCAGTTTCTCGGTGCTACGTTGGAGTGTCAGCTTGGGTTTTGTCATTAATCCTCTTGATGCGACTTGAACCTCTGACCTTTGAGGCAACAGTGCTATTGCTGGAAAGTGTGCTTATGCTGGATTGTCATTCTTGTTAATCTGCAGTCGCTGAACTTGTTGATCTTCAAAGACTAGGATCACGTGCAAAGAATGTTTACTGGGGAAAGAGACTGGAAGTCTGCCAGAATTCGTAGCTAGCACCTTTTGAAGAACAGGAGACTAGATTGGATAATTGTTTTTTAAAAAATGGAACTGTGCTGGTAAAATATTTGTGCATTAAGAAGCTGGACAGTGAAATAATAATGGTATATTTTTCTTGCCACTTATTGATGATCGGTTCAAAGTAGCATTGATGAAGGTCTAAACGACAGTTTCTTTAGCACACTTAGACGATAGACTGCAGTGATTACAGGAATGTATTGAACATATATCCTCCAACACCTGTTTCGCATTATTTGACAGAATTTTGCAAGCTTCTTTGCAAGTGTTATAGGTGAACATTTTTGATTAGTGGCCATGCCTTTAGCTGCTAAGGACCAAAGTTCTCCAATTCTTTTCCTAAACCCCTCTGCCCCATTATTTCTCTTTTCTCATTTAATGTACTCTGTAAAACTATGTCTTTGACCAGGCTTTTGATCATCTGATTTAAAATTTCCTTATGTAGCTCTTTTTAAGAGTTTTGTTTTATAATCCTCCTGCGAAGTGCCTTGGGACTTTTCATAATACTAAAAGTGCTTTATAAAAACAAGCTTCTGGCATTTAGTTCTTTGTGTCCCAGCATTTTATCTGTGTATTTACTATCGATATTAAAATAAATGTTATGAATAATATCTCAATTAAGTCAGTGTTTAATTTACAATGGACCATGCCCAAGGTTGACTCTGTGACCTGTCATAAAAGAGAACTACCAACATGATGATAAATGTACATCTAATTATTCAGTTAAGTGCTTTTTGCTATTGCATGTTAGGCAATAATATATTGCAGCTTGAAATAAAATGGAAATTGGTTTTGGATAATAAAATGAAAGAGGTGTTGTAATTACCTCAGATCACAACAGAAGGTTTTGAACGATTTGTGTAGTGACCTCAGCTCTAAAGCTTTATAGCAACCAGTAGTGCATTCCCAGATAGCTGCTGACTTATGCAACAGATGCAAGACTGAGCTGTTTTAATATTTTTGTGCTTGATAAGCATAACTCCTGCTGACTTTTGTACTATGCATTTCTGCCACCTGATTAAGATTTTCTGTCTGGATTTATCATCTGCCGTCTACTAAAGATGTCTCATTTCATTTGGATTTAAATCTTTCTAAACCAGTGTCTTTTGCCATTTCTGCTCGCATGTTCTTGACTTTTGAAAATAATAGGTTCATTGAATAATTATAGTACAGAAGGAGGCCATTGGCCTGTCTAGCGACCAGACCTCTTAAGCGCCAGTCAGTTAGTTCCTCTTCCCTGTCTTTTCCTATAACTCTGCACTTTTTTTTTCTCTTTGGATCAAATTCTCATTTGAAAACCACATTGAGTCTATCCCACCACATTGTCAGGTAGTATATCCCAGAAATTATTTTCACTGCGTAAAAATAGTTCCCTTAATACCACTGTTGCTTCTCAGTCATTTATTTAAATCCATGATTACTGCCAGAGTTAACAGCTTCCAAAGTATAAAATTTCAAGCACAGTAGGAGGCCATTCAACTCCTGCCAAAGTTGATATATTTTACTTTATTAAAAAGTTTCTGTATGCTTAAATTGATGTGCTGTCTTTCTTGTTGCATTCAGTATAAATTGCATTTCCAACATTTTCACATTATACTTCTGGAATTGAATAGTATTATGTATCAGTAAATCTTCAAGTTTATTTAGTGGTTGCATGATAAGCATAACTTCTAATTGCATAATTGCTGTTGTGCCTTTAGTGGAATATTTGTCCCAAAATGCTTTGCAGAGGCATAATCAAAACAATGGATCCTGAACCAAAGAGTTGAAGAACCATACTCGTCCATTAACTAGAGATGTATTTCAATAAATATTGTAAACATTGTAAAGGAGGTGCGCAAGCGGTGGCAGAGGAATTTATAGTGGGAATTCCAGAACTTCAGATCAAGATCATTGGTGGGTTGGATGCCACTAGGCAAAATAAGAAGTTGGTGGGGTTGTACAAAAGGCCAGAGTACAAAGTCAAAGACCGCAATTTCCCCTCAGACATGATTGATGATGCTCTCCACTGCATCTCCTCCACTTCCCACTCCTCCGCCCTTGAACCCCTCCCCTCCAATAGCTACCAGCACAGAACCCCACTGGTCCTCACCTACCATCCCACCAACCTCCAGATACATCGTATCATCCTTCGTCATTTCAGCCACCTCCAAACCGACCCCACCACTAAGGATATATTTCCCTCCCCACCCCTATCAGCGTTCCGGAAAGACCACTCCCTCCGCGACCCCCTCGTCAGATCCACACCCCCAACAACCCAACCTCCACTCCCGGCACCTTCCCCTGCAACCACAAGAAATGCAAAGCTTGAGCCCACACCTCCCCCCTCACTTCCCTCCAAGGCCCCAAGGGATCCTTCCATATCCGTCAGAAATTCACCCCTGCACCTCCACACACATCGTTTACTGCATCCGCTGCACCCGATGTGGCCTCCTATACATTGGGGAGACAGGCCGCCTACTTGCGGAACGTTTCAGAGAACACCTCTGGGACACCTGCACCAACCAACCCAACTGCCCTGTGGCTGAACACTTTAACTCCCCCTCCCACTCTGCCAAGGACATGCAGGTCCTTGGCCTCCTCCATCGCCAGACCATAGCAACACGACGCCTAGAGGAAGAGCGTTTCATCTTCTGCCTAAGAACCCTCCAACCACAAGGGATGAATGCAGATTTCTCCAGCTTCCTCATTTCCCCTCCCCACACCTTTTCTCAGTCCCAACCCTCAGACTCAGCACCGCCTTCTTGACCTGCAATCTTCTTCCCGACCTCTCCGCCCCTACCCCCTCTCCGGCCTATCACCCTCACCTTAACCTCTGTCCACCCATCGTATTCCCAACGCCCATCCCCCAAGTCCCTCCTCCCTACCTTTTATCTTAGCCTGCTTGGCACACCCTCCTCATTCCTGAAGGAGGGCTTATGCCCGAAACGTCGATTCTCCTGCTCCTTTGATGTTGTCTGACCTGCTGCGCTTTTCCAGCAACATTTTTAAACATTGTGGTAGTGAAGACAACAACAGTTGATTTGAAGCATGTTATATGCATTGAAAGCTAAGCTATATTGTATTGGACAGTGGTTTTGAAAGGATGCAATGCTGTCTGAGGAGTTTGAACCATTTACATTGTCAACAAGCAGCAAAACAGAAGAGGGTAGTGCAAAAGTGATGAAGGGAAGAAGAGAGGTAGGCAATATGAGTTTGGATAGTGCAAAGAAGGAAAATTAGAGAGAGACAAGGGATCAGAAATAGGAGAGGAAGCAAACTTGAGTGGTAAGGATAGTGCTGGTAGGTTTGTTGAGGTTGTTATGGGTAGCACTTCAGAATGTTGGCAGAGCAAGCTGAATGGACGGTTTCAATCAGTGACAAAGAAGACTGTTACTTTGGAGGTGGAGGGGTGGTTGATGTAGTTTTGAGGATCTGTTAAGAAAATGATGGCTTTTTCATTGCAGCATGTCCCTAGAGTAGTGGGTGGGTTTGGCAGCAGGGAGTGAGGCCTCTTGGCATTTGATGATGATTCATCTGTATATGTTCATGAATAGTGTGAATCTATGCTCGTGGATAGTTTTGAAACTAGCTGCAAGCTAGCCATGATCAGTCTGTGCCCCATGGACTTGAAGGAAGAAGAATGAAAACTTATTTCTGTGATATCCTTTAATTCCACATTTCGTTATTTATGATGCACTTTGAATTTCTTGGCTGGATATAAAATGTCTCAAATTTGAAAGTGACAGTGAATAGCTTGTGCATGTAAGTGTTAACTGAGTTTTCTGCAGTTGAGCTGCTTTGTTTATGTAAATTGTGGGTGTTGACATTAAGGCTGACAACACTTCCCAATTGTCAATTGGATGGTGAGCATGACTGTGTCATGACAGTGAGTCAGCCTAAACCCAATGCTTGCTTGGGAGGAGCCCAAAGCTCCCGTCTAATATATGTAGTAATGGACTTGTTTTGCTGAACAACTTAATCAGATGCTGTCTGCGTTCTTTTGTTGTCTTCAGAAGCTTGGATTTATGCTCAAGTTGATTCAACCAGGTCAGTGTTGAAAGTGGCCTCAGATCACTGGTGAAGGAACAGAAATTTGTTTGGATTCTCACTGTTGATTGCTGGAGAGTGTGAGAATTAGACAGAGGTGGACCCTCCTGCCTTAGTGTCTAGAACTAGCACAAGCCCAGTTAGTAAGTGTTGCTGTACTATTGAACCCTGATCTTATTATATATGAAATGTCATTTGAGAGAGATACTGGAGCGCATTGGTGCCTTTGGTAATATGTCGCAGCAAGAATCAGCACTTCTGAAGGAGGGGAGGAAATTTACAAGCAGTTAGAACAAGCTTATTTTAATATCCTCCTTATGCATCGATTGGCATGTTATTCTAGTCCTCCCTGAATTAATTATGTTTCTGAATGCAGGCGGTGGAGTTTAAAGTTGTTATAGAAACATGTTTCAGCTGTTGTTCATGTTGACTCTTATGTTGAGAGTGTAATATTCAAGGTAATATAAATCTAAAAGGGAGTATTTACATGTTAAGTGTCCCGATTGCATTCATCCAACCTCTTGCCAAATCACCCTTTAAAGAAGGGTGTTGGTGTGTTGTGAAAATTTAGAAGTTGTTTATAAATGTGGTGTGTAAAGTTGTAAATATGTAATAATTATTAAGATGTCTTTGCTAGCTATCCTCTCTTTTCAGTTCTTATGTGTCTTATTTGTCCAATGGTTACAGATTTGAAAGTGAGCAAAAGACTTGCTGCAGGCACCCCTTATCTGTATTTCTGGAACAAGATACCCGGGGACTGAATTTGATTCACTTAAAGGTGTATCTTTAGGAAGTAGCTCTCATTGCGTTGGGATCATCCCTACGTAAACTGTGGGTGATTTCCACTGCACATTATAATTTTAGCTTCTTGGTATTGAGCCCTCCCCAGTCATTGGGGAAGTTTGTACAGGCATATGGTTAGAAAACGTAGGTTGTTGCTTTGTGTTTTCAAACTGAGCACATAAATCAGGTGTGACAAACATTCCCAGCAAAATGTGCTACTGTTGTAGCATTGCTGTCTCCAGAGTCACTAACAAA
Source organism: Chiloscyllium punctatum (assembly GCF_047496795.1). Lineage (NCBI taxonomy): Eukaryota > Metazoa > Chordata > Chondrichthyes > Orectolobiformes > Hemiscylliidae > Chiloscyllium > Chiloscyllium punctatum. The sequence goes on along the minus strand of NC_092780.1, from coordinate 13,226,936 downwards.
ATTATACAGGCCGTTCTGTTGTAATGTGTGTTTCGTCAATGCAAATTTGCTGTAACACAATTGACGAATTGGGGATGCTGTTTCTAAAGAGCAAACTTCTAAAACATACATTGGCTGTAAAGCTATTACAGTACCATCACTTTAAACACTTTCTAAAGTGCAATTTTTCTATAACGCATTGTTGCACACCAATGCAACTATCACGTTCTAGAAGAACTGACTATTATCAAGATGTAGAAGGGCCACCTCACTAAAACAGACTGTCTGCTCATTTATTTCATTACTGTTTGTGGGACTACTGTGCACAATTTTTCTGCCACTTTCCTCCTTTGCACTACTTAAAAAATATTTCCTGGGGGAATTAACATAAAATCCTCTTTGTGCCTCCAGCATAGAGTCATAGAGATGTACAGCATGGAAACAGACCCTTCGGTCCAACCGTCCATGCCAACCAGATATCCCAACATAATCCAATCCCACCTGCTAGCACCCGGCCCATATCCCTCCAAACCCTTCCTATTGATATACCCATCCAAATGCCTCTTAAATGCTGCAATTGTACCAGCCTCCACCACATCCTCTGACAGCTCATTCCATACACGTACCACCCTCTGCTTGAAAATGTTGCCCCTTAGGTCTCTTTTATATCTTTCCCCTCTCACCCTAAACCTATGCCCTCTAGCTCTGGACTCCCCGACCCCAGGGAAAAGATTTTGCCTATTTATCCTATCCATGCCCCTCATAATTTTGTAAACCTCGATAAGGTCACTTCTCAGCCTCCGACGCTCCAAGGAAAACAGCCCCAGCCTGTTCAGCCTCTCCCTGTAGCTCAAATCCTCCAACCCTGGCAACATCCTTGTAAATCTTTTCTGAACCCTTTCAAGTTTCACAACATATTTCCGATAGGAAGGAGACCAGAATTGCACGCAATATTCCAACAGTGGCCTAACCAATGTCCTGTACAGCAGCAACATGACCTCCCAACTCCTGTACTCAATACTCTGACCAATAAAGGAAAGCATACCAAACGCCTTCTTCACTATCCTATCATGGTTTTAATGGTGAGAGATATGTCACTGTTCAGCCAACACCTAATGAAGAAGGTGAGTACAACTTAATAGGAACTTTAGGAAAATGAAATTGTGGACAGTAGATATCTCTAAATGAATTACCTGGTAGTAATCCATCAGATGAGTTCAGAGCACCTTGTAGATTGTTCTCTCCAGTTCACTTCCAGCTGTCTGTTGTCTTTTTTAAAATTTATATCTCAGCAAAAAGATATATGAAATGCACAGGGAATATGTTCTCCTTTGGTCAGTATTGCAGGTGTAAATGTTTGGGCACTTATAAATCAAGGAAACTTCTTGTATACTCACGCTAGTTTATTATGTCACACGAGAGACAGGAGACATATATATCTAGACAATCCAGATAGCTGTAAAACAGATCATTTATAATGTAGAACAGGTGCAGAATTTTGGTTTCAGATTGTCTTTTGAACTGTTATGCTGATGCATTTCTTTCGAAAGGAAGCCTTGGCTGAAGATGAAAGTGCTTCCATATGGTGTAGGACTGAGCGTGTGTAATTTTAATTAGTTTTTTATGTGGCCTTTGCACTAATCAAGGTGAGAGATGTTAGTGTTGGAGAACAAGAGACTTTCCATTTTCAGTATTGGGTCAGCATTAAATGCTCCCAGGTTGGGTACAGCATTCCTGGATGCAAAGTGGAGTTCCATTTAGTTGGGCAATGTGATATCATTTCAATCTCATGATAGCATTTCAATTGGACCAATGAAACATTTTACAGATTTGTTCCAAGTGTCTCAAAGGAACACCACATATTATTTGCCAGTGCATACCAAATTGTCTTTGAGTTCTATGACCAGGTTGTGGAGAACTAGATTAAAAATGTTTGCAGAGTGTGTCCATAAAGCCCACATATATTGGAAACCTCCACCCCATCAGAAAGGCTGATATTCAAGGCTGAGCCCAAGTTCAATAGATGAAAGTGTCTAATCTAGTGTACCAGAAGTGGCATATTATTAATGATGAAATGGAAACTATCCTATAGCAGGAGAACTGTCTTAGGTTTTATTTTAGTTTGGAATTATTTGGGATTGGATCCTGGGTAATCCAAGATGGAGGACGAGAAAAATTTCTGGCTGTAAGAGCCGCACCTTTTTTTGAGGTATTTTAGGTGTTGGAGGTCATTTCCTTGAATTCCAGGAGTAGCAATTACTGTTTTATATGCTGTTGCATTGTTTTAGAACTTTGGGAAAAAAAAGTCAAAACAACAGCAGTTTAAAAGGGAGAAGAGCAGACAAAGGAAGCACATGGTGAGGACAGAGCAGGGGAGAGAGAGAACCTGCACAGTTACTGCCTTTGCTGTTTGAATTCATGTATCGCTGGACATCAGAGTGCATCTGGGAAAATTAACAAACAATGAAATTCACAACTAATCTTGGAGGAACTGTTGGGCGAAGTTCACAGCACAGAATCAGATAATTGTTGTTTTAAGTCTGTCCAATAGAAAGGTTGCAGTAGTGGGTACAGTGGATTCTTTCTTGATTATATGTTTTTGGAGATAAGTCTCTTGATTCAACTCAAAATATAAGCCATAGCTATTAATTTAACCTGGGATAGTGTTTGGAGAGGAATAAGATGGTGTTATTTTCTGGGTCTGTAGATTGTGAAGGAGCAAAAATGGCCTTTGCAGTGATATGCACTACTTGTCAGATGTGGAAGTTTAAAGAGAGTTTAAGGGTTACTGCAGATTATATCTGCCATAAATGCTGTTGGATGCAAATCTTATCAGATTGAGTGGATCAGTTGGAGAGACAGATAGAAGCGATGAGGAATTTGCAACAGCTACAGTATGTGATGGATTGCAGTTATAGAAAGGGGGGAAAGTCTCAGATACAGTCACATAGATGGGTTAACTCCAGGAAGGGTAAGAGAGGTAGGCAGCTAGAGCAGGAGTCTTTTGTGGATATACCCTTTTCAAACAGGTATGCTGTTTTGGAAAATGGAGGGGGTGATGGATTCTCAGGGGAACGTAGCACAAACAGCCAAGTTTCTGGTATTGAGACTGGTTCTAATGCCACAAGGGGTATGTCGGCTTCCAAGAGATCAATTGTGTTAGGGGATTCTGTACAGACAGGTACAGACAGATGTTTCTGTGGCTAGCAGAGAAAAAGCAGAATGGTGTGTGTTTCCCTGGTGCCAGGATCAAGGATGTCTCAGAGAGGGTGCAGAATGTTCTCGTGGGGGAGAGGGGCCAGCAGGAGGTCATTGTCCACATTGGAACCAACGACATTGAAAGGGAAAAGGTTGAGACTCTGAAGGGAGATTACAGAGAGTTAGGCAGAAATTTAAAAAGGAGGTCCGCAAGAGTAGTAATATCTGGATTACTCCCAGTGCTACGAGCTAGTGAGGGCAGGAATAGGAGGATAGAGCAGATGAATGCATGGCTGAGGAGCTCGTCTATGGGAGATGGATTCACATTTTTGGATCATTGGAATCTCTTTTGGGGTAGAAGTGACCTGTACAAGAAGGACAGATTGCACCTAAACTGGAAGGGGACTAATATACTGGCAGGGAAATTTGCTAGAACTGCTTGGGAGGATTTAAACTAGTAAGGTGGGGGGGGGGGGTGGGGGGTGGGGGGGGGGGGTGGGACCCAGGGAGATAGTGAGGAAAGAGATCGATCTGAGATGGGTACAGCTGAGAACAGAAGTGAGTCTAATAGTCAGGGCAGGCAGGGACAAGGTAGGACTAATAAATTAAACTGCATTTGTTTCAATGCAAGGGGCCTAACAGGGAAGGCAGATGAACTCAGGGCATGGTTAGGAACATGGGACTGGGATATTATAGCAATTACGGAAACATGGCTCAGGGATGGGCAGGACTGGCAGCTTAATGTTCCAGGATACAAATGCTACAGGAAGGAAAGAAAGGGAGGCAAAAGAGGAGGGGGAGTGGCATTTTTGATAAGAAATAGCATTACAGCTGTGCTAAGGAAGGATATTCCCAGAAATACATCCAGGGAAGTTATTTGGGTGGAACTGAGAAATAAGAAAGGGATGATCACCTTATTGGGATTGTACTATAGACCCCCCTATTAGTCAGAGGGAAATTGAGAAACAAACTTGGAAGGAGATCTCAGCTATCTGTAAGAATAATAAGGTAGTTATGGTAGGGGATTTTAACTTTCCAAACATCACCTGGGACTGCCATAGTGTTAAAGGTTTAGATGGAGAGGAATTTGTTAAGTGTGTACAAGACAATTTTCTGATTCAGTATGTGGGTGTGCCTACTAGAGAAGGTGCAAAACTTGACCTACTCTTGGGAAATAAGGCAGGGCAGGTGACTGAGGTGTCAGAGGGGGAGCACTTTGGGGCCAGTGACCATAATTCTATTCGTTTTAAAATAGTGATGGAAAAGGATAGACCAGATCTAAAAGTTGAAGTTCTAAATTGGAGAAAGACCAATTTTGACGGTATTAGGCAAGAACTTTCAAAAGCTGATTGGAGGCAGATATTCGCAGGTAAAAGGACGGCTGGAAAATGGGAAGCCTTCAGAAAAGAGATAACAAGAATCCAGAGAAAGTATATTCCTGTCAGGGTGATAGGGAAGGCTGGTAACTATAGGGAATGCTGGATGACTAAAGAAATTGAGGCTTTGGTTAAGAAAAAGAAGGAAGCCTTTATCATGTACAGACAGGAGAGATCGAATGAATCCTTAGAAGAGTATAAAGGAAGTAGGAGTATACTTAAGAGGAAAATCAGGAGGGCAAAACGGGGACATGAGATAGCTTTCGCAAATAGAATTAAGGAGAATCCAAAGGGGTTTTACAAATACATTCAGGACAAAAGGGTAACTAGGGAGAGAATAGGGCCCCTCAAAGATCAGCAAGGTGGCCTTTGTGTGGAACCACAGAAAATGGGGGAGATACTAAATGAATATTTTGTATCAGTATTTACTGTGGAAAAAGATATGGAAGGTATAGATTTTAGGGAAATAGATGGTAAAATGTCCAGATTACAGAGGAGGAAGTGCTGGGTGTCTTGAAACGGTTAAAAGTGGATAAATCCCCAGGACCTGATCAGGTGTACCCAAGAACTCTGTGGGAAGCTAGGGAAGTGATTGCTGGGCCTCTTGCTGAGATATTTGTATTATCGATAGTCACAGGTGAGGTGCCGGAAGACTGGAGGTTGGCAAACGTGGTGCCACTGTTTAAGAAGGGTGGTAAGGACAAGCCAGTGAGCCTGACCTCGGTGGTGGGCAGGTTGTTGGAGGGAATCCTGAGGGACAGGATGTACATGTATTTGGAAAGGCACGGACTGATTCGGGATAGTCAACATGGCTTTGTGCATGGGAAATCATGTCTCACAAACTTGATTGAGTTTTTGATGAAGTAACAAAGAAGATTGATGAGGGCAGAGCAGTAGATGTGAGCTATATGGACTTCTGGAAGGCATTCGACAAGGTTCCCCATGGGAGACTGATTAGCAAGGTTAGATCTCATGGAATACAGGGAGAACTAGCCATTTGGATACAGAACTGGCTCAAAGGTAGAAGACAGAGGGTGGTGGTGGAGGGTTGATTTTCAGACTTGAGGCCTGTGACCAGTGGAGTGCCACAAGGATGGGTGCTGGGCCCTCTACTTTTTGTCATTTACATAAATGATTTGGATGCGAGCATAAGGGGTACAGTTAGTAAGTTTGCAGATGACACCAAAATTGGAGGTGTAGTGGACAGCGAAGAAGATTACCTGAGATTACAACAGGACCTTGACCAGATGGGCCAATGGGCTGAGAAGTGGCCGATGGAGTTTAATTCAGATAAATGCGAGGTGCTGCATTTTGGGAAAGCAAATCTTAGCAGGACTTATACACTTAATGGTAAGGTCCTAGGGAGTGTTGCTGAACAAAGAGACCTTGGAGTGCAGGTTCATAGCTCCTTGAAAGTAGAGTCGCAGGTAGATAGGATAGTGAAGAAGGTGTTTAGTATGCTTTCCTTTATTGGTCAGAGTATTGAGTACAGGAGTTGGGAGGTCATTTTGTGGCTGTACAGTACATTGGTTAGGCCCCTGTTGGAATATTGCATGCAATTCTGGTCTCCTTCCTATCGGAAATATGTTGTGAAACTTGAAAGGGTTCAGAAAAGATTTACAAGGATGTTGCCAGGATTGGAGGATCTGAGCTACAGGGAGAGGCTGAACAGGCTGGGGCTGTTTTCCTTGGAGCGTCAGAGGCTGAGGTGTGACCTTATAGAGGTTTACAAAATTATGAGGGGCGTGGATAGGATAAATAGGCAAAGTCTTTTCCCTGGGGTCGGGGGGGTCCAGAACTAGAGGGCATAGGTTTAGGGTGAGAGGGGAAAGATATAAAAGAGACCTAAGGGGCAACTTTTTCACGCAGAGGGTGGTACCTGTATGGAATGCGCTGTAAGAGGAGGCTGGTACAATTGCAACATTTAAGGGGCATTTGGATGGCTATATGAATAGGAAGGGTTTGGAGGGATATGGGCTGGGTGCTGGCAGGTGGGACTAGATTGGATTGGGATATCTGGTCGGCATGAACGGGTTGGACCGAAGGGTCTGTTTCCATGCTGTACATCTCTATGACTCTATATTGTTATAGCAAAATGCACTGCTCAGTAAGTAAAATAATTAACAGAGAAATACAGGAATGAGAAAAAACTTCCATTAAGTGAAGTTTTATTTTATTTGGAGATAACCTGCTTGTAAACATGAAGCCAAAAGGTTGAGCCTATTCATAATATGAATATTGTTCCAGAGTGAATGCATGCTAGTGTTAGACTAGTATACAAATACACCTGCATTAGTCACCCAAATAAATCACATTTGCTCTGGATTTATAAACTTAACTCACCTGAAAAACCTTTAAAATTGCAGACTTGTAGTTTTAATGTTGACTTTTTACTTCAAGCCCTGTTGACAGTCTGCAGAGAGATGCTCTATCAAGAAGTGGAAAAGTCAATGTTTCAGGTGTAACCCTTCTCCAAAACATTGACCTCTCCACCTCCTGATGTTGCCTGGCTGGCTGTGTTCTTCCAGCCTCCTGCTTGTCTACCTTGGATTCCAGCATCTGCAGTTTTATTGTTTCTGCAGAGAAATGTTGGCTGTGGGAATTCATTTTATGTTGGTCTTATGATCTTCTCATCCAGCCTACTTAAATGCAATGAACAGGTCATGTCTGGCCATGTATTTCCATAATGGCATAAGTGTCAAATGTCCACATTAGCGCTTAACGTTGCCTTTTGGCCTGCAGACTGAATTAGGTTCTTATATTTGGTTTTGTATATCAGTTGATATTACAGAAAGTTATTAATTTGAGGTATCTTTTCTAATTAATGTATTGTCCTATAAAATTTTTTTTCTGCATCTTTCTTAAGTCCCTTTTTTTAAAGGAAAAGAATTACTTCTGCCTGTCTATCCTGGTTTTTTTCAGCCTAGCTAAGTGGAGGAGGGAATCCAGTTTAAAAGTGAAAAAGTGACAGCGATTTTCCTATATACCTATATATAATAGATTGATGAGAATACATATTTGCAGAGTCCTGATCAAGGTCTGTGGAGTTTAAAGCTAAGTCGAGATTTGAAAAATTGCTTAAGGTTTAAGACTAATCCTTGATTCATTGGAATTAACAGACCAATTGGATTTTATTCACACACTGAACAAGACATGACAATGAATCAGGATAGAGTTTGAAGCCTTCTTCGAATTAATGTGGCTTATGTGTTGAGAATGGAAACCCTTCTCTGTGATCTTTCATTGAAGGAATGTTTTTGTAACTGAATTTAATTTTATTTTAATCCCCTCTGTACTGGGTTGCATCCTTATGTAAAGGGATGACATAAAATATCACAATTTGAGCTATCAGATTATTTGAAAAACTTTATTCACAGTAATTGTTGTCATCCTCCATCTATCTTGAAGGTATAGCTTCTTGCTGAAATAGCATTTCACAGCAGGATATTGACTATCAGTTTATAGCACTGATAGCCAGAAAGAGTTTGAAACATTTTGCATAAGGAAGCTTTTTTATGACTACGTGTTATTCTTAGTATGTTATGATGATGGGTATTAGAAGCTGTTTAATCACAGATGTTTTAACAACTGATACTACCCAAATCTTTGCTGGACATTCAGAAGTTGTCACTGCAATTGGGGAGGGAACCCAGGTGATTTTCCTTTGCCCAACCCAGAGTGGGTAGGGTCAGTCACAGGATTTTAACATGTTAAAAGGATTTTTGAGATCTTCATGAAGCCTAGCTGAACTTTTATAAAATTAGATTAGATTACTTACAGTGTGGAACCAGGCCTTCGGCCCAACAAGTCCACACCAACCCTCCGAAGAGCAACCCACCCATACCCATTCCCCTACATTTACTCCTTCACCTAACACTAGGGGCAATTTAGCATGGCCAGTTCACCTAACCTGCACATTTTTGGACTGTGGGAGGAAACCCACGCAGACACAGGGAAAATGTGCGAACTCCACGCAGACAGTTGCCTGAGGCGGGAATTGGCGTTGTGAGGTAGCAGTGCTAACCAATGTGCCACCGTGCCACCCAATTGAATTTACCTGACAAATAAAAATTGGTCAGTTAAGGAGTTTCCAAGAGTCCTTATGGACTAACCATGATCAAAGAAAATGAAGACTGAAAACAAAATCCATCCTCTGACGCATTATTAAACAAAATAAACAAGGAAGCCCCAGGTTCAGATGATTTGCACTGAATTAGGTGATGTCAGTCAGAGCAATCTTTCAGTCCTCTCCCTACATTTTCAGTCATGTAATGCCCATCACCCCTCTTCAGATCTACAGAATAGTCATGTAGGAATCAAAATATTAATTTTGTTTGTCTGTCCACCAATGCTGCCAACCTGGTGAGTTTTTCCAGTGTTTTGATTATTTCAGTCCATAGGCCACTTTAGCTTACTGTGGAAAGAAGAGATTATTGGAAGAAGGAAGAAATTAAGCAATTTTCTGTTGCTTCATATTTTCTCAGTTTTAACTAACTAGGAATAATGATATGTCAGGCTGCTGCTTGGCTTCTCATTGCTGTTGTTATAGAGTGATTGTACCAATAGTTTAGGTCACATCCATCCAGAGAAACCATATTTTCTTCAGGCATTTTGGAGCTTCGTGGAGCTCAGCTTGCTTTTGGAGCCACACTGTGATTTTACTTAATGTGTGTCAGTCAATATAATGATGATTTATATGTGGATATTTTCACAGATTTATAAAATCAATTTTTCTTTTTTAATAAGTTAAATGTCAAGATTGTCTGGACAATGGGCGCCCTCCCACCTACTGTTTTTACCTCAGGCATCTGCTTAAGAGAATAATGGAATGCATGATAGATGGTGCTTTCCAATCGTCAATAATAGTGGAAGGAATCTGGTGTTTATCCAAGAAGATTAAAGCTTGGAGCACATGCCTGATGAAAATAAAAGCTAGAAATATGTTCTCTTTGGCAAGAAGCGGAAAATCTAAGCTACCTGGCCATGTATCTTCAGTGTTCATAAGAGAAAGTTCCCAAATGTTGTGCCAGTTTGTTGAATGTTATCTGAACAGCAATCACTGTGTGAAGGTTTAGCATTAAGGCGCTTGTGCATAGATGGCTTATTGTTAACAACAGACACAAAGTCCCTCCTTTTTGACCCCACAGTACATAATATGAAGGAGCTGACAGCCAAAGAGGCAACTGCTGTTGGGTTCTGAAAGTTCCAGTTGAAGTTGTGCTGTTGTTGTAAAGGAGACTGATGGTATACATATATATAAGAACATTAGAAATAGGAGTGGGCGTAGGCTATTTGGCCATTCAAGTCTGCCCTGCCATTTCAGCAAGATCTGCCCTAGGTCCCAATTCCTCTTTTTGTGTCAACTCAGCATAGCCTTCAACTCTCTGATATTTCACATATCCATCTACCTTTCTTAAAAAAAACTTTCAGTATTTGGAGATAGCAAAAAGTAATGTGTTCATTTAGAGATTGTGGGATTTCGATTGAACACAATTCCCCCTCCCCCCCCCCACCACCACCACCGCCCCCAAACCACCCCTCAATCCCGTGCTGCAGCAATGGCAGTAAAATGCATTTGGTTATCTTAGCAATCTAAGTCTGAGAAACTCTTACTGTAAGTGACAGTAAGTGATAAAAGGAGATGTTAAAGTGCTAACGTAAATTTTAATACATGTTTTTGTTTTCAGTCACCAGTTAGGAACACCTGTGATGGTTGGAATGTAGACTGACTTGCCACTGAATCTGCTCTTAATTTTGTCTTATAGAATCCAGAATGAGAGAGAATTCACAGTGTTTAGCTTTTTGGAAAACATTAATGCCCTTTAACAAGAACTCTAAAATTAGATTATTGCTTCACATGACATTTTGTATTCAGGTTTTCCCCAGGCAGAGCTTTGTGACCATAGTTTTGTGGTGGGAAGTTACAATGTGTTTACGAAACTGGGCCGATGAACACTGAAGACATTGAAGGCAGGAAAATAGTCTGCAGATGAGTTTCTAAGTAAAATGTATTTTGAATGAAATTTTGGACAGGAAGAGGTTAATCCAGCTTCAATCCCAAATTAAACCTTTGCGTGTAAGCAGGGCTCTAGGCTGCAGGCTGAGGAGTTTCATTATGTTGTGGTATCTGAAAGCTGACAGTGATGGAGGGCAGCATAAAGAAAGCACATTTGGAAGTCTTTAATAAACAAGGCTGGATTTGCAATATTCTGTGATCGAGTGAAGTGGCTGGAGGGTATGCCTTGCCGAGATGTCTTATCAGATGGATGACACACTCCAGACGCAAGAAAGGAAAAATCATATAGACAATATACTTCTGTACGTAACCAGCAATAAAGAGGCAAGAAGCAATTGCAGGAAGGGATGAAGCCTCGGAAGCAGAATAAATGAAGCATGGTATGCAATAAAGCCATTTTGATAGCTTTATTTTTGCTTACCGTAGCTGGATTGAACAGGCTGTGGATTGTGGATTTAGCAACCATCAGCTGATCCCCACCTGAGAGCCAATTTGATAAGTGTGGAAAGGGTTATTGGAACTGTACTGTTTTAGGCAGGGAAATTGTGAAAGGCTACACTCATCTTTGAATAAGGTAATGAATGTAACTTCCCATGAGGAAATATTTGTGCATTTGCATTTTAATGAAGTGGGTATTAAAATCTTAAAAGCATCCCAATTAGAACCATAAAACCATAGAAATACAGTGCAGAAGTAGGTCATTCGGCCCATCTTGTCTGTGCCAACCCAAAGACAACCAGATATATTTTCGAGCCCCATTTTGCTACACATGGCCCATAGCCCTGCAGACTACAGCACTTAAAGTGCAGATCAAGGTACTTTTTAAAAAGAGTTCAGGGTCTCTGCTTCCACCACCAACTCAGGCAGCAAATTCCAGACTTTCACCACACACTGCGTTAAAAAGTCTTTCATCATGTCCCTTCTAATCCTCCTGCCACTTAGTTTGAATCTGTGACCCCTGGCTTTTGAATTCTCTGCCAAGGGAAACAAGTTCCTCCTGTCGACTCTATCTAAACCCCTCGCAATTCCCCAATCATGTCACCCCTCAGCCTTCTGTTCCAAGGAAAACAACCCCAGCCTCCCCTATCTCTCCTTGTAGTTACAATTCTTCAGCCGTGATAGAATTCTATTAAATCTTCTCTGCACCCTCTCCAGGGCAATCTTGTCCTTCCTGCAATGTGGTGACCAGAACTGCACACAATATTCCAGTTGTGGTGCCACTAGTGCTATCTCAAGAGTCTGTTTTATTAAGATGCAATGCAAGTGGATCAATTCCTTTAAACAAATTTGCTCAAATTAGTAATAAATACCATGATGAGGGGAATCACAAGTGTTTTTTCATTGGCCACCAAACCCCACATCCACCTCTATCAAATAAACTTTTCGATTGGATTTTAATTTAAGTTCTCATCTGTGCTCTCGTAGACATGAAAGCACATATGGCACCATTTAAAGAAGAGGAAAGGCAGATTTCTTCTTTTAATTGAGGTTCATCTCACAAAAAACATCTAGAAAAATTACCAAGTCATTTGTCTTATTGCTTTTTGTGGGATCTTGTTTTGTACAAATTGACTGTTGCATTACAAAAGTGCTTGTGCTTCAAACATAGCTTATGAAGCAAATTGGATGCTCCTGAAGTCATAAAGGCCATAATATAATGCTATTTAAAATTTTCATCATCTTATTTAAATCTGTTCACTGCCTTGCAGTCACCTGTCTCTTAAGTTTTCCAAGCTTGACAATCCTTCAACTTTGCAGTCCTCCGACTGTGGTCTCTTCTGTTTACACCTCTTACTTCATCTGTGTATGATACATTCAGCTCTCAAATCTTCCACACTTCGGATTTCCTGCATAAACTTCCATAATCTTTATTCTCTCTTTGGCTTAAAAGACTACCTTGCAATAAATTCCATTGACTTTTCGACTTCAAGTGGAAAGAGAGAATCTGTAATGATAAAGCACAGATTTGTTCAGTAGGCAGCCGAAAGTATTACATGTGGCTCACCAAATCTTTGTTCAAAAGACAGGCATGTGTGACTGGAAGCTTTTGAAAGGGGCTACTTCTATAATCAGTGCCATTTCTCTCCATATTTGCTTCTGAGAGGCTCACTAGTGAATCTATCAAAGGTAGGAGAGAAACAGTCTATGATTAATGTGCATGAGTGAGAGTTAATTCCGCTCAAGGTCTGGAGCTGCAATGGACTGGAAGTCTTTCAGAAACTTACTGGCTTCAGGAGACTGGAAGTGACAGTTGGGGAAATTTGAATCTGCAAGGGCGTGGTGGAGCTTAGGCAATTGGTGGTGTGGTGTGGGCGGGGATATTGTTGGTGAAGATTGGGCAGGCTGTTGATAGCGTGGAGGGGAGGGAGTAGAGAGGCAGGAAGATAATTTGGAAGGAGGTGTGGTTGCAGCAAAAGCCTGGAACTGCAGGAATATTAACCTGGGCGGGCCCCAAGGGAGGAATCCGCAAAGCAGGCACGGAAAGGAGAAGATTCCAGGCAGGAAAAATCCACTTCCACTTTCATGTGAATTTTGCCAAAGCAAACTCATAGTATGCCCCACCAGAGGCAAACTGAGCTCAGTGTTAATTAAACCCAACTTGTTAGCTCACCTTCAATCCCCAACTCTGACCCTCTTTCCTGTTCATCAGGAGTTGGGGTCTTGTCTTTTGATCTACTTTTTAACTGAAAAAGCAAAAAATAAGGTTTTATTAGTTAGCTCTGCAGCTTGGCCTTTTTTTTTTAGTAATGTCTCGTGAAGATGATTAATTAATTACTTTTTCTTGACATTCCTATTGTGACAAAATTCACTCAGTAATGCGTGCGTGCACTGCTATCCCCTCCCATGAAAAGGTTGAGCAATCCCACACCTTGCATAACCTCAGCAAAAAGCACTTTAAAATCATTACCTACATTTCTAAAAGCACCTCAGTGTAATAAATACTGTCTGCGTTTTTAAGTTTTAGTTAACAATCTTGGGGCAATGCAGATGGCAGTTTTTCTAAGTGATAACAAAATATGTTCACACTTCAGAAAACAGAAAGTTGATGGCAGTAGTCTTTTTGGAGGAGTTCTGGTCTCAGAGTCACTCTATGATGTCTACATAATCAGTACCCAATGTTAAGACATTATCAATGTGGAATACAGGTCCTCTCACTCACTGCATCCAACTTGTGTCAGTGGAGGAATGTTGCAAGGTTTTACCAGATACACAGTTGAGAAGCCTCAGTGTCTGATTCATTTGTTTAGAATGAGCCTGTAAAATTGCTTTCACCTCAGAAAAGCCACAATCTTGGTTTCCTGCACCCACAGAGAACTTGTGAAACAAGTGCACAATGTCACATGCAATCAATACTGCTGTAGTACATGTTAAGGGTTCACATCAGGCACTGTGAGCATGTGAGCAGTATTTTAATTTTAGATAGGTTGTACTGAAGAAAACAACTTTAGCAGATAAAATATTGCAGCACTTACAGATTGACCCTAATGTGAAACGTACCCCTGGTACTAATTAGAAGCACCAAGTCAATGAGTTTGAATTAGAGTCAGAATAATCAGATTTAGGAAAATACTAACTATACTCTAACCTCTGACTGCAAAATTAAAGAGCGCAATAGACTATTCTATAAGGGTCAGACTAAATTACTTTAAAATGTGTCCATTATGCATGTCTGCTATTCCAGGCATAACTGAACATAGGACCCTTTTTGTACCTGTTTGGAACTAATTTTTGTGATTATTTGTGTATGAGAATGAAGCTGAATTAACTGATGCTTTCTGGGGAACAACGCAACTCACAAGTCCCAGGGATTATCTCTGGATCACCACTCAGCAATTCTTACCAGAAAGTGTGCTTGTGTGGCTATTGGGTGAGGATGGGACATAATGATGTCTACCATGGATGAATGAGCTGCTACTCCAAATTTTGGTTCATATCAAAGATGCATTTTCAGACAACATAATAATTGGTTTCTCAGTTGAGAATGCAGTTGCTGAGCTCTTAGCCAACATTTTGTGGACTTGAACAATTAATCTAGGTTTACAGTTCAGTTCGTAAAGTTTTGAGAATGTACTGCCCTGTCAAAAGTGCTGTCTTCAGTTAAGGTGTAAAAATGTGATACTGTTTACTCTCTCTTGGTGGATATAAAAATAACCAATCTAACCTGTGAAAAAGAAGAGGAAGTCTGTGTTTAGGCATTGAAATTGCAATATAATATCAGATTATTTCTATAACATTGTAACACAATGGCAGTTAAAGTGTCTTGTGAAGCATTTTGGTGAGATTGTCTTTGGACAGGATACTGAAGTACAATTTTAGTACAACGTCTCTTGGGTTTGATTTGATTTCTTGTTTTGAATTGAAACCAGGTTGAAACTGAAGTGAAAGTAAGTGGAATCATTAATTCAACAATTCAGCCAACATGAGTGAATCACAGAACTGTTAAATGCAGAAAATGGCACATTTTTCATTTTCAGCTAATAGTCTTTTAAATGTTGAATGACCCTACAATGAGGATGAAACAGATGTCAGGTTTTAGTTAGGTTTGTACATCCTTAATACTTCAGTTATTCTCATTTTTCTGATGAAAAGTGTCGTCTCATAATGAAATATGAGGAAACCTTGATTCAAAACATTTTAAATCTCAAGTCATTTGTGTGCTCAAACCTCATTGATGCCTAGCTTTCTGGAATTGTACTTTGACTGCAATACGTTAGAGCAGCATCTCTTGTCCAGTCTATAGACAGACCTGAATGGAACATTATAAAAACAGTTATGTGCTTAATACTCCAACTGTGCCTTAATATGCAAAAGTAAGATCAATCATCTGTGAAAGGACTTCCTTGAGTAGCATTTATGTTCAGGAAGCAATTGAAAAGAAAATTACAAGTTAATCTATGATGCATTGATTATATTAAAGGATTAAACCTATATTGGACCTATAATCCATCCAAATCTGATTGAGAATTTTTAAAAATGTTGAAGTGTAACAAAATATAGGCAAGAAAGAGATTCAAACACAAACTTCTTCATATTAATTTGAGAAAGTTAAGTTACAGAATGCCACGGGAGAATGGATAATGAAAATCTTCTGAGAATGAATCAGATTGAGATAATGGAGTTTATATGAACTCAAGTCTTGTGAATTTCTGAGCATTTCTGTCTCTTTCATTATGCTGTGCACTTTGTCTCTTTTATATGTAATATTTGTGTTTTAAAGGACCTTATCTCTCTTGCTCCACTCCACTGATTTTGCCCCCACCCCAAATGTTCCAGTCTGTCTTCTATAGAGGCTTTCTCTCCTGCTTATTTAAATATTAAGATTTAATCACATCCAGTACCATTTAAGTATTGCTGACAATGAAATGTTTCCTAGTTACCAACATATTATTGTGCCAGAATGTTAAACAGACAACATGGGTGGACCTCAAGGAAGGCTTATTCAGAAAATATTTTGAGTAGCAATCTGTGTGGCTTTTATATATGATTTTTACTAATGATGTTTTTCAATTAAAGATTTACAAAATAAATAACGTTGCAATTGTCCTGTCTTAAGGAGCATGAATATAGTGAAGTCAATATAGTCAAAAGAATGCAGAATTAAGTAGCAAAAGCAGTGGGCCATAATTTGTAAAGTGCCATATAAATAACAGGAGCAATATATTTAAACATCTCTGTTGTAGGTGGATGAGCTGATGTGGAACAAATATCCTCCAACATTTGCATTTGTTTTGTGAAGTCTGCAATGAAATTCAGTAAATGGTGATTTCAGTTTTCATTTTTTTGTCAAAATCCAACGCTAATATTTGCGTTTGCTTCTTTCTAATAGCCAGGAACTGTAACAGTTTTACTTCTTTTGATTATGGAGTCACAACTTAAGAGTGTTTGAACTACTCAATTTTCACGTTAGGATAGCAAACTGAATCACTTCACAAAACTTTACACTGAGCCACTGCATTATTGTGGTGAGATATCGTCTAAAACTGAACTGGCTAGTACTAATGCTGCAGTTGGTTGCATGCAATAATGGAAAATTTGTTGGGAGATGGTGACCCAGTGGACTTTTTCAAGGATATTAATTTTGCTAAGTAGAGGAAATGGACCGTGCTATTTTCAACAAAATGTAGCCTTTGAGGGTAGAGGCTGGCAAAGAAGGCCTTGGTAAGCCAAAAGCAGAAAGTAGTGTCAGGTTTGATTTCAGCTGTGAGAAAGGGAAATGGTAAAAGTGGGTGATCATCAAAAAGGTGAAGGAAATAGTTCCTGGGTGTTAGATTACATTGAGGAGAAAATGGCATATGATGTGCTTTCTAGTATTTTATTGTTGCTTTTGTGTTGCCTAGCATTTGCAAAGATTAAGCAAGAACAAACATCTAAAGTACAAAATTTAATTGTTTGGCAATTATTTTGTACCAATCAAATAACATATTTATCATTGGAGTTTCAATTATGTCAACATAGGAGCCCTTCAGTTCTTCAAAGACCGCAATTTCCCCCAAGACGTGGTCCACGATGTCCTCCACCGCATCTCCTCCACTTCCTGCTTCTCCGCCCTTGAGCCCCGCCCCGCCCCGCCATCAGGACAGAACCCCACTGTGGTCCTCACCTACCACCCCACCAACCTCCATATACAGCGTATCATCCGCCGTCATTTCCGCCACCTCCAAACGGACCCCACCACCAGGGATATATTTCCCTCCCCTCCCCTATCAGCGTTCCGAAAAGACCACTCCCTCCGTGACTCCCTCGTCAGGTCCACCCCCCCCACCAACCCAACCTCCACTCCCGGCACCTTCCCCTGCAACCGCAAGAAATGCAAAACTTGCGCCCACACCTCCCCCCTTACTTCCCTCCAAGGCCCCAAAGGATACTTCCATATCCACCACAAATTCACCTGCACCTCCACACACATCATTTATTGCATCCGCTGCACCTGATGTGGCCTCCTCTATATTGGGGAGACAGGCCGCCTACTTGCGGAACGTTTCAGAGAATACCTCTGGGACACCCGGACCAACCAACCAACCACCCCGTGGCTCAACACTTCAACTCCCCCTCCCACTCCACCAAGGACATGCAGGTCCTTGGACTCCTCCATCGCCAGACCATAGCAACACGACGGTTGGAGGAAGAGCGCCTCATCTTCCGCCTAGGAACCCTCCAACCGCAAGGGATGAACTCAGATTTCTCAGTTTCCTCATTTCCCCTCCCCCCACCTTGTCTCAGTCAAATCCCTCGAACTCAGCACCACCTTCCTAACCTGCAATCTTTTTCCAGACCTCTCTGCCCCCACCCCACTCCGGCCTATCACCCTCACCTTGACCTCCTTCCACCTATTGCATTTCCAACGCCCCTCCCCCAAGTTCCTTCTCCCTACCTTTTATCTTAACCTGCTGGACACACTTTCCTCATTCCTGAAGAAGGGCTTATGCCTGAAACGTCGATTCTCCTGTTCCTTGGATGCTGCCTGACCTGCTGTGCTTTTCCAGCAACACATTTTCAGCTCTTCAGTTTGAACCACTTATATAAATGAGTGTCCATTCATGTGAGCAAAGACATCTGAGAAGATACTCTTGGCTCGCTGTTATTCTAGCTATTTATTAGTAGATAGATAATGCATTCCTAGCTGCTATGAGATTCCTGGTTGCATATTTCTGTAGAAAACTCATTTGACATCCCATTTGATTTTCTTTTCAAAATGGATATCGAAGAGCCTATGAAAGGAGCTGCCAATTCACGATAGGCAATTCTCCACTTGCTGTCTAGGTCATTTCATTCTGTAGATTGCTTGCGTTGAACCAAGACAAAAAGTTTTAGTTGGTAAGTGAAAGATTAGTCAGCTCCTGGCTTTCACTATTTAGAAGTCTTGGTTGTTTAGCAAAGCAAATCTGCTTGTTTTTGCTGATGCCTTTCCTAGTTTATTTTTCTCCCAACATTTTTCTTGAATGCAATAGGTAATGGTTAGCAATTATGTGATACATCAGAAATTCTCTCTACATTTATGATTACAGTGAACAAATGTGGTCACAAAACAAATACATTCAAACCAGATATGGGCAATGAAATTGTTAAAGGCATTTTATAAAAAATAAAAGTTATCACTAGGGAGTAAGTGGCAGAGGTTTAGGCACTCCTCTCATTAACACTGCATATCTTGTAAAAGCAACCCTCCATTATAGGGAATGTTTCCCCAGGCACAGTTTAAAAGAGAATATATGGCACATTAATATTTAATCCAAGTCTCCTAGCCAATTTCTTTCCATACAACATAATGGGAAATTGTATTTTTAATGCCATTCCTTTTTGTTAATGCCAATTTTCTGGTCCTCCTCTCCTTTCTTGAAGTGATTCATTCCTTGCTTTCATAACATTTTACTGGCACAAGCTCTGCCCCAGCAACTGGTAAGGCATTACTGAATGCAGTGGCCAAGTTAGTCAAGTATTGGGTGGGCTTTTGAGCTGCAGGGGTGAAGAGGAGGGGAACAAGTGTTACATGGGCTTCACAACAAGTCCAAACCATTCCTTACCTGATATCACACACATCCGATCTCAGCAAAAGCCATTCAAGATCCATAACGAGTAAGACTCACAATCAGAATCCCTATCTCAACTTGGAGACAGTATAGCCGATTATAACCGTATTGCACAAGTTGCATGAGACCCACTAAGTTAGGACTAATCAGGAATTGTGGCTTTTCCTTTATTCAGTAGATAGACTCGTTACATCATCAGGGATTAAACCAACTGCACTATGTAAAATTTGAAACCAAACCATAAGGTTTCATCCTGGCAGATTATTTTTTCAAAAGCTAGTTTTAGAAATTTTTAGTAATTTTGCTGGTCAGCCCATGTTAAGGTGCACGGGAAGAGATTTTAATAAAATTAAATACTATGGTATCAATTCACTACAGCAGGGATCAGGATCCGCCCCCATATGAAATAAAATGGTGCAATATGATGCCACATTATTCACAACATTTATAAGGAATACTACCAATGTATAGCTTGCTGCAGAATGGGGATCAGAATGGTGTAATTTTGCCTAAAATAATTTGCAAGCAATACTGTGGAATATGAAATCATTAGACGTAGGCACCAAAGTAGGCCATTTAACCCATTGCTTCATCTTCACCAATCGGGGGATAGTGGCTGATCCTCAATAACACTATCCTATTTTTTCCCCATAACCTTTGATTTTAGCGAGTTTTGAGAAGATTCGTGGGTTGAGGTTCTGGATGTCTTTGTCAAACATGCACGAGAATTCCTAGGAACATGGCATTCCAACCGGAAGTCTATCAAAAAACACATCGAGTTAGACCATCTACCACCCCCTGACAAAAAGAACAGGAAATGACATCACCACAGAAAATGACATCACCAACCCAAAGATACCCAAATATATAAATAGAAAGCAGGACTTATCAACAGTGCTTTGCCTGAGGCCCACTGAAGATGTTATCTAGTAGGGTGATGAAATGTCTGGAAATGAACCTTGCAGCTCAGCGAGCAAACCTACATCCAGAAGCTTTGATTTATTTACTTATTAAGAATCTGCCTTAAATATATTTAATAACACACACTCTATATACCTCTGAAGTAAAGTGTGCCACAGATTTGCTGTCCTCTGAGAGTTGAAATTCCTCCATATCTCTGTTTTAAGTGATGACTCCTAGTTCTGAGATTATGCCCTCTGGCCCTAGTCTCTCCCATAAGGGAAACAACCTTGCAGCATCAACCCTAAGAATCATATGTTTCAATAATGTCATTTCTCATTCTTCTAAATTTCAACGAGAACAGACTCACCCTACTCGAACTATCCTCACAAGGCAGTCCCTCCTTACCTAGAATTAATCTCAAAAGTCTTCCCTGGACTACCTCCAATGCCAGTATGTATTTCGTTAGATTAGGGGACCAAAACTTCTCAGGATATTCTCAGTGTGGTCTGATGGGTGCCTTGTATAGTTTTAACAACATATTCCACATTGTTATCTCAATTCCCTTTGAAATAAATGACAACAAATGTCTTCCCTATTATCCACTGAACTTGTGTGTACAGCATATTATGATTCACACACGAGGCCTCCCAAATCCCTTTGTGCTGCAGCTTTCTGCAGTCTTTCCTTTGTTTAAATAATATTCGGCTTCTGTATTCCTCCTATCAATTGTGTAAACATACATCTTCCCACATTATGTTCCATCTGGTAAATTCTTGCCCACTCACTTAATTAGTCTGTATTCCTCTGCAGACTCGGTGGCATCCTTATAATTTGCCTTCCCACCTACTTTTGTGTTATCCATAGACTTGGCTAGAGTGCATTCATTTCCCTCATCCAAGTCATTAATATATATATGGCCCCATATAGTAAATAGTTATGGCCCCAACATTGATCCTCGTGGCAGTCACTTGTTATAGGTTACTATCTTGAAAAATGCCCTCCCTTATCCCAACACTCTTAATTCTGAAGAAGGGTTAATACCTGAAATATTGACTTTGTCACCATCCTGTCTGGCTTGCAGTGTTCTTCCATCCTTCTGTTTGTCTACTTTGGATTCCAGCACTTGCATTGTTTTTATCTCTGTCTTCTATTAGTTAGCATTTCTTTATCTATGCTAATATTTGTAGGCTCTTATTAACTAGTCTTGTGTGTGGAACTGTATTGAATACCTTTAGAAATCCAATTATTTTACATCTACTGGTTCCCCCCTATCTACCCTGCTTGTTACCTTTTCAAATATTTCCAATAAAATTTTCAGGCATGATTTTTCTCCTTCATGCCGCCATGTTGAATCTGCTTGATTAAATTATAAATCATTTTGAATAGACTGTTAACATTTTTCCAATGGCGTGTCATGCTAACCAGCTTATAGTTACCTTTCTTTATCCTCCTTTTGAAGAAGGGTGTTACATTGGTAGTTTTCCAATTGTCTTGGACTTTTCCAGAGATCACCACTAGTACATTGTCTATCTCAATAAGTGATTCCTTTAATATCCTAGGATGCAATCTATCAGGTCCAGAGGACTTACTGGTTTGTAGTCCCATTAGTTTCCCTGACACCCTGTGTATGCAGTTATAACCTAATAAAAGTAATTAATATTTTTATGGGGATTTGGAATCATAGAATCGTACAGCATGGAAACAGACCTAGGGTCCAACTTGTCCTTGTCGACCAAACATCCTAAACTGGTCTAGTCCCATTTGTCAGTATTTGACCCAAATCGCTCTAAACCCTTCTTATTTATATACTCGTCCAGATGCCTTTTAAATGTTGTAACTGTACCAGTCTCCACCATTTCCTCTAGCAGCTTATTCCATACATGTACCACCTGCTGCATGAAAAAGTTCTCCCTTAGGTCCCTTTTAAATCTTTCCCCTTTCATCTTAAACCTATGCCGTCTAATTTTGGACTGCCCACCCCTGGGGAAAAGACCTTGTTTATTTACAGTATCCATGCCCCTCATGATTTAATAAGCTTCTAGAAGGTCATCCCTCAGCCTCCGATACTCCAGGGAAAATAGTCCCAGCCTATTCAGCCTCTCTGGCTCTGGAAATATACTTGTGAATCTTGTCTGAACCCATTCAAGTTTCACAACATCTGTACTTTGGAAGTGAATTGGGCAGCAATGTATGATTCAGTGCCATGTGAAGCCTGATACTTGCATTGCTATAAACCATTGTAATCTCAGAAATAAATAGCATGAATAACTCCAGACTCTACCTCCATATCTCTGTAGCCTCCTCAGACGTCTACAACTTT
Organism: Chiloscyllium punctatum; assembly: GCF_047496795.1. Classification (NCBI taxonomy): domain Eukaryota; kingdom Metazoa; phylum Chordata; class Chondrichthyes; order Orectolobiformes; family Hemiscylliidae; genus Chiloscyllium; species Chiloscyllium punctatum. The sequence continues at coordinate 13,204,616 of NC_092780.1, read as the reverse complement.
CAACTCTCATCATTTTCACTGCTGATCTTTTGCACCTTTCTCATCACTTCACTATCATCAGTGACAATAGTTCTGTCTCCAAATAAATCAACCTTTCCTCTTTTAAGATGTTTCTAAAACCCTACTGCTTGGATTAAGCTTTTGGTCTCCTATGCTAATGTCTCATTTTGTGATGAGATGTTCAATCTGATTTTGGTAATGCTGCAATAAAGTGTTTTACTGCATCAAATATAATGTATAAATGCAAGTTTTTGTTAGTTGTACCTCCCGGCAGAAAATTAGTTTGCAGTTTATTGAACATGTTTCTGGCACAGAAACTTAAACAGAAGAATGAGCAATAAAGCATAAAATATGTTATAAAATATGATTGTTTTTCAAATTATATCCTATTTAGAACGTATTAATAGCCCACTGTCGCACAGCAGAGATACAATTTTAAGCAGTAGTTTGAAAATACACAGGTAAGAAAGGATTAGAAGAAACAAACTCAGAAATTGCCGGAAAAAATCAGCAGGTCTGGCAGCATCTGCGGAGAGAAAGCAGAGTTGATATTTTCGGTCCAGTGACCTGTCTTCCAAACCTCCTTTGGTCCCTATTGTGGTTGTGTTCGCCGAGCTGGGAATTTGTGTTGCAGACGTCTCGGCCCCTGTCTAGGTGACATCCTCAGTGCTTTGGAGCCTCCTGTGAAGCGCTTCTGTGATCTTTTCTCCGGCATTTGTAGTGGTTTGAATCTGCCACTTCCAGTTGTCAATTCCAGCTGTCCGTTGCAGTGGCTGGTATATTGGGTCCAGGTCGATGTGCTTATTGATTGAATCTGTGGATGAGTGCCATGCCTCTAGGAATTCCCTGGCTGTTCTCTGTTTGGCTTGTCCTATAATAGTAGTGTTTGGTCCCTTTTACCAGCATCTGCAGTTCATTGGATTTTGTTGAAAAGATTAGAAGAATTTGTTGACACAGTTAGGTAAAGAATTAGAAGAAAATACATGTGCCAAATAGCCTGTTCCTGTGATTAATTATGTTTGCAGTATTTGTATCTCAAGTGGTGCCCATGTTTGTCGCAAGCCATATTCGTACAAATACAGGTAGATAACCATTTATCCAAAATCCGAAAAGCTCCAAAGCCCGAAGGTGTTTTTGTGAAGTGTTTTTCTCATGAACAAGGTTGTTTGGCATGCAAACAGTTAACCCAAGTCAACACCCACTCTGTGCATATCATTCAGATATGACATGGGGGGGGGGGGGATGTGTGGCCCAGCACTGGCAGGCCTCCATTCTGTCTTAAGGCCCATTTCACTCAGTGAGTTTGCTCCTCCTGTAACATTTTTCTTTAAATTTCACCATCAAACTGTCACTTATTCTGAAATTAGAAAAATTCTGAATTCTGAAGACCTGAGCATTTCAGATAAAAGATTGTGCACCATCATTGTGACAGCAGCAGCAAATAAACAAATCAAAGTGATTCAAAGAATTGCATTTGTGAAGATACTTTGAGCGCCAGCTAAGTAGGATTCACACCTCAGAAGAAGAAATGTTATGGGTTCAAGTCCCAATTTGAACTCGAGCACAAACATTAGAATTGAAACTCAAGCGCAATTTTGAGGAAGGGCTGCACTGTCAGAGTTGCCTGCATCTTGGATGAGATGTTAAACCCAAACTCCATGCGTCCCCTCAGAAAGAGGCAAAACATCCCAGGACACTATTTAAAAGAAGAACAGAGGAGTTATCCCAGAGTCTTAACCAAAGTTTGTTCCCAGTTGAAAAGTGCAGTGCTCGAAAAACACAGCAGGTCAGGCAGCATCCAAGGGGTAGGAGAGTCAATATTTTGGGCATGAACCTTTCATCAGGAACAGCTTCATCATTCCTGATGAAGGGCTCATGCCCAAAACGTCTACTCTCCTGCTCTTCAGATGCTGCCTGACTGGCTGTGCTTTTCCAGCGTCACACTTTTCAATTCTGATCTCCAGCAACTGCAGTCCTCACTTTCTCCAAATGTTTGTTCCCAACTCAACAGCACAAGAACAGGTCATTATCACTAAACAAACAAACCCCAAAGGACTGTGGATGCTGGAAATCAGACACAAAACAGAAAATATTGGAAAAGCTCAGCAGGTCTGGCAGTATGTATTGAGAGAAAGGAGGTTTAACATTTTGGGTCCAGTGGCCCTACTTCAGTTCTGCTTTCTCTCCACAGATGCTGCTCAAACTGTTGAGTTTTTCTAGCAATTTCTGTTTTTGTTTCAGGTCATTATTGTGTCATTTTTTTGGGAATTGGTTGTATGCAAGCTGGATGTTCATTTTACTGCATTGACTGCACTTCAGAAGTCCTTTGTAGGCAGAAGAGCACTTTGGAACATCCTGTGCTTCTATTATAATTTTTATTTTACTCTGATACAAAAATCAGCCCTTAGAAGTCACCACAACTGTAGTCTTCCACTGAAAAGGAAGGATTAATTGACTCAAGGCATACATTTAGGATTCAAATCACACTTTTAAACATATATTTCACCTGCAGTTTTTTTTTCTGTAATACTTTGGCTGTTTAATTAAAAACAATTAAACCAAATCAAACTTAAGGCAATCTGGAAAGCAGAGAAGTGTCATTAATTAAAGCTCAGAATCATTCTGTAGTACAAACTAAGGAGCTACAAATGTAAATCCAGTGGTGCAGAACCAGCACTGATGGGGTGTAATACCAACATAAGGCAGTTTCCCTTATAAATGAGGACATTGGAATATATAAAACAAAAGAAATTACAGAAAGTGTGTACTATTGAGAAAATTATACTGGGTTAATAGAAGCAGGTAGACTAACTGGTGAACAAATAATGCACAAGACATGCCTGTTCGGGCGCTGCTTTTAAGTGTACTTAAGAGGGAAATCAGAAGAGCAAAAAAGGGACATGAGATAACTTTGGCAAATGGGGTTAAGGAGAATCCAAGGGGATTTTATAAATACATTAAGGACAGGAGAGTAACTAGGGATAGAATGGGGCCCCTCAAAGATCAGCAAGGCAGCCTATATGTGGAGTGGTAGGAGATGGGGGAGATAATAAACGAGTATCTTGCATCAGTGTTTACTGTAGAGAAGGACATAGAAGATTTGGAATATAGAGAAATAAATGGTGACATCTTGAAAAATGTCCATATTACAGAGGAGGTGGTGCTGGATGTCTTGCAACACTTACAAGTGGATGAAGCCCCAGGACCCGATCAGGTGAACCCTAGGATTCTGTGGGAAGCTAGGGAAATGATTGCTGGGGCCCCTTGCTGAGATATTTGTATCATCGATAGTCACAGGTGAGGTGCCGGAAGATTGGAGGTTGGCTAACATGGTGCAAGTATTTAAGAAAGGTGGTAAGGAAAAGCCAGGAAACTGTAGACTGGTAAGCCTGACACCGGTGGTGGGCAAGTTGTTGGAGGGAATCCTGAGGGACAGGATTTACATGTAGTTGGAAAGGCAAGGACTGATTAGAGATAGTCAGCATGGCTTTGTGCGTGGGAAATCTCACGAACTTGATTTGAGTGTTTTGAAGAAGTAACAAAGAGAATTGATGATGGCAGAGTGGTGGACTTGATCTGTATGGACTTCAATAAAGCGTTCGACAAGGTTCTCATGGGAGACTAGTTAGCAAGGTTAGATCTCATGGAATACAGGGAGAACTAGCCATTTGGATACAGAACTGGCTCAAAGGTAGAAGACAGAGGGTGGTGGTGGAGGGTTGCTTTTCAGACTGGAGGCCTGTGACCGATGGTTTGCCACAAGGATCGGTGCTGGGTCCACAGCTTTTTGTCAATTATATAAATGATTTGGATGTGAATATAGGAGGCATAGTAAGTTTGCAGATGACACCAAAATTGGAGGTGTAGTGGACAGGAAAGAGGGTTACCTCAGATTACAACAGAATCTTAATCAGATGGGCCAATGGGCTGAGGAGTGGCAGATGGAGTTTAATTTAGATAAATGCAAGGTGCTGAATTTTGGAAAAGCAAGTCAGAGCAGGACTTATACACTTACTGGTAAGGTCCTGGGGAGTGTTGCTGAACAAGTGGGTGGCACGGTGGCACAGTGGTTAGCACTGTTGCCTCACAGAGATCCGGGTTCAATTCCCGCCTCAGGCAACTAACTGTGTGGAGTTTGCACATTCTCCCCATGTCTGCGTGGGTTTCCTCCGGGTGCTCCGGTTTCCTCCCACACTCCAAAGATGTGCAGGTCAGGTGAATTGGCCATGCTAAATTGCCCGTAGTGTTAGGTAAGGGGTAAATGTAGGGGTATGGGTGGGTTGCGCTTCGGCGGGGCGGTGTGGACTTGTTGGGCCGAAGGGCCTGTTTCCACACTGTAAGTAATCTAATCTAATCTAATCAGAAACAAGGAGATCTTGGAGTGTAGGTTTATAGTTCCTTGAAAGTGGAGTCGCAGGTAGATAGGATAGTGAAGAAGGCGTTTGGTATGCTTTCCTTTATTGGTCAAAGTATTGAGTACAGGAGTTAGGAGGTCATGTTGCGGCTGTATATTAGATTAGATTAGATTAGATTACTTACAGTGTGGAAACAGGCCCTTCGGCCCAACAAGTCCACACCGCCCCGCCGAAGCGCAACTCACCCATACCCCTACATTTACCCCTTACCTAACACTACGGACAATTTAGCATGGCCAATTCACCTGACCTGCACATCTTTGTGACTGTGGGAGGAAACCGGAGCACCCGGAGGAAACCCACGCAGACACGGGGAGAATGTGCAAACTCCACACAGTCAGTCGCCTGAGGCGGGAATTGAACCCAGGTCTCTGGCGCTGTGAGGCAGCAGTGCTAACCACTGTGCCACCGTGCCGCCCTATATGATATTGGTTCGGCCACTTTTTGAATATTGCATGCAGTTTTGGTCTCCTTCCTATCAGAACATGTTGTGAAACTTGAAAGGGTTTAGAAAAGATTTACAAGGGTGTTGCCAGAGTTGGAGGATTTGTGCTACAGGGAGAGGCTGAATAGGCTGGGGCTGTTTTCCCTGGAGCATCTGGGGCTGAGGGGTGACTTCATAGAGGCTCATAAATTAATGAGGGGCATGAATAACGTAAATAGACAAGATCTTTTCCCTGGGGCGGGAGAGTCCAGACCTAGAGGGCATTGGTTTAGGGTGAGAGGGGAAAAATTTAAAAGCGACCTAAGGGGCAACTTCTTCATGCAGAGGATGTTGCATGTATAGAATGAGCTGCCAGAGGAAGTGGTGGAGGCTGGTACAATTACAGCATTTAAAAGGGATCTGGATGGGTAAATGATTAGGGAGGGTTTAGAGTGAAATGAGACTAGATTAGGTTAGGATATCTGGTCAGCATGGACGTGTTGGACTGAAGGGTCTGTTTCTGTGCTGTACATCTCTATGACTCTAAGACATACAAGCTGTTGAATCAGAGCCCTATCAGAGCAGTGTTTGAAACAAACAAAACATGGTATTTTTATTTCCAAAAGAAACCTAAGCTGAAACATGACAGCTGATTGTTCAATTAAATATTTTGAACTTGTCAGTCAAAGTAATCTAGCTCCATCAATTAAATAAAATAAGGAATGGAGCTGGCATGCTTCTGGTGCTGTTATAAGTAGAGTGAGGGTCATTGTGGGGGTGCCTTTAATGGGTGTAGCCATTTTTGATCATGTGTTGCTATGGGAGAACTCTGAGGAAGCCTTCTGAGCAATGCTCAGCTTTCATACCTTTTTGGAGCCATTATGGTCCATAAATGGTTCATGCACATTGACCAACATGAAGTTGTTGCCTGTGATAGACTACTGACTAATGAAGCCTTTAGATAGTATTCTTTAGTCCTACCTAATGTATTAGATTTTGGTTGAAATAAGCAGTTGCAGTCTTCAATGGGTTAAAGGTCATTCAAGGATTGTTAATATTTCAGTGAAAATCCAGAATTTATTTTAGAAATTACAGTATGCTTCTGAAGGACATGCCCATAGCTACTTATGAAAGGAGTCTGTCCTTAGGATTTTCTCTTGTCTAGGCAGTGTGTGCCATTTATCTTCTCCATTATTTTGCGCTGCTTGTCACATCTCATTCCCTTTGTTGTTTTAACAGATGGGTTTGATGAATCTCTTCCTCCACTCAAGAAGGTCACATTTGATTAAGGGTTCAAACGTAACCCCTTTAATCAACAGGAACATGAGGATATTGATTTTTTAAAAATAAGATTGTTCAGAAAATCTAATAGTCTCTTGCCTGGTATGTGATTTTATGTTTATTTGTCTTCGTTAGAAATATAAGAAATTCTGTAATAGTCAGCTGTCATGAACAGCAAAAATACATTATATGTGTATGATTAAAATCGAGTAACGGACATCTGCATATGCTAACTAAACAAAAACACTAAACAATGATTCATTTATAAAATGCTACCTTTTGAAGCTTAGGCTATGCTTGCAGACACTGGACGTACTGGTGACTGTAGCTCTGTTCCTGGTGGTAGAAGTGCTGGGAGCAATTTGAAGTGATGAATTAAGACTATCACACAAGAGCCATGTTGACGTAACCTTAAGGGATTTTGGTTTAAGTGTACTTTTTTTTGAGTAGCAGTGACGCCATTGATCTAACTTTTAAAAGAAAAGACATTCAATTTAATCAAATTAGCCAACGAAGAGAATGTTTCTTTTTCCTGGCTGGTGGCACCATTAGGGAAAGCTTTTGTTAGGAGGGAAATATGTACATTGAAGATCCCTTTAGACTCAGACTGTACAATTCCTCAATTTGTGATGTAAAATCTATGAGGACTGATAGTGTTACTGTATTGTTCCCTGTAGCTATCCCTTGGTGTCCATACATCCTGGTAATGGATGTAATTAGGAACCCCTGCCTCAGTCAGTTTAGCAGCAATATTTATTTCAAAATGAGCCCTTATCATCTCCTGTGCGCTGTGGGACATTTCTAGCTTATTGCTTTGATATACTCTAGTGCCTGCTGTGACAAGTAGTAGTTGACACACATTTGTCTGACTGTGATGTTTACCTATTTAATGTCAAAAAACATTTCCAACACAAAGTTAGAACTTTCCAAATCTGTGCTCTGTGCATAAGGAAAGCTGTTCTATGTTTGCTCTAAACGTGAAATAACTAATGATTGCCTTGGCTTGTAAATAGCAGTCTCGACTCCCGAATTCCTTCTGTCATAGTGGTGTGCACTTGTCAGGTTTGAAATATTTCTTGACCGAAGTAAGCTGGTTTTTGGAACTTTTTATGTGACAAATAAATAGAATACCCTCTTAAAAGGTAACTCCTGTGTGGTTTAAAAAGTTCTGCGCTTGGCAAGGATTCCTTTATCAAATGTACCAGACTAATAATACGTTGTACATTTTGATGGAAAGCTCCTTGAAATTTGCATGATGCATAGTCTGTAAACATCATATTGCTTTGTATGACAGATTATTAGTAGCATTATCAGGAAGTGTTCTATGAAGTTATGTAATATAACTATATCTCACCCTGAAGCTGGATGAAATGTTGGAGTGCCCAGGACCTGAGGAAATGTACCCCAGCAGAAACTAATCTGCTTTGGCCAAGATCTGCTGTAGTTGAGGAAAATTAGCCAAACTTCCTGCTTGCTATCCAGTGACCCCTGCTGGAAAAGACTTTGAAAGAACTTATTTGCTGTCTTAGTACACATGTGAAAAATGGATACTTCAATGCAGTATTCAGTGGCACCAAGCCCCATGGAAGTGGGCCCAGCTGGGACCAGCACTCCCAAGAGAGGAGAGAAAGATATCTTTAAATGGTATCAAAGCAAAACATTGCAAATGCTGGATGTCTGAAATTAAAACAATGTTTTTCAAAACTCAGGTCAAACAACAGATGGAGAAGGAAATAAAATTAAGACTTTGAATCCAATATGATTTGATCAGTTCCAGCAAAGTCATAATACTGTCTTAGCATTTGTTTCTATCTGCACAGATGGTAGAGATCTCAGAGGTGAGATGACAGCCCTTGATGTCAAGGATGCATTCTGCAAAACTGGAATCAATGGGAGTAATGGTGCAAACTCTGTACTGATTGAAGAATATTTAACCACCACACCTCGACATTCAATGTGGTTACCATTGCTGAATCCCCACTATCAAATCCTGTCTCCAGCCAGGGTTGGGAAATAGTTAAGAAGCCACACTGCTAACTCTGTTTTGGGAATTGTTTGAAGCCACACTGCTAACTCTGTTTTGCAATATAACAGCATGCTAACTCTTATGCCACAACGCTCTTTAGTGTGTGTATTATGATAAGATGAAATGCATGTGTTAATGTTCTGAGTCTGGCTCACTGGAAAGGCACCACCCCAACCTCCAGCATATATCAGAAAATCACAGGCATACTGTTCATGATTTCCTGTCATTAGAGTCAGTGGTGAGCAAAACAGGGGCAATGTGCATTAATTTTTATCATTTATGCATGTTCACTGGTCTCAAAAGATGGTTATTAATGTGGGCATTTTGTAGCATAATTCAATCTTGGGACAGTTGAACTCTCCCGCTGAAGACATTCTAAGGCACGTGACTGCGAAGGGAGTTATTTGCAGTTTTCTTGCCGCGGTTCAGATTAAAAGCTTATGTCCTGTGAGAGCATGAGAAGAGCAGGGGACAGATGATGGAGCAAGGGACAAAAATTTATACAAACTGACAGGATAAAGAGAAAAAAGCATGACAGAGAAAGGGAAATGGGTAAGTTAAACAGGGTTGATAGGAAAAATAACAGTATGCATAGTGTAATGTTGCAGTCTGTGTGGCCTTTCTTTGAAAATATGAATGTGCTTCCTGATTTGTGGGCATGCAGAAGAATTACAGGGTTGGGATAATCCTAGGATATATTTTTGTATTTGTGTGCATTGAGGAAGACTTCTTGGAATCAGATAATAACCAAAAAGAATAACTTTTTATTTTAGACTTCCTGTCTGCAACCTCGTCTTCAAACTACCCATCATCAAGTGCTACACTTTTAGAGGGGTATTCCCTGAATCCGGGACTCGGTGCTTTTTGTTTTAATTTCTCAATTAATAAAGTTTCAATTTGTTTTCCGTCTGTTTAAGTGGTCTGAGACCCACCAGTGATGTACAGTATCAAGTTTTACTTGCCTGTGTACATCTGTACTCTCCTTGTCTTGTGGAACAATGAATTAACAGTGTTATATGATTAAACGATATTATTAATAAATTGAAGGGGTCTTGGTGGTGCCCTGACATCTGCAATATCCAAGGCTAGTTATTTAGTCAGGAACAATCAGATGGCTGCGCAGTATCAGATCCTTTTGGTTGAGGAAATTTTACAGCTATTAGCCAACAACAATTGCTAAATTGTAGTTAAATAAAATCCTGAGAACCATTAAAGTGTGCTGCCCTGGGACAGATCAGAGATGATGGAAAAGTAAAGACTTGGATCTAATAATGAACGAGTGTGGAACATGTTAATCACAATGACATAATTTGTTTGACCAAATGGTTCTTGGCACAATCATTGGTGGTTTGGGACTGAGCATTGCCAAGCCTCTGAAAACTGTAATACCCTTTCGGTTGATGCCTTTACTATATAGGTAGCATGGGGCTCTCACCTAAGGCTACATGGGCAGCTCCTTTATTCAGTAGGTCACTGACATGTATGGCTCTTTGAAATTTGCTGTCTAGAAAATATGGAAGATGAAGAAAATGTTTTCAAGGAAATTCCAATTTCACATATTGTTAAACACACAAACATATCATGTCAGTTTTGTTTTACTTAAAAAGTATGAGTCAATGTTGATACACAGAGCACCATGTTATTGTATGATGTATTGTGAAAGAACGCTATAATTGAATATATTATTGAATGCCATAAAGAAAAACTGAGTGACAGTGGAATCAGCTGGATTTTCTATCCATAGGTACAGTCCTTTACATCTGATGCTTTTTTCCCCCGGAGGCCCTGCATCCAAATTAATCAAAGTCCTCAGACACAATATCCATGTTTGGGACTGAAAAACTGTATTAGGGATAACTACCAACTTTTTGTGTTTAAAAAAAAGTGGATTTATGTGCTTTTGGTGTCAGTACATGTTTGTTTTGCTGCTGCTCTCAGCAATACTATCTAAAGTTTGGAAGGTTTTATTTAATTGGAGCAGGTAAAATGTACATCGTAGTTCTTTCACCATAAAAATTAGGAGCAGTAATAGGCCATTTAGCCCTTCAAGCCTGCTCCACTGTTCATTATGATCACGGCTGATCATCCAACTCAATAGCTTGTTCCTGCATTTCCCCGTGTCTTTTGATCCCTTTAGCCCTGTGCTATATCCACATCCTTCTTGAAATCATACAATGTTTTAGCCTTGATTGTTTCAGTGGCAACAAGTTCTACATGCTCACCACTCTCTGGGTGAAGAAAATTCTCCTCATCTCAGTCCTAAATAGTTTACCACATCTCCTTAGACTGTGTAACCCCTGGTACTGGATTCCCTGCCATCAGGATCATCCTTCCTGCATCTACCCTGTCTAGTCTTGTTAGAATTTTATAGATTTTTATAAGATCCCCTCATTCTTCTGAACTCCAGAGAATTTGATCCTGACTGACTCAACCTCTCCTCATACATTAATCCTGCTATCTCAGGAATCACACTGGTATTAATGTCGAATTGTTGTAAGCAGCCAGTTATTGATACTCTCAATGATGAGTGAGGCATGTTCTCATTAACTACCATTTTACATTCAACATCAGCGTAATGCATGTAAATCAGAAACAGGAATAGACCATTTGTCCCATCTATTCTACTCCAGAATTCAATATTATCAACTGATCTGATTGTAGCTTCAGCTCCACATTGCTTTCCACCCTGTTAACCTTTGACTCACAAGTGAGTCAAGAATTTATCTACTTAGGCCTTAAAAGCATTCAATTACCTCTTCTCCAAAGACTCATAATCTTCTGAGAAGAAAGATTCATTCTCATCTCTGTCTCAAGTGTGAGACATGTTATTTTTAATCTGTGTCCCTTAGTTCTAGTTAAGTACGTAAAGTCTACATCAGCGTGGGCTGTGAAAAAGCTTCAATATTCTAAGTGAGATGAAACTGATGATCCAGCAGAGTTTCACTGCACATGATAGAATAGCGAAATCTGCGACATGCAGAGCTTACACATTTGTTTGAAGGTAAAATAGCTTGAAAATAAGTGAATGCATTTGGTGATTTGCCAAAAATAAAAATTATTTTCAGGACAGGAGAGAAATAAAGAACTTCATAGTTTGTGACTATGTTTATACAATGAAAAGTGATTTGAAAATGAATCATTGACAATTTTTACATTCTTAATTTGGAAATTACTAACTCTGCCAATTTTAATTGCAAGGTACAGAACAATTATGTCAAAAACAGTAACATGTCATTTAACAACCTGGCTATTATTTTGTGTAAGCAGCATTATGTCAGAAATCCTGATGCTAAGATGGATTGAGACTCTGAGAGTCTTGCATGTTTAACTGTAAAATTTGCTTAAGGGGACTTGTGTCTTTTTAAAATAATAGAATGTCTGCTGACACCAATGATCTGATGACGAATTCCGACTGCACATGCTCAACTCCTATTTCCTTTAAATGTGTATACACATGCAATATAAAGCTAATATTTTTTAAATTAAATAATTTTACTTCAAGTTTTTATTCTCTTTGCATATATGTTTTCAGTTTTTAAGTTTCATTTTAAGGGTTTGTTAGGTTTTTATCATTCTTCATTTCAATTAATTTCAGAAATGTTGCTCCAAGACATGCTCTTGGGTGTCAGCCAATGAATCCTTAAAATAAATGTGGTTGTTCACCTACTGAATGAGACAAACTTTGGAAAAAATTATGTGTTTCACTCACTTCCTTTCATGTTTCTCTGCCACATCAAGGCATCAACCGTACAGCAACAGCTTACACTTGTATATGTTCCTCAACATACAAAAAACAAACCAAGCTGCTTCACAAATCAAAAATGTGACTCAATTAGAAGAGGAGCAATTAGTAGAATGATGAAAAGCTTAGTCAAAGAGATATTGGATTTCAAGACAGAAGAACTTAAGAGAATTGTGAGCTCGATAGTTGTTTCTCTAGTCTGAACCTACGCCTTAAGGCCCAAGGGTGATGCATCAGTCTCCACTTGGTTTATATTTTACAGTTATTGAAGAGTCAGAATTGCAGCCCATCGTCTCATGTACTGTATCTTTCGGCCAACTGAAATCATAATTTGGTAATGAATCAATGATGTCTTTTTGGCAATGGTTTTATCAGATTGACTGTTCATTGGGCACCTTCTAATTCTGTTTTCCATTTACTTCAATATAAAGGAAAATCACAGAGGTGTTTAAAGACAGCCAGCTCAATATCACTCATTTTAGTCTTAAAATGACCCACTTATTCTGAGTAGTTCATTCATTTTCTGAGAAGCTAAATCAGCTTATAAATAAATGGAAATATGCAGCTGACATTTGTTTCATCTCCTCTGTGGCCAAATTAACATGCCCAGGGACAGGAGCTGGGAGTATTTAAAAAAAATATATTTTGGTTTCTTTCATCCCCTTCTGCAGGTCGCTGGCATTGGCTATGATTCAGTGCTTTGAATCAATGATGGGTTTTTCTGTGACCTTAGTTGGATGATGACTGGCTATTTAATCTTAGGGTGCTTCAGGCTAAGTTCGATCCTTTCCCACTCCCTGTGCCTGGCGTTTCCGTGATTGACCACTAAATGCCGAGCAATAATGAAAAACCTGGCTGTTTTTCCCTGTCTTAATAATTGTTCTGTGGGAAACAATTGAAAACCCAAGGAAAGGGGGACATCAATTTCAGCTAATCTTGTTCATGAGTAAAAATTTTCCTAACTTATCGTTTTATCATCATAATTGTTAATTAAACCAAATGTTTGCAGAAATGAAACACTCAGGAGTAGTATGATAAAAGTCTGATGATAAAACAGTGTTACAGTAAATCAATAACACAACTCATCTAATGAAGCTAACTCTAGAGACAATCTGCTATGGGTTAAGTTTGAATGATTTTGCCTTACAAATTCCATGTATGAATATGGACCAGTGGTATGGTTCAATATATAAATTCCAAATTCTGGTGTGGACCTTATCCCAGATTGGTTCAGAAATTTGTGCGCTGTATATAAAGTATTTTTGGATTAAGTAATTAATTTGCTTAGCGGAGCAATTGCATAAATTTATACAAGGTAAAGTCCTGGAGGTATTTCTGTTTCAGAGCTCTCCTCCCTTGGTTTCTTTTGAGTTGTAGATTTGCATTCAGTCCATGAGAAATAATTGATGAAAATCTGTAGATTGAGACTGAGTGCAACATCACATCGGTAGCATTTAATTTAGTAGCTCCTGGCAAGCAAACGGATTGAAGACTGCCTTCTCATACTCTCGAGAGAATTACCTTCAGAGTGGATCAACTTGATTCAAACTGAATGTGATAGTATGTGGTGCTGGGGAACTTGTCTGTGGTCTAACTGCATGAGATTCTGTCATGAATTCCTAATTCATTTGAAAAGCGCCCCCTACAATGGCCTTCAAATCCACTTACTAAAGCATTTAGAGCAACATAGAGAGTTGGATTTGACTCCTTTGATTTAGAAGCAACAGTAGTAATGTACTGCCTTTATCATAGCAAAGTGTCTCAAGATGCTTCTTAAAATTTGACATCCATCCATATCGCAATATCAGACGATTAAAAACTTGAAGTTTGGCCAAGCAGTAAGACCATAAGACATAGGAGTGGAAGTAGGGCCATTTGGCCCATCAAGTCCACTCCACTATTCAATCATGGCTGATGGGCATTTCAACTCCACTTACCTGCACTCTCTCTGTAGCCCTTAATTCCTTGCGAGATCAAAAATTTATCAATCTCTGTCTTGTAGACATTTAACATCCCGGCCTCCACTGCGCTCAGCGGCAATGAATTCCACAGGCCCACTGCTCTCTGGCTAAAGAAATGTCTCCTCACTTCCGTTCTACGTTGACCCCCTCTAATTCTAAGGCCGTGCCCACGGGTCCTAGTCACCCTGCATAATGGAAACAAATTCCTAGCGTCCACCCTTTCTAAGCCATTTCTTGTAAGTTTCTATTAGATCTCCCCTCAACCTTCTGAACTCTAATGAATATAATCCCAGGATCCTCAGCCATTCATCGTATGTTAGACCTATCATTCGAGGGATCATCTGTGTGAAACTCCACTGGATACGCTCCAGTGCCAGTATGTGCTTCCTGAGGTGTGGGACCCAAAATTGGACACAGTTTCTAAATGGGGCCTAACTAGAACTGTATAAAAGTCTCAGTAGCACATCGCTGCTTTTACATTCCAACCCTCATGAGATAAATGACACATTACATTTGCTTTCTTAACCACGGACTCAACCATGCAAGTTAACCTTTAGAGAATCCTGGACTAACACTCCCAGAACCCTTTGTACTTAGGCTTTATGAATTTTCTCACCTTTTAGAAAATAGTCCATGCCTGTATTTTTTTTTTCCAAAGTGCAAGACTTTGCATTTGCTCATCTTGAATTTCATCAGACATTTCCTGGACCACTCTCCTAAACAATAGTTTTAAAGTAAGTTTTAAAGATTATCTTAAAGAAGGAGAGAGAGGTGTGGAGGTTTAGGGACGGAACTCTAAAGCTTAGGACCTAAGTTTTGTCACTGTATAAAGTGAGTAAACTAAGAGAAGGAAACTTAGAGGTGTGGGATGGAGAGGTCATAATGAGGAGGGGGTGTAGGATTTGTACACTTGATTTACAGATTGCCATGTTGACAGACTGGGAGCCATGTACATCAGCAAGCACGAAATGATATGTGAACCAGCCCTCGTGTGAAGGTACAATGCAGCAGAATTCTGGAAGAGCCCATAGTTGTGAAAGATCAGTGACCAGATAGGAGAAATAGTGAAATGTAGAGGTAACACAAGCATTGATGAGAATTTTAGCAACATAAAAGTGAACAGATCCACAAAGCAAATTGTTAATCTGAGAATGCACCAGAATCCAAACAAGTTAGAAAAACAGAACTAAACCTACTTGAAGTGTCTGATTTGTTTTCCATTTTCTCCACCTTGATTATATCAGAAAATTGCAATTTCGTGCTGATATAAATACACCAGGACATGTAAAAATATGCTTGTGGTGACAAGTTATTGTGTAACTAAATAGCATATTCTAAAATGTCAAAGTGTATTCTCTGTTACCTTTTTGCCTGTGCACTGAATCATCCTGGTTCATGTACTTTTTTTTAATGATCGTATTTGCAGCCAATGATCCAGATCTTGCTGTGGTCACAATGGCAAAACTATTAAGTGTTCGCTATCATTACCATACTGAAGCTGACAGCAATTTGTGAGTTTGTGTGCACACAGTGTAATGTGGAAGTCCTTGGGTTGGTTTCAGTGCTCCTCATGCTATAGAAAGATTCCCTCAGATTGTAACCTCCATTGCAATCATGATTTGACAACAAAAGTCCTTCTCTAATACTGTTTGCCTGCTTTGAAAATGCTTGAATACGTTACACATATTGAATGAGGTGCACCTGACCTTTAATTGCTTCATAGTTACTGCTAAATAACTATGAACTAATAAAGGTATTTTTCTACTGGTGAAACATCAACATGCTTCATAAATGATGATAATCCATATACTTTATAAAAAGTGAAAGCTTTTTTTAAAGGTTTGTTTATTTTTAATAATTTCCATCATAATCTATCTCAAAACTTTATTGTGTTGTCTGAATATGCAAATGACGTATGAATTGATCCAGTGACTTTAACTTTGGGTTTGTAGTGGGTGCATATGTAAATGTGATTGGCTCCTTTATGCTTGCCAGTATTGTAGCAGCTTCAAGACCTCCCTTTGACCTGAAGCCAGATTTAATCTGTTTTGGGAAAAGGGGAAATTCCTGTTACAGAGGTTGCCAGATCCTTGTGGACAGCTTTTTTAAAAGTCAGCAGTGAATCGTTTTGCTTTGCTACTGACTGCTCCAGTGAAGTAGCATCCTTTAAACAGCAAAATCAAAAATACTGCATCTGAAATAAAATCATGAACTGCAGGAGTTCAGGCAGTATCTGTGGAGAGAAAGTGAGTTAATCTTAATGAAGGGTATTGCTCCTGATGGAGGGTCATCAACCTGAAACATTAATTGTTTCTCTTCATAGACACTGCCTGACTTTTTGAGTATTGCAAACTTTTCTGCTTTTATTTCAGCATTTTTGATAAGTCCCAATTAGATATAGGCATCTATGTTGCATTTGAGTCAGTTGATGCTTAAAATTTCAAAACACCACCACGCAGTTGGCGGTAGTAAGAACAACAGAAATTCTAAACGCTTATTTACCAGCACACCCCTCAATATGGGAAGGGAACAGTGTTAGAATGACATGAAGGCTATTCATCAGGTAATAGTACAATTTATTTCAGATGCTGGTGATTGTATGTGCAGTCCTAATGGAGGCTGATGCCCTATACCAGGAGCTCAAGGCATACCTTCAGTTATTTTGAATCCTGGATCTCTCTGCTACTGAAAGAGGAAAAAAACTGAGACATTTCAAGAACTTGAATGACGTGTAATAATTGTTTAACTGGAGCGGAAGGAAGAAAGGACAACTTAAACAGAAAGGCTGACACTTCCGTACTGTAAAGCAACCATGATTAAGGACAGTGTAATAGAGGTGCTTATGATTATGAGGAGTTTGATAAAGTAAAAGGACAAAACTGTTTCTTCTGGCAGGAAGGTCAGTTACCAGAGGACATCAATTTAAGAACCAAAGGTGGAATTAGGTGATGTTCTACTTGTGAAGTAAGTTGTGGTAATCCGGAATGCTGTGCCTGAAAGAAAGCAGAATAATTTGTAGGTTTGATAAGATTATTTGGAAAATACTTCAAGGGGAGAAAACTAGCAGGAAAAGATATGACTCTATACTCCTTAAAGAGCCAACCAGGGCATGATGGGTCATGTAGTCTTGTTCCGTGCTGGTCAGTTCCATGGTGCTGTAATTCTTCAGTTTTACTGTTTGATTCTATGACTGCCTAGCAAAGAAAGGCTGTTTTGAGCAGACTTTAGCTGATTTTGCATCTCTGCTGTTAGAGCGGTTTTGGCTAAACTTTGCACCAGGCTCTGTCAGTGCTGGTCAGTATTGATTAGGAGAGTCAGTCTTAGCATTGCACACCTCTGTGCTTGTCCTGTCAGTTGGGTGTTGGAACAGCTGAGAGGAAAGAGGAACTCCTGCAGCACAAAAATATTGCTTTGCTCGGTGGCTGGTAGTTACTCAGTGGTAACATCAAATTCTGTGCAGCCAGCAAAACATATTTAAGCTTAGAACCTCATCACTAGAGTTATGAGGCTGCATGAAACATGTGGGTTGATAATCTGTTTATCTTGCAAAGAGAGTTCTTTGAACAAAGGGGTGTATAGCACATTTTATAATTATAAGATTATAATCAGATTTTGACCTGATGTAATCATTTGTTTGCCATTGTCAGGCACTGTTTTGCTTTTGGAAGCAAAAATAGCCAATATATATGTTCCATATGCCTGGAAAGGCTGCTGCCATTGCTTTGGGGTTCTGCCCAGGAAAATGTAGAGGGCAGGGTCTGTCAGTCGGTTGAAGGGAGGAGGGAAGGGAGGGGAGTTAGTAGAAATTCAAATCAAACTCCATTATTTTTAAGAAGCTTCTTTCAACTTTTGCACATTTTAATTTGCATGTGCTAGGTCTGGTATGTTTTTGAATCAGATATTTCAGGACGAGAGGAGTAATTATTTTAAACACTGTAATACAGTTAAACAAAGCCCACACACATACAAGGGCTGTCTTTTATCCTCCTTCCCGCCCCTTCGTCATTCTCCCTCCCCCTTGTTTTCTGGGGAGGACCCAGATGCTTCTGCCTGCCTTTTCTACTGTAAGATTTGATTTTAAAGCTGTGGTTATTTACTGTTACTCAATGCATTTTCCTCTGCTCTTACAATTATGTTCTTTTCCAGTGTAAGCACACCCAGTCTGGCACAGATTTAGAAGAGAAGAACGCCTACTCAAGGAGTCTCTGAGAACGTGAAGAGCATTTTCCCTCCAAGATTTCATCTCATCTGCAATGTACATTAGGATAGTATTTGGATAGATTCATGTGGAACCAATGGCTGAATATCAGACTTATCATCCATAAGGAATACAAACTGTCTTTTAAATTTTTCTTTAAGGAGAACAGTAACATTTTTTGCATGCACTCTACTTGTTTCTAGAATCAATTCTGCCCACAAGGCTGTCATTGCCTTGATTTTTCTTGACATTTCTCCCATATGATCAGCTTTATGGTGCACATGTGAGGACTATCCTGTACACGTCTTGCTCCATAATGTCAACCAACAGCAGTTCGTGCACACCTCCGGGTAATGGACATGTAAATGGTTACCCAGTGCCCCATTACCCATTCTTCTTCCCACCGGTCCTGGGAGGCCTTTCACCACCATCCATAAATGGATTGCAGCACCAACTTCCAGTCAGTGGCTACAGTACCCCTTCACCTGCCAGTAAGTAACACACTATTGTTTCTATTTCTGTATTTTATCAGGAATTGTTTGGGTGTTTAAAAATGAAATTTGAGATTTTTATTGCTGGGAGTATGACAGTGAAGTTTTTGAGTTGACATAATGCCTCTGTTGCAGCATGGCTCTATGCCCATCCATAAGGAACCATTCGTTTTTGCATTGTTTCATATTGGAAACAATTTTAAAAGGTATTTGTTTAGGGATGCAACATTAGAGGGGAAGGTCCTCCTAAACTTGAGCAGTTTGGCAGACTGATTTGAAACTCATTCATTGAAACTGCTGGTTTTCTGCTCTGTTAGCACTTCTTTCTCCCAAAGCACAAGTCATGTGCAGCCAGTGGTAACTTCATGAATATGCTGGTGCTGGCTGACAAGAACTTTGAGATTTTTGCTGACTGAGTCCCATATGTTGGGAATCATGTGCATTAACACAATACAAAGTTAATATGAAAGTAACGTTTTATATTACCCATTGTCTTATTGGATTTACTTTTGGTCACTAAGATCTCAACTTTTCTTACCCTTAGAAGTGAATACAGGTTAGCAGTTTGTGGTGTTCTAATCAGATGTAATACACTTAAAACTAGAGTCAGTGACCAAAACCGTTTGGGTAGTGAAATCTTTAGTGGAAGAGTGGAGGATGTCTGAAATAACACTGAAGTTCTACACTTCTACTATAGATGTTTGACCTGAGTAGTTTGTTGGGTTAGTTAAAGCCTGTAACCAGGATCTGTAACAGATAAGAATTGTTTCTAATGAACCCTGTTTGAAGTTCATTTCAATGGGAATGGAGTGTCCTCTGTTTGTTTGTTTATCTCAAAATATTTCATCAGCCCAGTAGGTAGCACAGGGAGATTGCACACTTCTCCTTTTCATTGGGGGCCCTAAGAGAAGCCGGCGAAGTAAAGGCTTTCCTTCAGTTACATTTATATAACAGAGTTACTGAATGAAGCTGCTCTCTAATAAGTCATGTTGCAGTGGTTTTGAGTTACATTCAGGAAAGTCCAGGCATAATAGTGAAGATAAAACTGCATTGAGTATGGGTAGGTGGGCTTTATACCCAGTCTATATGTATCTCACAAGCCCTCGAAAGCAGTGTTTATGCCTTTGTCCCAGATGCAACGGTGGAAAAGAAATCATTTCTTCCTTGTGGATCTCAGTAGTTCTGGAAGCAATAATGTTTAATTTACAGAGTTGCTGTCAAAGTAAAGACTGCCAATACTGGCTGCTCTAAATGTAATTATTAGATGAATATTGGACAGAACAAGAGAGTTACCTCCTGTTTGAAATTAATGCCTTGCAATCTCTGTCAACAAGGACAAAGAGGCAGCACTCCTATTTAATCCTAACTTGCAGATATTGCTAGATTAGCATTTACTGTGAATTTTGTGATGTTCTTTCAGAATGCTCTTTTTATTTGTTTCTGATTATTTTCATCTGGGTAAATGTTTTATATTGAATGGGATTATTGCATTTGCTAGAAAAGATATGAAGATTTGGATACAGGTATAAATATGATTTGATGAGTGTGCTGCTTATTTTGAACCAAAGTTGTGCTGTTTCTAGCACTAAACTGTGCTGCCTCGAAGAGCAATGGAAATCTGAAACTCTTAATAGTAAGGCCAATCGAAAATTGCAAAACTTTTTTAAGTTGATTGCTATGGAAGAGTATTAAAGGATATTAAGGCAGGTGAATAGAGTTAACTAACAGGTCAGCTTTGATCTAATTGAACAGCAAAACAGCCTCGAAAGGTTGCAAGGCCTGCTCCTATGTTAATGATGTTTTCAAGTTCCCAAACAACTTTTCAAAGATGGCATTGATTACGTATGTGTGATGCTGTGAGTATAGCAGTTTGGATAACATAGGAAAGCATATTGGGCAGGACAGATCCGTTGCTGTTTTACCGTATTTGTTCTTTCTGCATAAATCCATATATTAATAAACGCCTGGTTGTTAATTCAGCGTAGGTTAAAATCTGTAAGGATGGCAATATACTTTATTCAGTGTCAATATGAAAAGGGACATCCTCCTTGCTCTCTCTTCAAGCTATTGCCTCGGAAGCCTAGTTTTCTTGTTAGAATTTCATATTACAGTAGTTTAAAAGGCTTGCCCAGTTCTCCTTGTTTCACCCTTCCAGTTGAGCATAATGTATTTTTTGAAGGTTTCCTTTACATTACATTTTCTTCCTGGTATTAATGACATTAAGATTGCGTGTATTTGCAGATCTTCATAGCTGACCTGCTAGATTACAAAAAAAATTAAATGATCAATCTGAATATGATACAGTCTTGCTGGCACTAGCGTTGAGATTCAAGAGGATCACTTAACTAACTGTGCTATCCATATCCACAGAAAAAGCACAGTAAATGCCACGATTAAATAAATAAATGGCATAAATAAAGCTATCTGGAACAAATCAAGTAATTCCAAATCCACTTTTGCCTTACATGATCGTTGTAACTCTTTGGGGTGCAGTACCAAGTTTACTTAAACCTCCTCTCAACTTACAGTCTTACAGCGCGGAAACCGATCCTTTGGTCCTACTCATCCATGCTGCTCAGATATCCCAGTCTAATCTCGTCCTACTTGCAGCATTTGGTCCATATCCCTCTAAATCCTTCCTATTCATATGCCCATGCAGATACCTTTCAAATGTTGTAACTGTACCCTGGCAGCTCATTCCATACATGCACCACCCTCTGTGTGAAAAAGTTACTCCTCAGGTCCTTTTTAAATCTTCTCTTTTCTTAAACTTATGCCCTCTATTTTGGGACTCCCCTTGGCTATTCACCCTATCTATGCCCCTCCTGATTTTATAAAGAAAGTTACCCCTCAGCCTCTGGGATATTCCAGGGGAAAGGCTCCAATCTTTTCAGCCTTTCCCTATAACTCAAACCCTCCAGTCCCCGCAGCATCCTTGTAAATCTTTTCTGCACTCTCTCAAGTTTAACAACATCTTTCCTTTAGAAGGGCGACCAGAGTTGTACACAGTATTTTAAAAGTGGTTCCACCAATGTCCTGTACAAGTCAACATGACATCCCAACTTACTTCCATTAGTCGCCTTCTAGTATGCAACTTAAAAACAAGCAATATGCAAATCAGAAGAGCACCTGCTTAATACTATTCCTACTTGATATCCACCATCATTATTTTTGATAATGATTCAGAGAGTAAACCCAGTCAACGATTTCCCAGTCTTCAGAGTGGGGAGAAGCCAACTATAACTGTACTGCTTCCACAGCCACAAATTAATTATACCCAGGTTAAGAATCAAGCCTAGATTCCTGAAGTCAATGTGACCCAGTATTAAACCTTTTGGTGTGATTACCTACTGAGGTACCAGTTGATGATACCTACTCCAAAACAGAAATGTAATGTCTTCACTAAAATTATGACCACCTACTGGGTGCCCACTGCATTTAGTTAACACAAAACATGTGAAACACCAATAGTTCAGTAAAGCATTTTAAAAATGTCATTCACTTCAAGGATTACAAATAACTTTGACATAATTGCGGCAGTGAGTTAGAACATTATGTGAGGCAGAGTTTTTTTAATAACAGAAATCTAAAAGCATGTTGGTGTCTGAATAAGGAGTTCATTTTTTTTGTTGGTAAACCTTTTTTTTTCTTGCTGTTCTATTAGAATTACAGAAACATGACTAAAATGGAAGATGGCACATTGTCTCACAGAACTTTAATGCTCAGTTCACTGTGGTGCTGCCTTGTAATATGACAAGCAGCTTACGGTAAAATGAGACACCTCCAGGGTCCCACTTGTCCTCCTCAATGCTGATGAAAATTAAAGTACCATTAAGAGCTACAGAATGTCTGTCGGCTCAGGTTGCAGAGCTAGCACAATTACATTAATGACTATCATGGTTCTGCAGTGATTCCTTATAGGTCAAGGGACAGGGTTTCCCTCTTAGTTTTTTTCCCTGAGACTTGCCCTTCATAGCTCCTTGTGTGTGAGAACCTGATTGTTTTGTCATCTTGGAATGTGAAATAACAATGTTTTATCATGCTATTCATTTTAGGCTTCTGTCAAATCTTTGCACTGGTAGATTTGTTTCTAAAATAAAACAATTCAGAAATTGTGACACAAATAATCTTTCAGTCACCTCATACCTGTCATTGTTGTAGATTTGATAAACTTGCACTCTTATCCAATCAATTAATGGCCATAAAATCCTGCAACATTACTGATATCTTTGTTAAGAGAGTATCGCCTAAAATTTTCCTTTGCGTTTTCCTGCCTATTGATGAATTGAAACTGCTTTGTCCCTTGTCCCAGCCACCATCACGTAATTTTTGGCCTCATTTCATGAAGACTTTTGCTCACTAATCCCGAGGGTTCTGCCAGTTTGTGGTTGCACATTTGAACATTGACAGGTCTTTCAGTTATGGAAGGGACTGCAGCTGAACCTAGCCTGGTCTCCCCCAATAACCACATGTGCCATTCTAGTCGGGGCCCACTGGAGAGTGATTAGGAACAGGAAGTTTGCCTGTCATTCTCTGACTGACAGTAAATGCTGCAGTCACTCTCACGTCTGACTTCCCTCTAATTAAAGGAAAATAGTGCTGGAACATACAGCTAATTAATCCTGATTTTGAATCAAAACTTATTTTTAAAAAGCTGAATGTTTGAGTATTAGATTCCTTGATTTTCTTTCTTGGTCTCTCTGATCTCTCCAGGGCTATGACAATGCTTCAGGAGCTTAATCCCCTCAATTTCTTTATTCCTTCCTGCTAAGAGGGTCACTTGGGTTCCATCGTCACGTGGAACTCAATAACAACAGGGGATTGTAACTGCCTCCCATCACTCCTGTAATAGAGCACACCAGTTGGTGATCTAATGTGTGGCATCATCAGATTCCCTGTTGTTCTAATTGTACAGTTAAAATAGTATGAGAGATCATTATAGTGCTTTGCATGACAAACAACTCAATCACAAAAAAGGAACTCCTCATAAAAGCTAGTGAGTAAAGATATTTATCGACAACTCATTTTAAAATAAATACTCTATTCCAAACTCTAATGGCTATTAACCCTATCCTGAGTATCTTTTTTATATTTAAGTCAGGCCCAGACATGATACATTAAATAGCTGTTAAAGAATAGGGTATGGTACTGATGTGGTGCTCCATGGGGAGCTGATGTAGACTCAGTGCTTTCAAATGACTACCTTCTGTGCCATAAATGGCAGTATGACTCTTATCACTGAAATCAGCAAGCTTCAATATTTGATCCTCACAGAAATTCATTGGGATAATTTATCTGGTTACTTTAGTCATAGACATCCCCTTACATGGCTAACATGGCGTCTTAAACTGAAACACAGGTTTATCTCACATTTAGCATAAGGTACTATTTTGGTAAAGAATTGAAGTATTTGCTTGATGAATCACTTAAATGGTTGATTGTTAATTAAGTTCCTGCTCGCATCCATTAATGAGACTATATGGAATTCAGATGGTTAACACTCAAACTAAAATCCTGTCCTGTAGTTGCCAGCAAAACTGGAGTACAAATACTGTTGCTGAAGATTTTGAGCACTGCATAAAAGCATTCTCGACTCACTGTTCAATTCTTGCTAGAAGTTTGAAGAAGACTTTTGAAACACATCAAGAGACTTCCTGGACAGTTTAAAGGTAAAAACAATGACTGCAGATGCTGGAAACCAGATTCTGGATTAGAGTGGTGCTGGAAGAGCACAGCAGTTCAGGCAGCATCCGAGGAGCAGTAAAATCAATGTTTCAGGCAAAAGCCCTTCATCAGGAATACAGGCAGAGTGCCTGAAGGGTGGAGAGATAAATAAGAGGAGGGTGGGGGTGGGGAGAAAGTAGCATAGACAGTTTATCTTGGCTTTTCTTGACACTATCAGCATTTACTCTGGAAATTTTTTGAGCACTTCATCTTAAAAGAATAAGTGCTGAATTACTCAACATCAATGGATACCATATGAGAATCATTAGGAGAAAGGAGTGCTTGGCTTTGGATACCTTCTCTTGACTTGCAAATGGAATGGGAGAAAGGTTATCATACCAGAAAGTAGCACCAGATAATGTAGTTGTAAGGCATAGGGGAGAGGGTGATGGAGGTCTTCCCTCTTCCCTTACCTTGGGATCACAGAGCATCCTGATCTTCTCTGTGTTCTCAAGAAGGACCTCTAGTTTCATGTCCAGGAATATTTGTGTCTTGCTCTTCCAGAACCATCTTGAAACATGATGTGTGTCAGGTAACTCGTTCTGCACCTTTAATAGAAGTGGATGCATCGAGCTAAGATATACTACATGAAAATGGCTTCTCATGAACACGAGTACTCAACCACCAGGTGCCTTATTTTAGTACTTCCTGGCAAGTTCAAATGATAGCGAGAAATTACACGCAAAATTTTGTGCTAAAGCTTTTAAATGTCATGTCTTGTTAGTAAAGCACCTACTGAGCATCAGTTTTCACACTTTGAACCCCTGTCTTTCTGTTACTCATTATTCCCAGAAACGATCTGAGGGGATTAGCTACATCTTTATAAGTAAAGGTATCTGTAAAATATAAAAAAAATTGTTTTTCAATCGTTAGATATCTCACCAAAAATTCTTGCCTTCCTGCTGACAAGATGATTTGTTTATAAGTCAGATTGTCTGCTTAAAGCAAAAGTAAGGGTTACCTCTACATATTTGGAATACTGACACTGAGCTGCACCCAGCAGGAGTATATCAAGAACTCAATGCAACTCCCATTCTGTCATCTCCACCTCTACTAAAATTATGGTTGGAAATCATAGATGGAGCACTTCCAGCATTCCTGCTGCATAATTTTGTGACAGGATCACATTTTCAAAAAAAATGATTCTACTGACACTTCTTCTTAAAAAGTAGCAGGGCAGGGGAGAATTTTGCCACTGATTTTCAGAAAAACTTAGAATAGCTTGTGTGTAAAATTTCATACTACTTGGATTTTAGAAAAGCAGCCCGATCCCCCATTGGAAATTTTTTGTCTTTTCAATTGTGGGTTATGTCTGGACACAGCATATTTGGCTAAAGCTATCTTATGTTGTCAGAGTGCCAGTGTCACATATGTGGTTCTCTGCCACTGACTGTGCTGTCTGAGCATTCACTTATTTTCAAATAAGAAGTCCTTGATTGGGAATAGAATCAGGAACCTGATAGAAATGGGGAAAGCAGGTGTACAGATGCTATGTGTGTCCATTTGAGAATCAATCTTATGGGATTCCTGTTTAAACATAAAGACGCATATATAACATAAGAGTGAAGAAGTTGGAGTTGCAGGTCTGACTGGTAGTGCTTAAAGCAACTTGGGAAAGAAAAATGTTTGTTAATGTAGTACCTGTAGTACCTTAGGATGTTCCTAAGCACTTTACAACCAAATGTGTACTTTTGAAGTGTAGCTTTTTTGTTATAACGTAAGACATAAAGTTAGCAGATAAACATAATGCATAATGTTTGCATGTAAGCTTTCTAATCTTTGTAATAATACCAGTCTGATGATTACACCTAATCATGTCAGGGGAATATACAGACTAAACAAAAAAAAACTGTGGATGCTGGGTATCAGAAGAAAAAAAATCAGAAATTGTTGGGAAAACTCAGCAGGTCTGCCAGCGTCTATGGAGAGAAAGCAGAGTTAACTTTTCAGGTCCAGCGACCCTTCTTAAGAACATTATAGACTAAACTGCTATCTCGATATTTCTGCAGTGAAAGACCACAGTCAGATTGGTGGAGGATTTGATTGTGATTTTGCACAGCAATGTAATCTTCTCGTTGTCTGAATGAACCCCAGCTCACTTCAAATATTCGTTTTCAACCATCATGATGATAACTAGTTACTGACGTGACAGCTGAAGAACTGAAACGTTTCATTGTTTGTTGTCTTATCACAATACTGTCAGCTGCTGCCAGCAGGAGAATGAGATCTGATGATTAAATCAGAATGTGTGCAATACTACTGTGCCAATGCTTAGAAGTGATTATTCAAGAACAGTTATTTCAGTTTTAAGCCTTAGTACAAACTTTGTTGATAAATAGCTTTTCCCTGGAAACTGTTCATTCAGTGAATTGGCTGCACTGTTCCCAGGTTTGATTCTCCATCTATGTTGGGTTAACTGATTAGCCAAAGCTAATTCCGATTTCAATGGGAAAGGTTGGGCAGGTTTCCTGCTCCTGATTACTATCTAGTAATTCTTTTTAGGTATGTGTGCTTGTGGATATCAGGTGGGGTTCGGAGAGAGATCAGCTGCCATACTTTACTCCCTACCTGCGTCAGGCTGAATCACTGACTGTCAATATATGAATTACGGTCACTTGATATCAAATGTACCCAGAATCTGTGGAATAGTGCTCCAGCAAATCACAAGCCTCTACAGGGCAGGACTGCTGAAAGAAAAAATGATATGGTTGATAAATATTTTAGTGTTAGAATAAAAATGTGCATTTCTATAATGCATTGGCTGTCAAACAATTTTGTTGAAGGAACCCTTTGAGTTATAAAGCTCTATAATAATCATAGAAGGTGCACATGTAAAGAGTATTCTAATAATGCATTTAGGAAAATAGATTTTTTTTTAGAGCCATCAGTGAGATGAGTGTGCCCACTTCTCACTGCACAATCTGTGTTCTTGGCTGGAGCACAAAATAGGCAGGAGCCTGAAATAAGTAGAGCACAGGAAGAGTAGGAGCCTGGAGCAAGCACTAGAAGTGCATTGGGGCAGCATAGAATAAGGGAAACACAATACGCCTCTGGCCGCTGCTCACTTAAATTACACCTGGCCATAATGGCCAGCCCTGTGTCACAGATCTCCAGAATGTCTCCACAAGTCTCAGTATGAGAGCACCGTTATAGTGCCTTTCATGACCCCTGATGTCCAAAAGAACTTCATTACCAATGACGTACTTCCTGCATTACAATAACTACTGTTGTGCATGATAAAGCAACAACTAATTTATGCACAGTAGGATTCCATGTTCTGTAATGAGAGAAGTGATCAGTTAATCTGTTATATTGTTACTGGTGGTGGAGTAAATGGTGACTTTTAAATTCATATATGAAGAAACACTATTTGACTGAGGTTCCAGGAACTTTCAGTGAACGTACCCAGGAATGAAGAGCAAAAACAAATTGTAGTCACTAAGTTCACTTTATAATATATTCGCATCAATATGTTTTCTCATTGCAAATAAATTTTAGCAGCAAGATTACAAAAGTTTATTTGAACAAGACTCTTGAAAATTAATAATTGATTGCATAGCTGTGGGATTATTGCAAGTTAACCTCAAAGGAACAACATTGAGTCAACAGCATGCGTACAGACAATTTGAGTGGAGTCTCGTTTGGCAGTGGCGGTGTCACTGCCTCTGGGTCAGAAGGACTGGGTTCAAATCTCACCCGACTCGTAACGTACATCATACTGTGTGATCCTGTTGATTAAAAGTTGGCTGTTGTGACTTAATGGTAGTGTTCCTACATCGAAGCCAGGAGGCCTGGCTTCAAGTCTCGCCCCCCCCCAATCCCCCCTTGAAAGTGTGTCTGAACAAGTTGATGAATAGTGTTGACTGACCATTTAACAGGTTCATAACAGCATTAATGCTCTAGATTAACCTCCTGTTCAAGACTCCAAATACCCTCTTCCTGCAGCTATTTCTTATGATTTTCTACATCTGTCTAACTCTTTCAACATAACCTTTTACCTTCTGACTCATGCCTATTAATGCTTTTGGCTTCAGTTATTCCGTGTGGTCAAAAGGTTTTAGAGAACCTGGTGTGCTTGTTTGAAAACATTTAATCGCAGGCAAAATGAGTTTGTAATTTGCAAACATTTGACAGTACTGTATACTGTTTCATTTGCGATCGTTTGGCATAATTCAAGCTGATACCATCCTATCAGGTTTCTCTTTTCTCAAGTGGTCTCACTTCATGTATAAGATTTGAAGTTGCCATGAGACTGACTAGTATGGAGAAAGAAAGACATTACAGCTGGTGTCAATCTTCTCATCTGATGTCTATCTTTTTCCATTTAAAACAGGTGCTCACTAAACAGTAACCAGAAGGCAGTGATGGTCCTTCTCAATTGTTGATCAGTTAACTGTGCACAAACTCAAGATTGCATTTGAGATTATATTGTTATTCGAGCAATTAACATCACAATTCCAAAATCTATCTGGGTTGCAATTGTTCTTTCAGTGAAGGTGGGGAGGATTACAGTAGTAATGTTCCTTTCTCTGAACCAGGAGAACTAGGTTCAAGTGCCACGTGCTCTGGAGATATGTAATATGATCTCTGAACAGGTTGATTAGAAAATAGCTCCATGAAGATGGATTAATGGCTCGTTAGTGTAGAGATGAGATTCTGGCTTTGGGGCTTATACTTTGGGTGCAGTCAAAGTAGCTCTATTGGAAAAACCTTAGACTGGAAATGTGAAGGTCCTTGGTTCAATCCCAGCTGCTGTCAAGGAGTAACCTTAGAGGGTTCTTGTGTTGTAGTGGTATGACTCTACCTCTGAGCCAGGAGACCTGGATTTATCCTATCTGTTCCAGAGGTGTGTCATAAAATGTCTATACAGATTGATTCAATGCATGTAGAATATATGAATGATCTCTTGATATTTATAGAAAACTATATTATGTCTGAGATAAAACATGATCTTTTAGATTAGATTAGATTACAGCGTGGAAACAGGCCCTTCGGCCCAACAAGTCCACACCGACCCGCCGAAGCGCAACCCACCCATGCCCCTACATTTACCACTACTGGCAATTTAGCATGGCCAATTCACCTGACCTGCACATCTTTGGACTGTGGGAGGAAACTGGAGCAAACCCACGCAGACACGGGGAGAACATGCAAACTCCACACAGGCAGTCGCCTGAGGCGGGAAATGAACCCGGGTCTCAGGCGCTGTGAGGCAGCAGTGCTAATCACTGTGCCACCGTGCCATCTTGTTCTGAAAGTTGCCAAGTGCATCTGATCCCTGGAGATCTGGGCTACAAGGATTACTGAGGATTCAGTTTCTTTAGAGATAATGTTCAGTGAGCTTTGTTGTGATCTATGCACTCTGCTATACTTGGCAGAGTGGCTTCTTCAGTGTGGGTTAAGTTTCCATAGTAAGAATTTTTACCTTGGCATGCTCTGTAATTCTTCTTGTGCCTTCCAGTATTTCCATGTCATGCACAGGATGAGTGGGCAGCTGTCTTCCTCTTATATTGAAGAGTGATTCTGTCAAAGACAAAAGACAATAACAAGAGTGAGAATGGTAAAACCAACACACAGCAAAGCTTAAAGGCAGATCTCCTGCTTCTAGATAATAACCACTGCAGCTTGTGACCAGCTGTTGGATGTGCAAGAGGGTGCTTGTTAGTTTCTCAGGTTTCTGATCGTCGTCTTGTTGACCAAAAATCTTGACTTGTTTTGTGTGATGCCTCCAACATGTAAGATGCTGGGATCAGTAATTTAGGTCATAAGTGCCATAACATTGAGTTAAACTCTCACTCATCAACACTAATCTTGGACCAAGTACGGTATTTGCAAGAGTGATTTAAGATGATTTTCTGCCAGGTTCCCTGCACATCCTCCTGAAAGTGTTCTGTGTGTGACACCTGTCTTTCACCATCTGGCTCAGTAATGGTTAATGGCCAGAGCAATGGTCATTCACGTTCATGCACTGTACATCCTAATAATTATAAAGGATTTTTTTTTTACAAATTTCATTGATCTCTCTCATTTAGCTAATCGTGTCTGCTTGTGATATAGAGTCACTGCGGATTGAAAGTGGCCACTTAGCCCATCGTTCCCATACCAGTTCTTTGAAAGAGGTTTCCTGTCAGTTCAACTCCTTAGTCCTTTTCCAATATTGAAACAAATTACTCTCCTTCAAGTGTACACTCAATTTTATGAAATGAAAGCAGAAAATGCTGGATGTGTGTGCAGTATATATGCAGCAAGTTGGACAGTATCTGTGGACAAAGAAACAGATTTAACATTTCAGGTCAGGGAACTTTTGTTAGAATTGGGATCTATCGTAATGAATATTTCCAGCGTTTCCTGTTTTTATTTCAGAAGTTAAAATACATGGGCTGCTCAGCATTACAGTGATTGAGGGGCTTAACAATTATACAATGAGGCAAAACAAGTTTCAGGTGTAAATCTAGAGTCGTTAATAATGCTGTGAAAGCAAACTATTTTGCAGCAAACTTGATTTCTTAATGTCAACCCATCTTGAGATAAATTTTAATTACTGGCACATTGTGTGGTACTCTTGAGGACAAGGGTCGAAAAATCATGCTTTTGAGCAATGAATTTGATTCTGTTATATGAAAAAATATCTCCGTTTAATGAAAAGTTCTGTCCTAAATTTTTGAATTCCTGGCATGAAACTTTCGATTCTGTTTATGTTTCTCTGCAGTATTCTGGAATATTGCCATATTGCTTTACAATTGATAGCAAGCTTGCCCAGTGGTTCTGACATTGTTAGAGCCTTGTCAGCTGGGGAGGCCAATGGCTATAACAGAACTTTGCAAGAGCTCCAGACCCGATCCAGCAGTGTTTAGAATTAAAACTAATGACGCTGTCACGGGCATAGCAAGAAAATTATTCCAAGCCCCTGCCTAAACTTTGCTTTTTCTTATTTGTAGAATGTCACAGCTGATTTGAAACGTTTACAGGCTGCCTCAGGTCTGTATCTTGGGGGAGATTGGAAGGCTTTGCATTATGACTGCACTCTTTCAGTCTTCTCCACAAGCTACATGTTTGCACAATGGAACAGGCCTTGAAACCAAATATCTTTATAATCTTGGACTAAAAGACATGAGTTTGCTTTTAGTGAGCTTTTTCCATCACTGAATGGAAACTGCCTGGTTAGAATGGAAAGATTGAGAAATGCACTGTTAACTTTGAATGGTCTAATCTCCTTGGTAAATCCCCAGGCATTTAACTTGTTTATCTGCTTGGCCCAAGAGGGGGGAAAGGTGTGTAGAGCCATTATTGTGTTTATTTTCTGGCATGGCAGCCCTTCCTCCAGGTAACGAATTGTTCCTGATTGTGCTCTGTAAATATCTTACAGCTTTTTAGCCTCACGGGCAGGAAGGGAGAGACAGAAAGATGCACAGCAAATGATCTGTGCACACGTTAATTGTTTGTTTGTTTAATGCTTATCTTTGTTTGCATTTGGATTGAAGGTTTTAAATCTCTATTGTTTTTGGGTCCCTGTCATTCCATTGCAAAGGCCCTTAAAATAGTTTCTGATCAACACTGTAGAACAGGGCATTAACTTGCAAATGAGCATAGACGCCACTGTTGGGTGTTCCAGATTTGCTTCTTAGACTTTGAAGATAAAAGGAATGTTGTGTCAGATTGTTCGAAAGTCAAAATTGTGACAGCTATCATTGTTTTAGATTGTGGGAGATTTAGGGTTCACTCTACAAGTGAACAAAATTAAATTATTGATCTAATATTGTAAAAAAAACTGGAAACCTGAGTTTCCAGTTACCTGCTGCTTTAACCCACTACCGTGTTTCCATGCCAATATTTCTGTCTCAGACTTCCTCTGCAGTGCTCCAGTGAAGCTCAACACAAGCTCGGGGAACAGCACCCCATTTTATGCCTAGGTACTTGCGGTGCTCAGGACTCAATTTCAGAACGTGAATACCCTCCTCCATGAGGTTGTTGACTTTCTCACTGAGCTGGTAAGTTTGTCCGCAGACTTCACCAGAGGCGTACGGATGATGTTACCTAGAATGGTGACGAAACATCTGCGAACAAATTTAACAGCTCAGCGAGCAAGTCAGTGCCTCACTTACAAATTTTCTTGAATATTCTGAACTCTCCTCCATGTTTGTTATCCAACTTCACACTTCTAGGTTCTGTTTTATGTGGGGTACTTTCAATGTAGCCAACCCATTTTCAACTATTCACTCTGTAAACACTTCACCCAGCATTTCTTGGTCTGTTTGCCTCTCCTTTCTCTCTCTCTCTCTCTCTCTCTCTCTCTCTCTCTCTCTCTCTCTCTCTCTCTCTCTCTCTCTCTCTCTTGCTCTTCCTTTCTCTCAGTATCTTCTTTCAATTCACTCCTTTCTCCTGGTCACTACCCCATCATCAGCATAAGTACCACCCTTTCCTAGCTACTCTCAGTTCTGACAATGAGTCACTAGACTCAAAATGTTAACTCTGCTTTTCTGTCTACAAATGCTGCCAGATCTATTGAGTTCCTCCAGTACTTTCTGTATTTGTTTCAGAATTCCAACATCTACAGTTCTTTATTTTACAGTGTTGATGGTATGTGATTTATGTAGTGTGGAGGGACGAGAGTTCAGCTTTCTTGTAGCCAGAGAAAATGGTTTTCAGCAGCGTCGTAACAGTAGCCTTTTGAAATGCTCCACATATTGCAAGTTTAATATAAAATTAGATTCAGAAAAGTTGCCAGCTCCTGATTTGGAGGCTTTGGGTAACTAGTGATAATCTTAAAGTAAGCCTGTTGGATTTCTCTAGGGGAGCATTGCTGCTAGCTGTCTGGGACCTACTCTCCAGATTCAATCACCCCATCAAATCCAGTATAAAGGCAGCTTCAGTGCCACTTAAAGGACAAAGGCTTTATTATGTTACTTCCAACTTTCTAGTCTCACGAACCCAAAAATGATACTTTGGATAACTATACGTTGTAATGCAGTTTATGCAGGCAGATTAATTCCTTTAACTCTTTGCATTTACAAGACTGCTTTTGACGATGATGCTGGAACAAATCTGCTGACTGGAAGGGCCAGATTTTCCTGTGTCGGGAAACTTTCGCAGATGTTTAAAAATGGCCGATGGGGCCCAAGTGTGAAATTCCTGTCCCCCATTTCCCACAGATCCAATTTTTCCCAGGAGGGAAAGGGGACATGATATGAATCTCACAAGCAAGATGTCAAACTCAGCAGGGCCCCTTGAACATGGTGCTGTGTCCAAACAGAGCCCATTTTGACAGTTAAAAGTTAAGGAGTGGACATAAAACCTCTTGAAGGTTGCATTATGTCTGTTTACACGTCATGATCTGATGTTATTTTAAATATTTGGCTCCTTAAAATTGAAAATAAATAGGCTTACACTATCAGGAGAAAGTGAGGACTGCAGATGTTGGAGATCAGTCAAAAAGTGTGGTGCTGGAAAAGCACAGCCGTTTAGGCAGCATCTGAGGAGCAGGAGAGTCAACATTTCGAGCGTGAGCTCTTCATCAGGACTCTCCTGCTCCTTGGATGCTGCCGAACCGGCTGTGCTTTTCCAGCACCACACTTTTTGACTCGGGCTTACACTGTCAGTCCGCTGAACTGCCTTGATTGACAGTCTCCCTTGGGTTCAGATCAGAAGAAAGCATTACAAAACAAAACATTCTTTGCAGTTTTCATAGAGCTCTTTGTTGACATTTCTTGAAGGTTGCTATTGCTTCATTATTAATGCTTGGCTGAGTTTCAAAAGCAGTTATCTCAACAGATGGGGTGGGGGATTGCTCTGAGTTCACAGAGCAATTAAAGAGACTATGAAAGGATTTAGCTGCTTTTGCTCTGGAGTTTAAATAGAAGCTTGTTAATTTTAAGATTGAACGCTTGAACTTTATAAGTTTGAATGTGTTATAGTTGGGACCAGCAACCAGCAACCTGCCAGTATGTGTAAAGAAAGCAAAATGGCATCTAGGTGTTGCAGTCCTTCATCTGACTGCCATGAGCATCGATATCAAAGCACTTCTTTCAAGCTTTGTCTCCTACATATCATTCTCCTTTCACATAATGTCCTTCATTATAGTAGTGTATATTTGGGATCCCACACAACTAACTTGACCAGAAAATTAATATTTGCAAGTGACATTTTGATCTTGTTGAAATTTTATCCAATTTAATAAAATGAACAAACCAAATAAGATGAGATTTGTATCTGCTTTCTCATAAGAGTTGCCTTGAATTGCCCCAAACCCAGTGTTGTTTCTAACCAGATGTGCAGAAAACATTAGAAAAGGTGTTTAGGTATAATTGATTCAAAAGTGCAGTCTCTAAATAATGTGCACTGTATTCTACAGCAAGATATTGCCTTGAGTTTTGTAACCCAATTCAAGAGAGAGTTCAGTGCACTGCACATTCTATTCAAATTGTCTCAGATGGAATGCCAATTAGAATGTTTCAGGATTTAATTCCCTGATGACTGAAGGGTCAGTCATAATGAAACCTGGCCTAAAGGCAGGACATTTAAAATTCAACTATGGAGAATCATGACTTCATCTTACTTCAATGGAAGGTTGCCATAGGAAAATTAAAGATAGCACCCCACTTATTTTACATTAGTGTCTTTTATGACAAAAATGCAGACCCTTATAGTTAATAACTCAGCAGTCTCAACCTTCTCCTGTACTATACTAAAGTTGCACACTCCCAACCAATGATTTTCTCTCCTTTGAAGAACATCTCTGGACAGAAGGATGGAGCTCTGTGACAGAGCAGTTCTGTCATTTGACAGGGATGAGCATATCTAAAAGCTGCACTGCCAGGGGTACAAAACCCTCTCTGGAGTTTTGTTGAAAGTCTGTGACGTTTAGGTGCTGGTATTGGCATCTACACAGTTGATCTGATTGTGAGTCAATGTGCATGTACAGAACAAATCGATAGGACCATAAATATGCCGTTAGGTTAACTGCTGAAGACTTGTTGCACTTGCTGCATGTGCAACTGCTTTATAGTTGTGTTCACAGCTTCTGAGTAGCTGCTTGTCCACAGTTTCTCCTTCAATGTTTAGAAACTAATGTGTAACCGCATTTTAAGTGCTTTGTCCTGAGTGTTAATGCATATTGACAATTTAATTAAGCAGCAGTGTTCATTTAACAGAAAGTGTCTTAACTGCACGTAATCTTGGCAAAAAGTTTGCTTATTTTCTTTGGCGTATTTTCAAACTAAGCCCATAGATCATTAGCAATAGGCTATGGAACAAATCCATCATGTTGTCACTATGCATTTATGAATAAACAACATGAGGAAACCAGTGTCTGGGAAGAAATGAATAATATCGGAATCAGGCAATGTTAATCTATCAGCAAGCAGACCAGTGATTCTGGATTGCTTTCCTAGCAATGCAAATGAAACTGGAAGGTGCAGAGTGACTGAGGGGTAATCATGGAAATTTGAACGGCTGGCTCTCTTAATGGAGAAGCGGATGAATCTATCAGGTCCTTTATTATTAAATCAGAAAAACTAGAATGGTTTAAGGGCATTCGGTGATTTCAGCCAGGATAGCAACTGGATCACTACAGTTACCACCAGTACCTTTCAGTTAAGGAAGCAAAAAATCAACTATGATTCCTGAACCTGAACATGATTCAGTCCATGTAAAATTATAAGATCCAGTTAATCTGTGATGCCCATGTTCACTCACAGTCCTTTTGTTCATTAACTTCCATACCTTCCAGACTAGTGCCATCTTGACTTTAAAATTCTCATTCCTGTGTTCAAATCTCTCCATGGTCTAGTCCTTCCCTAGTTCAGTGACACCTTCAAGGCCCAAAACCTTAAGAGATTGTTGTGTTTTCAAATTCTAACTTCTTCTGGGTTCCTTTAATTGACCATCACTGACATTTAGGTGGAACCTAAGTTCTGGCAATCCCTCCTAAACTTCACAGCCTATCTCACACTCTTTCCCCTTTTCATGCTTTGTTTAAAAACAACCCTTCAATCAAAATTTTGTCACTTGTTTGAATGGTTCAATGTCCAATCTTTTTTGATACCACTCTTGTAAGTCACGTTGGAATATTTTATTATGTTAAAAGTGCTATATAAATGTCAAAAGTGCAAATTATTGTGGTGAAAGTTTGGTTAACAATAACTGTTTAAGTCACAAATGAAGGAAAATAACTTGGTGAGGCCTGTGACTGAGAGATCAGTGTTTGCTCTACAGCCTCAACGTTGCTAATGGCATCAACGTACAAGTATCAAAACTAACAAATGCCCCATTGCTTCTGGAGGCATGAGATAATTCAAAAAAGGGGTAAAATTTCCAGATATTCTGAAGTTATCATCATTTCCGTTAGAATCATAGAAATACTGTTTCTGATGTTGGCCGTTCCCATTTCTTCTGATTGCTGGAGGGCTGAAGCCCACTGTGTACATCAGCTTAAACATAGCTGAGCAAATGCATACCCATAAGTAATGTAATAGATTCTGAGCAACTCATAAGTAAACAGAACAAACTTCCCAGCATCAGAAGCTTGAAATATCATATAACTCAGTCTTTTTAAAGAAGTTAAGTAATTATAAAGCTAGACAATAAATGATACAAGTCTGGGAGTAGCCAGTGTCTTTGGTGTTAACTAAGGCTAGATTCAAGCTACCCAAGCTTTACTTTGGGGTGAAACTGAGAAAAAAAGCTTTAAATTTGGGAATGCAGATCTGGTGTCGAGACTTAAATTGATTTAGGTAGTGTGAAGTTACCTCTTTTGGTAAGTCTCACTCTGCTTCACCTTAATATCATGTCAATTCCTGAGGCCAGATATTTATGATCTAACTACACCATCAATGTGGAGCCAAACTACTTGGCACCAATGTTTGAATCCAACCCAGTAACATTTCCCTCCCTGAATAAAGTTATGCGTGAAGTAGAGTAGTAATTTATTGTGAATCTTGTGCTCAAAACTTTTAGTTAAATGAATCTCATTCTAGGTCTATGACGCTAGTTGCTAAGATCTCTTAGTCAGGAAATTCTCGTTCACATTCTCTGAACGCACTGCAATTGAAATTTTGCAATCACTTCCCCAGTGAATGCTTATTTCTAGGTTAATATTTTTTAAATTGCAGTATCTTATTATTTGATTAGAAAATTGAAGTTAAAGTGTAAGGGAAAATGATGTCTCATTCATTAAGCATTTTGCAACACTAAGTCTGTAAATGGATGGTGGCTTCTTGGGAAATTCGTGCTATATACCAGTATAGTGTATTTTTTTAATTTCTGAAATGGAATGGAAATCGTCCACAATATATACTTCTGCCTGTGTGTCAAGTTAGAAATGTATAGCGTTCCATTTATTTGTGTTTTGCCTGTAGGATGGGTGATGTGGATACATCTTCCTGTTGCAGAAGGTGTTGAGCTATGACAGCTCTGCAGTTCAAAGGTGCTCTAAATGTAATGCATTGGGCTGTGTTTAAAGACTTTCTAAACAAAATGTTGGGAATAATATATGTACTTATACTATTGTGTCCATACGTTTGGTATGAACCTGCTTGAAGGAGCTCTATTTATTCATTTTTTTAATGTACTCACATTACTCCCAAGAGAGCATTTTTTTTAAAAGGGTTAGGAAATTGATCCTTCATCCCAGCTGGTCCCATATCCCGCTATGCGGTCTCTGTAACAAATGCCATAACAAACCCATCACATCTGGCAGTTATCATGCATCATGTCTGAGAAATAAGCTGCTGGCTACGAGTTACTGGGGCTGTGTAGATACACCTCATTCAGCTACACCCCCATGTTAAAAATAGCAGCTCTGGCAAGTCTGCAGTAACACTGTTGTGCTTGTATTATTTAGAACAACAATTTTACAGGCGTGTATCTTTGTCAGGCATGTTATTAAGTTTTATAATTGTGGAGTGTTAATATTGAGGAATGTTGCTGTTTTAGAAACTTGCAATTTTTTACACTCACAATTACAACACAAAAATGTGCTGAGTATTGAATTTCAGGTATGTTTTGTACTCCCAGGCAAACATCATGCAGCATTCCTCCTAATGCTCAAATGGAGTGAAGAAGACACTCATCTATCAGTATCTCAAATCAGTATTTGTAATCGAATTGAAATTCTTAACTGGATATGTGTGTGTGTTGAGAGAACAATTTAACACTGAGGGAATTTGCTATTAAATTGTTACCTCAACACAGTCCATACTAGCAAGTGAGTATTTCTTACCTATTCTCAGTTGCCCTAAATGGTTGTTGATGGACCCACTTTTAGATTAGGTTAGATTCTTTACAGTGTGGAAACAGGCCCTTCGGCCCAACAAGTCCACACCGACCCTCCGAAGGGAAACCCACCCCCTATACTTACCCCTGACTGATACAACTAAGTCTACGGACAATTTAGCATGACTAATTCACCTGACCTGCACATCTTTGAACTGTGGGAGAAAACCGGAGCACCCAGAGGAAACCCATGCAGACACCGGGAGAATGTGCAAACTCCACACAGACAGTTGCCTGAGACGGGAATTGAACCCAGGTCCCTGGTGCTGTGAGGCAGCAGTGCTAACCACTAAGCCACTCACTTCTTGTGATTTTTTTAAAAAACTGAACGGCTTGCTGGCTTCATGGCACATTAAATAGTCAACCATGTAATGTGGGATTGGAGGCACATGAAGATCAGTTCATGCAGGGTTGACTGGTTACCCTTCCTGAAGAGACATTAGTGAACCAGTCATGTCTTTAGAACAATCTGACAGCTTTCATCGTCAACAGGAGAATTTCAGAACTGTCAGATTAGTAAACAAAACAGCAGAGGGAAAATCAAACAAGATGAAGAATGAAAGAATTAAGGCATCAGTGGTGTAATATTAAAGGCTGTGGACAGGTTCAGAAGCAACAGAGCGATGGAGAGAGAAAAGCAACAAACATTAACATTTACATAATGCACAAGAGTATCAGCAGAAAAATAGAGCTGCAAACATTAAGAACGTGAAGCTTATTAATATGGAACAGCTGGAAAAATATTCAATCTATTATAAGAAGGAATCTAAACATTTTTAACAGAGCAATAACTCCCACAGTTTTTTTAAAGGCTGATGATGCCTCCCTGTTGGTATGCCTTCATTTCTTTGAAGATGTATGTAACACAGTGGATGAATGCTATTATTTTAAAAATGAGACATTTTGATTTTGAGGATATATTTAATTAGGTCCGTCATGAACTGGAGTGTTGTCACACAAATGAAAGCTTGTGGTGTCATTGTATGGTCAGAAATGCATTATCAATAAGGAAAGAAGGTCTTGAATTTTCATAGCACCTTGTACTTCTCTGATTTCAAAGTGGTTCACATGCAGTGAATTGCTTCAAAGTGCAATGTGCCAATGCCTAATATGATTGCAGCTGGAATAGGTGGTGGAATACATGTGCATCTCTGTCTGCAATATTGTGAGTATTTATTGATTATCTTGGTAGGACTGTTATATGTAGCATCCAGGAGAAAGTGAGGACTACAGATGCTGGAAAGTCAAAGTCAGAACGTTCCGCGCTAGAAAAGCACAGCAGGTCAGGCAGCATCCGAGGACCAGAAGGATCAATGTTTTATGCCCAAAATGCCGACTGTTCTGCTCATCTGGTGCTACCTGACCTGTTGTGCTTTTCTAGCACCACACTCTTTCACTATTATATGTTGCATGTTTGCGAACGCCTGAATTTTGTGGCTGTCATTAGACTCAGCTTTATTGAGTGGGTAACTCCAAACTGCTCAGTTTCTGATCTGTATAACTGGTGCCTAATGGGAGAAGACATTTGAAAAGAAGAACCCTCTCAGAGTAATCTTGGTGGCTGACCACAAAGGAGTATTAGTTATGTGAGAACATCTATGCCTGTCATGTAAATTACCCTTGATATGGAGAAAGCAAGAGACACGACAGATGATGTTTATTATTGAGAAGCATGAGATATGTGTGTGCTTCCAAAATGTGTGCTATTGTTATGTAATAAGCAGTTGCAAAATAGCTACTGAGGTCTTGGTGATTTAGGAAAATTAAGCTACTGATGATGTGGCACATGAGAGCACCATCTTGGAAAAAGGTTTGCAAACATTGGAAAGGGCTTAAAGAAAGCTATTTTTATTGTGCCTTATCCTATCTCAAATTATTCAATAGATAGATATAGACAAAGATGGCCCTTATTTGTGTATAAAGAGAATTCAGAAGCAACATGCTCAATTAAACTACTTTTTGGAGGAGTTTTTTGCAGGAACAATGTTGGATTGAATGGGAAGTTCTAGTAATGGAGTCTTATATTTCTGTAAACCTCAGCAAATAATTTAGTAGTATTGAAAAGTCTGATAGTCAGGTTGCATATGGCATTGTTCCACTAATATAGAAGGAGAAAGATAACCAGCCTCTATGTTTCTGTACACTTAGTTGGAAATTAAATTTTGTCTAACTCACCAAAATTTTCTTTCTCTTTAAATTTTTTTGCAGGAATTGAGCCTTGCTGGCTAGACCAACATTTATTGGCCACCTCTAATTGTCCCTGTAAAGATGGTATTGATTCACCTTTATGAACCTCTGCAGTTCATGTAGTCATACCCACATTGTTGTTAGGGAGGGGCTTCAGGATTTTAACCTAGCAACAGTGTTGTAGTTCTAAAGCAGGGTGTTATGTGGCTTATAGGGGAGCTTGCAGACGGTGGTATTTCCATGTTTCTGCCATCTGTATTCTTCTAGGTGATGGAAATTGAGGGGTTGGAAGTTGCTATCAAAGGATCCTTGTTGAGTTATTGTCATGCATCTTGTCGATGGTACACAGTGCTGGAATGCCACATTGATTGTGGAGAGAGTGAATGTTAAAGGTATTGGAAAAAGGGTCAATCAAGTGAGCTGCTCCAGCCTGTTCAAGCAGTGCCAAGAAACTGCTCCATCTAATTAAATGGATAGAACCTTGGTGTAATTTGGGCTTGAAACCAAAAGATTTCTAACATGAATACAAGATCCACCATTTAGCTGTGACACTCGTCAAATTATTCGTGAAATTTATTTTTCATGTTATGGACTGATGAGCAGGTCCTCTGGCACAATGGGTAGAACTTGTGTATCTGAGCCAGAAGCAGCACGTTCACGGCCCAGTCCAGAACTTGATGGCCAAGAAAGATGCAATCATAGTACAACCAAACAGGTTGAGTATCAACTTATAAACCTTATGGCACACGCCAATGGCAGGCAGTAAGACTGGGAGAGAATGACAGCAGGCAAAGTGAAGAATTTCATCTCTGAAGTTTGTGAATTTGTGGAAATCATTACCACCGAGGTTTCATTCAGGTGTTCAAGGCTGGGATAGATGGATTTTTAATTAGTAAGGGAGTCAGAGATTTTGTGGGAAAGGCAGGAAAGTAGATTTGAAGGTTCACAGTTTAGATGTGATCTCATTGAATGGTGGAGTAAATTTGATGGGCTGAGTGGGCTACTTCTGCTCCTATGTCTTATGGTCTTAAGGTAATTGCAGACCACTGCAGTACCTTGCCAAAAGTAATCATGGTCTTGAACAGAAATCCACAATCACCAATGGCTCTTTTTGAGAATGTAACCTGGAAAGAGAGGGAGAGAAATCTGAAGAGAGATAAAATTAAGACACAGATTGGGGATGAAATGAGACATGTGTTGTTTTAAGCAATGAAGACAATTGATAAATGAACAAAAGCATTTATCAAACTAAGATGCAATTATAAATATTGGCAACCTTACGTCTACGAAAGACACCAGACATACAGTCCGTTAGATGATTGACTGTTGAGATAGAAGCACTTCTTCTGATGTTTTGAGAATTCTGGATCAGTAGTGCTGGAAGAGCACAGCAGTTCAGGCAGCATCCAAGGATTTTACTGCTCCTCGGATGCTGCCTGAACTGCTGTGCTCTTCCAGCACCACTAATCCAGAATCTGGTTTCCAGCATCTGCAGTCATTGTTTTTACCTTGATGTTTTGAGAAACCAAGCTTTGAGATCGGGCTCTGCCACAAAGTATTGTTGTAATTTCATGTTTTTGGCATTGGCTGCTGTTCACTAGTCATTGTGGAGGTATACACCGGTCCACAGCAGGTGTTGCTATTTTCCTGTGTCATCAGCTAGTGACTCCATAAGACCAGAAGACATAGGAGCAGAAATTAAGTCATCAGCCCATCGAGTCTGCTCTGCCATTCAATCGTGGCTGATAAGTTTCCAGTAATTTCAGTTTTGGTAAAAGTAAGGAGATCCTGAGCAGGATATTCATTATAAATGAATGCCTTTGACTCATCTCTGAACTCTCCTGCCACTTAGCTCATCATTTTCTGTTCCTACCCTCACCCTTCTTCCTCTCTCAAACTTTCCCTCCCAGTCCCCAACCCTACCTTCAACCAGCTGTCTCCTCATCAAATTTTGCTTCCCACTCCCACATTTTCATTACTCCCTAATCTCTCAAATTTTGTCCTTTTATCCCACTCCCTGCTTTGTTCTCACTGTTTCTCTCAAGCGTTCTCTTTACATCACATTCTAATCTGTTTCATCCTTTCTGAAGCTGTTCCTCCCTGCCATCATCCCGATCACTTCTCTTTGTTTTCCCTACCCGCTCATAACAGAGAAGGCTGTGTAGCTCATGAGATCGAAACTGAGTCTTTGCTAGAATACTGTCGTCTGAAACAAATTCAACTGCCCTGCTCTCTCCTCCTAGCCTTACATCATTCTCTGCTTCAAATAATTAAATAATTCCATAAAAATGTATCTGCCTCAATGACACTGTGGCAAAGTATTGACTGCCACAGTCACCTTCTGCATAAAATCATTTTCCTGACCTACAAGACCATAAAACATAGGAACAGAAATTAGGCCATTCAGCCCACTGAGTTTGATCCACCATTCAGTCATGGCTGATATAGGTTTCTCAACCCCATTCTCCTGCTTTCTCCCTATAACCCTTGATCCCCTTCACCGTCAAGGACCTATCTGTGTCCATCTTGAATATACTCAATGACCTGGCCTCCACAGCCTTCTGTGGCAGTGAATTCCATAGATTCACCACTCTCGGGCTGAAGACATTGCTTCTTATCTCTGTTCTAAAAGGCCTTCTTTTTAATCTTGGGTCCAAGTCTCTCCTACCAATGGAAACATCTTCCTAACATCCACTTTTCCAGGCCATTCAGTATTCTGCAAGTTTCAATTAGATCTCCTGTCGTCCTTCTAAACTCCATCAAGTATAAACCCAGAGTCCTCAAATGCTCCTCTTATGTTAAGTTGTTTATTTCCTCTTGTGAATCCCTTGTGAAGTAGATGATATTTTGACCTTCGAGATGCCTTGCATGCATCTATGAAATGGAAATTTGGTTGTCCTAATGGTGGTATGGTTCTGGCAGTTTTACCGTACAGAATGTTCTTGGAGACAGAAGAACCATGGCTCCAACATGCTGCTATAATTGCTGTACAGTGGCTATGGATATTACTGTACCCTGACTCACCCAGGCCCCAAAGTCAGGCTGTTCTTACCTTTGTAGGATAGCAGGGCAGAGCTTTGTGTGTTGTAAAGCCAGTGTGCAGGACTGGCTGGAAGCTGGGGAAAATGGGGATTAGATTGGTCCTGGAAACTAGAGTTTGTATTTGGGAAGGGGGATTCTTAGCTCCAGCAACACATGGAGCTGTTCTCCCAGTACTGTGGGTCTTGTGTTATCCTGACACTATGCAGCTGATTAACCAGAGGCAATATGTTTTGACCTGACTTTTCGCATAGAATGTGAGGTTATTTCGGAAATTTAATATTGTAAAGAAAGGTCTTTTCATTTTCGAAGTATTTTACTGTATTGAGAAGTTATTTTTGGAAGATTTAGTGCTGCAAGGGATGGTAGACTGCTGTGGTGAGAGTTTTTTTGGAAGGTTTTCGTTTTGGGGGAGCTTGATGCTGTGAGATACAAAGATGTGATTATTGTGAGCAAATGCTGGAAACACCCAACTAGTCCAACATCACCATTTTGCAATGTTAAGCTCTCCCCCCTCCTCTCAATCCTAGCTGTCATTTCTAATGCAGGGGTTGCACATAAAATATAACGGAAAGCTAGCCCACTGCCTTCCTGACCACTGCCAATGATTTGGTTCCTGTCATATGGGAGGGCAAATAAAGGTCCTGCAAAGCTGCTTGCCCGAAGACTGGTTAGGGCTCAGAGCTGGCCAATTGTTGCTTATGTAAGGCTCTTGATCTGTCTGCACTGCCATAATATGTTGAGCAATGGAAAGGAAGAGAGTGCTTAAAATATTGGAAGGGAGGAGGGGTATCTGTGCACATTGTGACTTAGCGTCATTATTTGGGACAACATTGTGGCCTGAAGGACCTGTTTGTGTGCTGTGTACTGTTCTATGTTCTATCCTTGCACTACCCTCAGCCCAACCCGAAAGATGTTAGATGTACTCTGCCACTTTGTACCTCTCTCCCTAGCCTCCAAAATCTACCTCCTTTCCACCTCCATCCCTCCTAAAGTGCCTGATACCTCCCTGGCTAAAAAAAAACTTGTTTCGCCTGAATACAGGATCCTTTCTTGATCTTCGTTAGTCTCCTTATCTTCCCAGCAATGCCCACTACTGAGTTCTGGCACTGCTGGAGCTACCAGCTAATCAGACTGGCTGGCAGTATGGAAGTTTGGGACTTCCTACTGAGGGAACAGTTTGAAATGATTTTCTTTCTATGGAAAGG
This sequence comes from Chiloscyllium punctatum, assembly GCF_047496795.1. NCBI lineage: Eukaryota > Metazoa > Chordata > Chondrichthyes > Orectolobiformes > Hemiscylliidae > Chiloscyllium > Chiloscyllium punctatum. Next base: position 13,159,652 of record NC_092780.1, on the reverse strand, counting down.
GACATTTGGGAGCATGTGTTGGAGAGAATTAGAATTAACATTTCCAGTTAATGATGCTAACTTTGTTTTTCTATTTTGATTCAGACTCCTATGTGCCTAGTCAGGGCGAGAGTATGAAATCTGGGTACTTTAGACAGCAAAGGGCAACTGGTACCATGTAACATTTTCATCCAGAATCAGTAAGGAGTCAAGGGGAAGAAAATTCTGAGTAAATTAATGATGGTAGACATATACTGTCTGGCTGTATCTTGGAGAAACTAAATTGAAAACCAATTGGAGAAGGTTATAGGTTGATAATTTTGCAGATCCTGGCAGTCCAGTTGGTTACAGAACCATGTATGAAGAGAGACTATCAACTTTGTGCTACTTGTGACAATTCTATTTTAGCGATGCAAGTGTTTTCCAATTCAACTATAAATAACATTTCCCCTCACTCCCCTGTGTAGCATCCTGATAAAGTGAGTTTTAGAAAATTGGGCTGTTCAAAAATATGGCATTTATGGGAGCAAATGGAATAAACCAAAATTTGCATTATGCTCTTGCTATGTGAAGATAGAAGAAATTAATCCACTTCAAAAGCTGACTTGATTCACAAGAGCAGACTGTTTCCATTCACACCTTGTTTCAAAAGCTTATCCTAAATGTAAAATCGAACATAAATAAGAACATAGTTAGCTGAGACTTTTTCAGCCAGTCTTCCTGACAAAGTGTTATAATTCTAAGTAATTAATGTAATGTTTCCTACATCAGACTCCCATAGACAGAGATTTTAGTAGTTTATCACACCACAGCAGTCATCAAGACACCCAGTACTTTAATTGGTTTAGTGGGTGCAATAGTCTTTTAAGTTTACCTCATAAAATTCAATTTTTATTCATTGTTCTGAACTTTATAGTGTATTTATTCTTGCTTTGGGGTTGAATAAAGGAGACCTTAAAAGGTACTTTACATGGGCAGACATTAAGATGGAAAGCTATTATGGTTTATGTACATGTAAATAAAAATCAGCAGTAGCTACCAATGATGAAGTGAGTTTTTCTGCTAAGTAGATACCTAAAAAGACACCACGGGTTTACGTTCAATGCCCACAATGATTCTCTGAGTTGTGTCTAGTTTGCAAATTTGCATTAGGGAGGCTAACATTGGCTTTGATATCTCTTTGATGGGCATGTGTTTGTATGTTGGATTATGATTCCTTCAGTGATCCATTAGTCGACTGATGCTCACTATTTACACGAATGATGGTCAAAATATTAGAGGCTGATTCTCACTTGAGTAATGTAACGGAAAAGGTTGTCAATAACTAAGAAGCGGATTGGAGGAAAAATTAATGTGTCTTTTTGCACCAAATTCATTGTTACGGTACAGTTCAGTATGTAAGGGTTGCATTACTGAAACCAGTTTCATCAAAATGAGTAATAGCAAGAAATTAGACAATAAGCAAAACTAATGTCATTTACAAAATACCTTGCAAGAATTGTAACAAACACAATATTGGACAAACAGGTAGAAAACTAGCCACCAGGATACATGAACATCAACTAGCCACAAAACGACATGACCCTCTCTCACTAGTACCCTTACATACAGATAAGGCAGGACACCACTTCGACTGGGACAACGCATCCATCCTAGGACATGCCAAACAGAGACACACACTAGAATTTCTAGAAGCATGGCATTCCAACCAGAACTCTGTCAACAAACACATTGACTTGGACCCCATTTACCACACACTGAGGGAAACAACAGGAAATGACATCATATGAAATGATGTCACCACAGGAAATGACATTACCAACCAGGGAAAACATATAAATAGAAAGCCTGGAAATACCAGCTGTGCTTCGTCCAGAGAGTCACTGAAGATGTTACCTAGTATGGTGACGAAATGTCATAAAATGAATCTTCCAGCTCAGCAAGCAAATATACATCCAGAAATTAGTACGATTTGCATTTCTGATTTTGCTCACTGCTGCCACACCTCATATCTGTGCCTTCCAGACAAGTTGTCCATGGATTTGACAGTTCCATTTTGGTCCCTTCTTTAAAATCACTCCGACTAATCTTTGTGTTTCGCTCAGTGTTTCGTTTTCCCCCCAACTTCTTGAGTAGCATTGCACAATTTACTGTGTTAAACACAACTGATAGGAAACCCTGGTTTAATATTTTTTCCATTTGCTAAGAGACTGTAGCCAACTGTAGTGTCCCTACAAATAACTGAGTAACCCAGCACATGCTAAAGATCAAACCTATGACCTTCCTGGAATTTATGGATTAAAGATGGTAAATCTACCTCAGAGTCATCAGACAAGTGGCAGTATATCTTCACATAAAATTTCTGCATTTCTTTTTCACAATGAAATCATAATGGGTTTCTTTAAGTGCTGAGCTCTGGATGTTGTAAATCAATTGCTACTTATAGTCAAATGAAGGAAAATAAAAGTTCATGCAATATTTTATTATAAGCACGAATGGGATATCAGACATAACATTGCTGATCATCCTTTTACTTAGGAGTTTTTGCTGTCTTAAGAAATACTTATAGCTGGAAACCATATGACTACTTGATTGCAATAAACCATTATCTGAAGTATGTCAGAACTTTACCTTCTGTTATTGAGGCATTTGCTGCACTTACACACAATTTATAAGATGCTGGTATCTCATTAGAAGCCAGACAAGTCAGAGATTGCTATTTTAGTGAAGAGATAGAGAAGTATCATCCAATATATGGTTTACTTGTCTCAATTTGAGACAGAATATGCATTGGATTTTAATAAAATTAGTCTTCTGATCTCAATATTAAACGTGTGCAGGGGCTGTGGATTGAGGCTTTTTGATCTAAGTTAATTTTTCAAGAATTCCTGGTTTTTGGGAAAAGCTTCTTGGGAAAAGGTTTACTTTTTAGAATGGTGAAATCCAGATTTTGGTTAACTTCAGTGTGAAAAAGACATAAATATGCCTGGAATGAGCAAAATGGTAATTTGATCATCTTGGTGAATAAATGAATTACAGTACTTAAAGTTTTATATTCAAGCATCACATAAAGGCTAACAAGTTGTGGATAAGAAGCAAATCTACAGATAAAGGCCAGTGCGATTAACAAAATGAAAGCCCTGAATTTAAGATTGAGCACAAGCTGCTCCTGCTTTTCAGTTTATTAAAATGAATGGATGGAAACTCATGAGCAGCTGGCGCCTAATTTTACAATAAGGTCGTTTGCCTCAGTGACCTCTGACATCTTGGTACTAAAAAGGAATAAATACGTATTTAACAGCACCATCAGCACCCAAAAAAATGGAGAATCCCAGATAACATTCCTTGTTGAGACCGTATGTCAGAAAGAAATATAAAATCATTGGAATGTGTAGAATACTAAGGAGTTTACAGCGCTTGGGTTTTGGCTATCATCTAATGAAAATGATGCTGATTATGGGAAGCAAATATATTCCATCCATTCCAGTAAGTGAAGAAAGCATTTTCAGAGTTAGTGATGTATGATAAAATAATCAAGTTCATTTCACTAAACAATTATAATTATAATTTGACGATGACATGATTTGCCACATATGCGTACGTATAACCGTGTTAGTTAATAATACGTGAAATCTCATTACCACTTCATTACTAATGTTATGTTGCACTTAGGGCAATTATAGAAGTAGAAAAAAATGCATGAAGAAGCCTGTGAGAAGGATGCAGGCATGTTTAGGTGCATGTTTGGAATGGATGATCTCAAAGGGATATCTAGTGCCACTGTTCACTTGCATAGGGTCTCTCTGTCAACCAACTTGCCAGTGGAACAGAAGAAACTCAGCAGGCATGGACATATCTTTGGACAGAGAAACATTTTGAGTTAATGTTTTGAGTCTGGTAAGCCTGTTCTTCAGAACTTGTTCACAGATCTTGTTACAGTCTGTTCAGCTTCTAGACTTCTGTTCAGCTTCTAGCTCAGAATATGTATTCCCATTCAGCATTACCATCTCTGAATTCCCACTACCAATGGCCTGAGGATGCAATAGACCAAAAGCGGAACTGGATCAACCAGATAAATACTGGAACAACAAGAACAAAACTGAGACTGGGAATTCTGAAGAAAGTAATTCACCTTCTAGTGCCTGTCTACCACTTGCAATCACAAATTATTAGTGTTATGGAATATTTTGCTGAGATTGGTGCCCCTCCAAAAACACACCATCCAGGACAAAGCATCCCTCTTGATGAGCATTCCATCTCATACCTACAACATCCATTCCCTCCACCACTGATGCTCAGTGGTAGTAAAGTGTACCATAAACTAGATGCAATGCAGTAACTCATGAGGCTTTTTAGACAACACTTTGTAATTTCTCAACTTGTATCATCCAGAAGGGTGAGGGCCGCTGATGCATAGGAGACCACAACCTAAAAGACCCTCTCAAGCCACGTACCATCCTGGTTTTGACATGTCATGGAATCATTGAGTCATCCAACCAGTCCGTACCGAACATAATCCCAAACTAAACTCGTCTCACCTGCCTGCTCCTGACCCATATCCCTCCAAACCTTTCCTATTCATGTACTTCTCCAAATGTCTTTTCAATATTGGAATTGGACCCACATCCACCACTTCATTAGGAAGTTCATTCCACACATGAACCACCCTCTGTGTAAAAACATTGTTGTTCATGTCTGTTTTAAATCTTTGTCCTCTCACCTTAAAAATATGTCCCTTGTTTTGAAATTCCCCATCCAAGGGAAAGGACAACTATTGTTAACCTTATGTGTACTCCTAATTATTTTGTAAACTTCTGTAAGCTCACCTCTCGATCTCCAACACTCCTGTGAACAACGTCCCAGCCTATCCAGCCTTTCTTTATAACTCAAACTTTCTATACCAGGGAACATCCTGGTAAATCTTTTTTGAACCCTCTCCAGCTCAACAATATCCTTCCTTTTAACTGAGCATTCGGAACTGGACACAGCCTTCCAGGAAAGGCTTCACCAATGTCCTGTACAACCTTAACATGACTTCCCAACTGCTATCCTCGATGCTAAACACCTTTTTAACCACTCTGCCTGTGTGTGACACAAATTTCACAGAATTATGTACCTGAACACTAGATCCCTCTAATCTACAACCCTACCCAAGGCCCTACCAAAATTGTATAAGTCCTACCCTTGTTTGTTGTGCCAAAATGCAGTACCACACACTTATCTAGATTGAACTCTATCTGCCAGTTTGCAGCCATTGACCTATTTGATCAAGATCCCTTTGTAATCTTAGAAAACCTTCTTCACAGTCTACTATGCCACCAATTATGGTGTTGTCTGCAAACGTGCTAACCATGCTTCTGTATTCTCATCCTCATCATTTATATAAATGACAAACGAAGGAGGACCCAGACTGATCCCTGTGGAACACCGCTGGTGACAGGCCTCCAGTCTGAAGAGTAACCTTCCACCACACTCTCTTCTGCTGTTAAGCCAATTATGTATCCAGTTGGCAAGCTCAGCCTGAACCCAACGTGACCTAACTTTAGTAATTAGTCTACCTTGTGAGTTCTTGTCGAAAGCCTTACTAAAGTCCAAGTAAACAATGTCTACTGGTCTGCCCTCATCAATATTTTTGGTAACTTCCTCAAAAAATCTCAGTCAAGTTTGTGTGATACGATTTCCTTTGCACAAAACCATGTTAACTACTCCTAATCAATTTTTGCCAATCTAAATGTCCACAAATCCCACCTTTTAAAATCACCTCCAACAATTTAACCACAACCGAAGTCAGACTCACAGGTTTATAGTTCCCTGATTCATTTTACAACCTTTCTTAAACAAAGATACAACATTAGCAACCTTTGACTTATCACGTACCTCACCCGTAGTTATAGATGAAGAAATATTTCGAGAAGGGGGTCTCATAATTTCCTCCTTTTCTTCCTACAGCATTCTGGGATATATTACATTAGGTCCTGGAGATTTAGAGTCATAGAGTCACAGAGATGTACAGCATGGAAACAGACCCTTCGGTCCAACCCGTCCATGCCGACCAGATATCCCAACCCAATCTTGTCCTACCTGCCAGCACCCGGCCCATATCCCTCCAAACCCTTCCTATTCATATACCCATCCAAATGCCTCTTAAATGTTGCAATTGTACCAGCCTTCACCACTTCCTCTGGCAGCTCATTCCATACATGTACCACCCTCTGTGTGAAAAAGTTGCCCCTTAGGTCTCTTTTATATCTTTCCCCTCTCACCCTAAACCTATGCCCTCTAGTTCTGGACTCCCCGACCCCAGGGAAAAGATTTTGCCTATTTATCCTATCCATGCCCCTCATAATTTTGTAAACCTCTACAAGGTCACCCCTCAGCCTTGCGACGCTCCAGGGAAAACAGTCCCTGCCTGTACAGCCTCACTCTGTAGCTCAGATCCTCCAACCCTGGCAACATCCTTGTAAATCTTTTCTGAACCCTTTCAAGTTTCACAACATCTTTCTGATAGGAAGGAGACCAGAATTGCACACAATATTCCAACAATGGCCTAACCAATGTCCTGTACAGCCACAATATGACCTCCCAACTCCTGTATTCAGTACTCTGACCAATAAAGGAAAGCATACCAAACGCCTTCTTCACTATCCTATCTACCTGCGACTCCACTTTCAAGGAGCTATGAACCTGCACTCCAAGGTCTCTTTGTTCAGCAACACTCCCTAGGACCTTACCATTAGGTGTATAAGTCATGCTAAGATTTGCTTTCCCAAAATGCAGCACCTCTCATTTATCTGAATTAAACTCCATTTGCCACTTCTCAGCCTATTGGCCCATCTGGTCCAGATCCCGTTGTAATCTGAGGTAACCCTCTTCGCTGTCCACTACACTTCCAATTTTGGTGTCATCTGCAAACTTACTAACTGTACCTCTTATGCTCGCATCCAATCATTTATGTAAATGACAAAAAGTAGAGGACCCAGCACCGATCCTTGTGGCACTCCACTGGTCACAGGCCTCCAGTCTGAAAAGCAACCCTCCACCACCACCCTCTGTCTTCTACCTTTGAGCCAGTTCTGTGTCCAAATGGCTAGTTCTCCCTGTATTCCATGAGATCTAACCTTGCTAATCAGTCTCCCATGGGGAACCTTGTCGAATGCCTTACTGAAGTCCATATAGCTCACATCTACTGCTCTGCCCTCATCAATCCTCTTTGTTACTTCTTCAAAAAACTCAATCAAGTTTGTGAGACATGATTTCCCACGCACAAAGCCATGTTGACTATCCCGAATCAGTCCTTGCCTTTCCAAATACATGTACATCCTGTCCCTCAGGATTCCCTCCAACAACTTGCCCACCACCGAGGCCAGGCTCACTGGTCTATAGTTCCCTGGCTTGTCCTTACCACCCTTCTTAAGCAGTGGCACCACGTTTGCCAACCTCCAGTCTTCCGGCACTTCACCTGTGACTATCGATGATACAAATATCTCAGCAAGAGGCCCAGCAATCACTTCTCTAGCTTCCCACAGAGTTCTCGGGTACACCTGATCAGGTCCTGGGGATTTATCCACCTTTAACCGTTTCAAGACATCCAGCACTTCCTACTCTGTAATCTGGACATTTGCAAGATGTCACCATCTATTTCCCTACAGTCTATATCTTGCATATACTTTTCCATAGTAAATACTGATACAAAATATTCATTTAGTATCTCCCCAATTTTCTGTGGTTCCACACAAAGGCCACCTTGCTGATCTTTGAGGGGCCCTATTCTCTCCCTAGTTACTCTTTTGTCCTTAATATATTTGTAAAAACCCTTTGGATTCTCCTTAATTCTATTTGCCAAAGCTATCTCATGTCCCCATTTTGCCCTCCTGAATTCCCTCTTAAGTATACTCCTACTTTCTTTATACTCTTCTTAAGATTCACTCGATCACCTTTACATTCTCTTAAGTGCTACTGATCATCCTCTTCTGCATTGTGAACTGTGTGGTGTTGCCATTCCTTCACTGTCACTGGGTCAAGATCCTGAAACTCCCTTTTGAACGATATTTTGGGTGTCCCTAAACCCCAAGGACTGCAATGGTTTAAGAAGGCAACTCATCACCACCAAGATATGGGCAATTAATGCTGACCTAGTCAATGATGCAAATATCCCGTAAACAAATTTTTTAATGGATTTTCGTCTTTGAGGACTGAGATGAGAAATTTCTTAACTTGAAGAGTATGAATCTTTGGATTTCTGGACACCAAAGGGCTGTACATGCTTAACTGTTGAGTATGTTAGGCTTATGTTTGTAAGGTTTTTGTCTATTGAGCCAATCAAGATGTATTGGTTATTCAAGAAAGTGGAATTGAACTAGAAGATCAATCAGTTTCATATCATATGGTGAAACAGGCTTGAAGAGCCGAATAGCTTACTCCTGCTCCCATTCTTTATTCTTAAATGCGAAGTACTGTGGATGCTCAGGACTGCAAATAGAAATGGAAAGTGCTAGAGAAACTCACATCTGGAGAGATAAACAGAATTAAGGTTTCAAGTCCAATATGTCTCTTCTCTGGGACATTCTGCATTCAAAATATTAACTCTGTTTCTACGCCACATGCTGCCAGACCTGCTGAGTTTCTCCAGCACTTTTTGATATTATTCTTAAAAGCATGTTTTGATTTAATTTCTACCTGTACTGTTGCCTGATCTAATTGTGAAGCTCTAGGTACATATTTTTATGTTAAAAGTACAGTATAACAAACATTGTTAGGGATGTGGGAGGAGAGGATTAGACTTATCTCTGATGCACATTCATGGTGAAACAGCACATGAAGAGGAGTAATTTAGACATACTACCAGAACACACACAACTATGCCCAGCTTAAATTGCTGCCTTCAGGGGCCAATATGGAAGAAAATTGAGAATGAAACACCAATGAAACAAATTCATTGAGGAGAGCTGGGCTACATGAAGAAGGCAGCCAAATAGTTTCTTTTTTTTTTGTTTATCCTGGACAATTCTGTCTATATCAGTATCATCCTTAACATTAATCAAAGCTAAGAGAGCTGATGATTTTGTCATTATTACTTTGTACTGGACAATTGACAGAGATGGGGCCAGTAGGAACTCGACTGGACCACAAAAAGATTACATGTCATAAAGGCAGGGAAAGGGCAAAGGTTGAGAATAGAATAGTATATGTTTCATTATAACATCTGGACTAAGCCACCAAAACTTTGTTGTTTAAAATCTACAAACCAATAATTACTGTCAGCCATTGTCACCTCACAAGAGTTTCCACCTTCCCCCTCTATCTGTGCATCGAGTTAAGCATGTGCTTTGTTAACAAAACCCAAGTATATGTGACTCCAAAATCCTTCATTACAACCAGAATATTTTTAAACTGTGTCTCATTCATTTTTTGCAAGTAATGAGGATGATTGTAAGAATTATTTCATTGATCCCTTGATACTGTGACGACCGTCCCTTTTTGGACGGGGGAAAAATTGTCAACCTGAAAAACATTAGCAAAGTAATTAACTGACCAATGGAGTGAACTGATCTTGAAGCAGTCTCTACATCATCCTAATCCTAGTAATGCGTTCATTCTCAGCTATTAACAGGTTTTGAAAAATAGTTTAACAAAGTTAGCGGGTGATTTTGTGTCTTTATAGATGAAAAAAGAACTTTAGAAAAATTTCTTCCTGTTGCACTGTGTGCTCTAGAACTTAGATCCTCAATACCCTTGAAAATGACAAAGTTTCTAACTGGGTAACACTCGGAAAAAGTTTTTAGCGCTGAAAGGTCTTAATTGAACCAGTGCTGCTTTACATAAAAACCAGCAGGGTTTTTTGGTAGTGTATAAAAGGTATCATTATCAAATATGTTTTCAAATGGAAAGCAATTATCGAGCAGTGTAACTGCATATTTGAAGCTCCCTGCAGGCAAATTTTAATAGTCTGGATAATGTGCGCCAGTTTATTTAAAAAGCATTTCCCTGAAGGAGGATTTTTCAAAAATGTGAAATAATTTCTTTCAAACCTGTAGGGAAAGCGATTTCTACAACACAGATGCTTGAAGGAAGGTGGTAGAGGTTTCCTCTGTTCCATGATCCCAGAAATAAATTACATCGCGTTATTTGGTATTTTCTTCTTGCACAGCTATCAACTGAAGGATAGTAACAACAACAAATAACATTAGAAAAGTCTCTAATTTCCACTTGGAAATTATGCCCACATTCTCCTTGAAAATGAAAACTTCTATGAGGCACTGAAGAATGCCATAAGAGGGATAATTAGGATTTACACAATATGAACTTGGCCTACTCTTCTCCTGAAATTAGCTCATCATGACCATAAGTATCTGAAGGATTTATTTTAGTCTCCAGCTCTGAGCAAACTTTCAGTGTTGTAATCGTCCACAGTTCCCTCATCACTCTGTTGACTTACTTTCTGTCCACTGTCCAGTATCCATTTTCACAGTTAATAATTAATGGTTGACAGAGTCAATTTCTTTGCAATAAATAAGCTGGATTCTTCCATTCTGCCTCACCAGGTAGCTGTTGAAAAGGAATCAGACTATTTCCTGTGGTTGTGTTACCAGATTATGTTTCTTTTATTTTACTCAATGACTTGTGATTCATAGTTCATAATCATTGAAATCTTATGTTCTTTCCCTGCATGCAATGCCACAAAATCCATAAGATCAAGTGAAGTCAATACCTAAATAGCATTCATGTTAGCAGTAAATTACATTGGTGTAATAGCATTTTGCAACTATGAAGGGATAGAATGGCAATTAAGTTCCTAAATTTACACCTCCCGCAGGTTGTAAACCTAGGCCTGGGCAGGGTGAAGATATTTGAGGTGGGAATGAGTTCATGGGTTGAGTTCTGAGACTTGTCTTTGATTATGAAGAAAATTTATTGAAAAATGTAATAATTTGAAGAATTAATCTCTTAGTGCCCCGGAGAGAGAATTAAGTGGAGAAAATTGACTTGTAATTTAAAACCCACTTACTAAGGTGTTTGGAATAATAGACAGCCAGTGTAGGTGCTGAGTCCAAAGGGACTGAAAGCCAGCTTCTAAATTCTGGCCTAAGCTCTTTAACCTCTTCAGTTGTATTCAAATGAAATGTCTACCTCATTATGTGGCTAGAGTGCCTTAGCAGCACTCAAGTTGCATATGGCTTATCTTGAGCAGTCATTGAAGGGATTCGGGTGTGTTTGTTAATCTGCCCCTTTCCCGTCTGCCTCTGATCTTATCCATCACATAGCCTGGTGCTGGGACTGTATGTGGCAAACAATGAGGAATCTGGTTTCTGACTTTGCCCAACCAAATAACCTTGATGGTCCCAACACACTGAAAGATAAGTGCAAAGAACTGGTACTTTTGTCACTTGATAACTTTATTATGTCATGATGCAAGTACCGTAGATGTTGGGTATGCAGCATTTGATCACTTATCACTCTTCTTTTATGTATCATTTAAAGATGAAGAATTTTCAAGGCCAATACAAGATAACAAACTGTGCAGATGGATGGCAAGCTTAAATGCCCAACATGGCCATTTTCTGATCAGATGATGAACGGAGGCGGTCCTAGAGTTCTGGAGATGCACTTGCCCAAATCCCTCTAAACCCTTCCTTTCATACACCCATCCAGATGCCATTTAAATGTTATAATTTCACCAGCCTCCACCACTTCCTCTGGCAGCCCACTCCATACATGCACCACTCTCTGCGTGAAAACGTTGCCCCTGTAGTCTCTTTTAAATCTTTTCCCTCTCATTTTAAACCTATGCCCTCTAGTTTTGGACTCCACCACCCTGGGGAAAAGACCTTGTCTAATCTCCATGTCCATGCCTCTTGTGATTTTATAAACTTCAGTAAGGTCATCCCTCAGCCCCAAAGCTTCAGGGAAAATATTCAACTTCTCTCTCTAGCTCAAACCCTCCAACCCTCGCAACATCCTTCTACATCTTTTCTGAATCGTTTCAAGTTTCACAACATCTTTTCTATAGCAAGGAGACCAGAATTGAACACAGTATTCCAAAAGCTTAACCAATGTCTTGTACAGCCGCAACATGACCTCTCAACTTCTCTCCTCATTGCACTGACTAATAAAGGCAAGCATACCAAATGCCTTCTTTACTATCCTGTCTACCTGTGACTGCACTTTGAAGGAATTGTGAACCTGCACTCCACAGTCTCTTTGTTTGGCCACACTCCTCAGGACCTTACCATTGGGTTTATAAGTCCTGCCCTGATTTGCCCTATCAAACTTAAACTCCATCTGCCCCTCCCCAGCCCATTAGTCCATCAAGATCCCATTGCACTCTGAGGTAACCTTCACTGTCCACTACACCTCCAATATTGGTGTCATCTGCAAACTTATTTGGAGGTGGGAGGTTTTTGTGAGATATTTATACAAGCCTGATGCAAACATCCTATATTTCAGCCTGAGGTTAAGAGGTGAGAACCTATGTACAGAAATTTAAATGGAATCAAACTGGTCAGCATTACATAAGGTTAAATATGTGTAATGCCACCTCTAAAATCTATAAATTCTGTTTTGTGCCTCAAAATGTGATCAAATGCCTTATTCTCGTTTTGATTTTGGAATAAATATAAGTTTATATCTCTAAGATGTAAACACAGCTTTGCAGTGGCCAGTTTTATTACTTATTAACCAGATATTAAATGAGGCTGGTGTATAATCTAGGGAGCATCTATTGTCCTGTGTACTGTGAGTGGTATGTGAATTCTTTTGACTCAGGTAATTCTGCACATTCATGTCAATCACTTTATGGTGACCTGGAGGATATGGGCTTGTTAACTGTCTGTCTGAATTGCTATTGTAACACAAAAGCTGGTTCATTTTATTGAGGAGATTGAGAGCAATTGTGCTTCCATCCCCAAAACCTCAGAATGCCACTGCCTTGATATTGGCCTAGATTCCAAAATAATATCCTTTAGCCAGTTCCTTGTGTTATAACTCTTGCTCTTTTATCATAAGCAGTTTTTCACAGATTCTTGTCTTCCACAATCCACACCAAATAAGTTCCAGTTTAAGTGCAACTTCAGTCTACCCAGATAGTTTATCAATATAGTCCAATAAACTGAATCACACAACCAAGTAAGGCCCCAGATTCAAAATTTTTTAAGGTTCAGACACAGTATATGACTCATGTCTGGAGCAAGTCGGGCTTGAACCTGGACCTCCAGGCTCAGAGGTAGGGAGATTGCCACTATACCACACGAACCCAAGATTCCACAACCTATCCCCAGTCAGCACTGCCTTAATTTATTTCAGTACAAATACGAACCATGCACTTTGGTTAGTAAAATCAGGAAATAATTGGCTTCTCATTGGAAATTGCTTGTGTTTCAAATCGACTGAGGTCAAGACCAGACTGAACATTGTGTTTTCTGTTGACATTCTCATGTTTGGCCTATTATAAATGTCCTCAATAAAAACAATAGAAGACTGCATGTACCAATGAAACAAAAGTCACAATCAGCAAGAGAGGAGAGAAGGGAGATGTTTTCTGGGGGGGGAATGTCTTAATAATTGCATGGCATTGCCTCCAATAAGTGTTCACTGTTGATTCTGAATTCAGCCCTGCATTAAAGCAATATTTTAAATAAATTTACCTTATGGTAGAAAACCTGGAGTGCAGAAAGTGTACCATCTGCACAGGCAGCTGTAGACCAGATTTCATTAGATTCCAATGCATAATATTCAGCATGAATACTAAGCATTAAACTGGTTGGGCTATCACTGTCATAATGCAGGAGAATTTGTGTTCTAAATAGGCTGTTGTCTTTTTATAGACTATTTATATCGCAGTCACCTTCCAGATTTAGCAACAGTGGAAAAGTCATATGTGTATGATTCAACATACTGTGAGTACAAAGTGACATTTAGAAAATGAACAGCCCAAAAGCTGAGAACAATTTTACATGGTCTAGCAATATCAGAACCATCCTGATAGGTAAACAGTATGGGCTGATAAAAAATGGCACCTGTAACTTAGTGCTACTGTTACTGTTTTTGACTGTCACAGTTACTCTCTAGGACTCCATTAAAATAACTGAAGCACCTCTGCCTCAGGAGTCTTTTAAAAAACAAAGGAATTCAATAGGGTAGATATTAGGAACAACGTTGCCAATGAAGAATTTAGAACTAGAAGTCATCATATTAAAATTAGAACCAGGCCATTTAGCAGTGAAATCAGGAAGCACTTTATCCACCCAATGAAAACTAGAAATGTGGAATTCTCTTCATCAAAATGCTGTGGAGTTTGACTGTTGACATTTCCAAGTGGAGTTTGGCAAGCCTATCAAGGAAAGTGAACCCAAAGTGGGTAAATGGAGTTCACATACTGATCAGCCATAATCTACTAGAATGACAGAATTCAAAGGGCTGATAGATGTTTATTCTTGTCTCAGACCTCAGAAAATAGCCTCAATAAAAGTTTTAAAAGTAATTTACTACAATATTGACATCACTACAACCCCACAATGTGTTACTTTAAATTGTTCAATTATTTGTCAGTGGAGAAGCAGAATGCTAGCTGATGGAACTAATTGATTCACTGATAGAATTCAAATGAACAATTGCGTAAACAATAAAGCAGAAAACTACAAAAGGACTGTTTGAGTTTTTTTTAGATTAGATTAGATCCCCTACAGTATGGAAATAGGCCCTTCAGCCCAACCAGTCCAACTGACCCTCCGAAGAGTAACCCATTTCCCTCTGACTAATGCCCCTAACACTATAGGCAATTTAGAATGGCCAATTCACCTGACCTGCACATCTTTCGACTGTGGGAGGAAACTGGAGTACCCGGAGGAAACCCACGCAGACACAGTGAGATTGTACAAACTCCACACAGACAGTCACCCGAGGCTGGAATCGAATCTGGGACGCTGGTGCTGTGAGGCAGCAGTGCCAACCACTGAGCCACTGTGCCACCCCAATACTGTCGGGTTCAATACTGATCCTTGTTATATCTAATGACTGCAAATGTTTCCAAAAGATGGCTGTCGGCAGATTTATAAGACTGCGTTTTATATTGGCTGGCAGATTCTAATTTAAATCTTGGTCTATATTCGATGATCTGAGCCAATGTAGCAGAGCTTTCTAATTGGCCTTCATGTCTGCTGATGGGAGAGGAATAACTTTCCAGAGGTTTCTTCTCCTCATCAAAAACTAACAACTAAAAAGTGTGCTTTATGTAGAATTAGATATAAGATGGAGCACAGAAAAATAGACTATTCCATCAAAGCACTGCATGTTGCCATTTATATTTTTATTTGAGCTTCCTTCCAATCTTCCTCATCTACTTCATCAGCATAACCCTCTATTTCCTTCTGTCTCATATTTTGTGCTTATCAACCTTTCCCTTAAGTCAACTCTTCCCTGAAGTCACACGTTCTACGTCCTCCCCACACCCAAGGTAAAGAATTCCTTTTGAATTCCTTTTTGGATTTTGTTGTGACTGTCTTGTCCAATTGTTCCTAATGTGCTTTTCCACATGAGTGAAAACTTTCTGCATCTAGTCATGTCAAACATTTTCAAAATTTAAAGATCTCGATTGGGTCATGTTCTGGCCTTTTCAAGAGAAAAGAAACCCATATTGTTCATTCTTCCTGATAGATACAGCCTTGCATTTTTCCTTGTAAATCTTTTTTTGAATCTCTTCAATATGTCTCTACCCTTTTTGAAATAGTGGCTTTGCAGCTAATGAAACCCTTTTAAAGTACAGTTACCGTTGTAATGAAATAAGTGTAGCAGCCAATTTGTGCATAGCAAGGTCTCACAGCAACTATGTAATGATTACCAGATAATTTTTGAGGAATAAATGTGGACACCGGAGGAGAATTCCTGCAGACTTCTTCCAAATAGTGCCATAAGTTCCCCTGAGAGGGAGGGAGTACCTCTGTTTAACATCTCCTCTGAAATACCATGCCTTTGACAATGCAGCATTCCCTCAGGTTTATGTGCTCATGTCTCTGGACATGAGCCAACTATTTTCTGGTTCAGAGGCACAGAGCCACAGCTGACACCAGTCTTTGCTGCTAGAAACTGCATGACCATGAACATAAAGATGAAGAAAAATCAGGCTGAGAGCCAGACTCCCCACACAGCCTCTTGGACAACATACAGGAGGAGAGGCAAACAATATTCTATGTCTATCGCTATTCCCAGGTAACCACACATCATGAGATGGCTTCTACTCGTAGGAACTGCCTCCCTTCTGAAAGTCTACTGCAAATGCACTTATTGCATGTCCTGGCTTTGAATGTGTGCAAGGAATTAGGCTTGCCATTACAGTCACTGGCTCTTGGCTCTACTGAAAGTATATTTTGCTGTCTGACCTGAAGAGAATTCTTGTTTAGCAAATAAATTCCTGTTCACTCCTGTTATATAACACAGGAAAAATAAACACAAAATTCTTAGCATTATGCAGTACATTTCCAATTTTCTTGTCTCCATATTCCACAACTATCAGCTGAAATTTGTCAGGAGACAACGTCTCAGATAATATCTCAATGTCTTTTAGCCCAGTCATATTTATATAAATGTGTTTGCAGTGTTTATTGGAGTTCAGATTACATTCTTGTATGGGCTGTGGTGCAAAGTTTTACAAATTAGCTCCTTTTACTGACCATTTGTAAAGCTCCTGATCCAGATTTCCACCAAATAAAAAGTATGCATATTTGAATGCAAAAGGAAACAAGTATTCTGTCTGGTTTCTGTTTTCAACCTACTTTCAAGAAAGTATAAAATCAACAATGAGGGTGTCACTTGCTTTTACCTGCAGCGAACTGACTGTTGATCTTTTACTAACCCTAAGTCTTAGATTACAAAAGCTTTGTTAACAATTATACTTCCTTTCATGCGTTAGCTAGGAGACACTCAGTTTATTGAAACCCTGAATGGTTTTTAAAATGTTTTCATGCCTGTGAACCTGTGTCCAACATTTAAATTGCATATAACTGATAATAAATTAATTAAATTTTCAGAAATTGTTCTGGTGTGGCAGTAAATCTGGATGGTTTAACATCGTTACTAAAACAAGGAATAGATTTTTGGGATAAAAGAGGCCTTGAATAATTTAAAATGTGATTAGAACTTAAGATGTGATTGCTTTCTTTAGCCTCAATATTTCTTCTAAAGTACGCTTAATTGTGTATTTTTAAGGGATATTTATGGCTGTCAGACCCAAAGTCCCCATAAGGCTATGTACTAACTAATAAAAAAACTTTCACCCTAACTTCTATTGATAAATCGTTCTGGGTACTTCGCCCACTCTCTCCTTGCTAAGAACATCATATCAATTGCAGAATGGATTATTTTGATTTTTTTGATATAGTCAAGTGTTAATATGATAGTATTGATAACGACAAATTGGTCAGTTTCTTTTGCATTTCAAAACATTTGAAGCATCTGATAATTAACTAAAGCAATTTCAAGCTAAGGAATTGATCAACATCAGTGTTTCAGAATCGTGATTTCAGTTTATTTATTTGTGATCAGTCAAAATGAAATATATACTTTTACAAAATGGGGAATGCATTGCCATTAACATTAGACATGCAATTTTTCAACATGAATGCAAAATTATGATGGATAATACGTAATATCACAAGATTTGCAATTAGGACTGAGACAAAAACTGAGATTGTACATGTTGAAATCATAGCTGAAAATGTGTTGCTGGAAAAGCGCAGCAGGTCAGGCAAAATCCAAGGAGCAGGAGAATCGACGTTTCGGGCATGAGCTGGCCTCTTACCTGCCCTCGATCTCTTCATAGCCAACTGCCGCCACGACATTAACCGCCTCCACCTCTCCACCCCTCTCACCCACTCCAACCTCTCACCCTCGGAACGTGCAGCCCTCCACACCTCCTCCTACTCCCCCTTGACCATGACCCCACCTCCCACCACCAAACCATCATCTCCCAGACCATCCATAACCTCATCACCTCAGGGGATCTCCCATCCACCGCCTCCAACCTCATAGTCCCAAAACACCGCACCGCCCGTTTCTACCTCCTGCCCAAAATCCACAAACCTGACTGCCCCGGCCAACCCATTGTCTCAGCCTGCTCCTGTCCCACTGAACTCATCTCTGCATACCTCGACACGGTCCTGTCCCCCTTAGTCCAAGAACTCCCCACCTATATTCGGGACACCACCCACACCCTCCACCTCCTCCATGATTTTCGCTTCCCCGATCCCCAACACCTTATCTTCACCATGGACATCCAGTCCCTGTACACCTCCATCCCCCATCACGAAGGACTCAAAGCCCTCCGCTTCTTCCTTTCCCACCGTACCAACCAGTACCCTTCCATTGACACCCTCCTTCGACTGACTGAACTGGTCCTCACTCTGAACAACTTCTCTTTCCAATCCTCCCACTTCCTCCAAACCAAAGGAGTAGCCAAGGGCACCCGCATGGGCCCCAGCTATGCCTGCCTCTTCTTCGGATATGTGGAACAGTCCATCTTCCACAGCTACACTGGCACCACCCCCCACTTTTTCCTCCGCTACATCGATGACTGTATTGGCGCTGCCTCGTGCTCCCACGAGGAGGTTGAACAGATCATCCACTTTACTAACACCTTCCACCCCGACTTCAAATTTACCTGGGCTGTCTCAAGACTCCTCACTCCCCTTCCTAGACCCCTCCATTTCTATCTCGGGCGACCAAATCAACAAGAAGGGCTCATGCCCGAAACGTCGATTCTCCTGCTCCTTGGATGCTGCCTGACCTGCTGGGCTTTTCCAGCAACACATTTTCAGCTCTGATGTCCAGCATCTGCAGTCCTCACTTTCTCCATGTTGAAATCATGACAGCCATCGCGGAACCACATTGGATACTTCAGTGCAGGATTTCATTTGTGTGTAAAATATGACCTTTCTGCTAATCCAGGTGTTTTGTAGAATCAAACTCTAAAACTGGGAACCAATTCAAAAATGTCAAAAGA
The DNA here is from genome assembly GCF_047496795.1 of Chiloscyllium punctatum. Classification (NCBI taxonomy): domain Eukaryota; kingdom Metazoa; phylum Chordata; class Chondrichthyes; order Orectolobiformes; family Hemiscylliidae; genus Chiloscyllium; species Chiloscyllium punctatum. The sequence continues at coordinate 13,140,685 of NC_092780.1, read as the reverse complement.
TATTTGTATGTGGAGATTTCTCAGCTCCCGTTGTATATGTGATGTGATCTATTAAATAGGTACTATACAGAGATAGCTTTGTAAGTTGGGAAGGTTAAGGAACCCTGTTAACTAATTGTGAGCATAACTTAATTGAGATAATAAATTTGCTTATTTGTTGAACATATATATAATAACTTGCCTAAGTGGCCTTCATGAACCTGAGCTATATAAATCCCACTGATGTCCTTGGGCTTGTGTTTCTTTCCTGTGACAGGACATCACATTTTCTCCAATTTAGATAGATTAGCACAGACTGTATCGTTTTCTTTTTCAAAGGACTGGGATTCCAAAGGGATTAGACTGATTATTATATGAAGGTGTGAGTTTTTTCTTCAGTTTATACAGTCTCCAATGGCAGACTGACCAGGAATAATTTGTGTTTCTAAGTGAACAAAATATTAACTTCCAATCACGTCTTATGCCAACATACAATTTTCGGTTGATGATATAGTTGCTTCTACGGTTTCCTCTGCAATATCATACCGTCCAGATCCTTACCCAAGTGGCACTAATCTTGTGAGCCTCTTTAATCATGCACAATGTTGTATCGAAATCCATCCTGTCCTTGCCTGATGTTCACACTAAATCCTTTGCAAGATTTGTTAGATAGCAGTAAGGACCCTTGCAGAGTTGTCCATTTCCTTGCCTGACTGCTGTCGCAATAACCTAAACTGCACCCATTAAGATAAATTGTAGAGTGTTGTATGTAGTATTTCTGCCTTATATGGTTTAGAATATTCAAATCAAGGGACCAGAAAAATATATAAATAGTTTGCCTGTTTTCCTGAAAGAATGAGCATTCTCTCCCCAAAGTGGAATGCCCCACAGGTTCACAGAGCTAATAGTTGGGAATCTCCCACATGTCGGAAGGTTCCTGTTGAAGTTTAATGAGCTTTTGCATTTGCAAGAATGTGTGGAACAGAATAGGCAGAATCACAGTCATGAAAGGTCCAGCAAATCTCAGTGCCTTCCATCAGTAAGCTCGACAAACTGATAATGCTCTGAAGCATGACATAGTTTACCGGTTAATGTCTGAAATATCTGAGTCTGCCATCAAACATTGGCTTATTTCTGAACTTTGAACGTTGTTCATCTTGAATCCAGTCGAATCCCTTCTTCCCCAGCAGAGAGTCACAAAATATAATAAAATTACGGCGCACTTTCTGTAAATATTGAGTCCTGACGCCCATGAGAAGTGCACATGTATCTTTTTGATGTCCAAGTGTAGCCTGACACTTTCTGAATAAACATATGCCTTCATTGGGAAAAAGTATCGAGTTGGCTTCAGGTATTGTCTTTCTGTAATTCAGAATCAGTATCAGAGGAGATGCACAAAACAAATACTGTATAATTGTTAGCAATGGGTGCATTTTAATCAGTACTCTGTTTTGACAGGAGAGATGCATGTTGTATCTTATTAATAAATCCATATCTTTTCATTTAAAGTGTGCATCCAGTTTTACAAAATTGCATTTCCAGCAGCACATGAAGAATTATCATAAGCATCTCCTTGCTTTCTGAACCTAAACTCCTGGTTGGTGATTCGCAGTGCTCAACAGCCCGTTCATAAATTCTTAGCATCTACAATGAGCATCCATCAGGCTTTTCTTCATTAGCTAAGGCTATGTAATGTGCAGTTTTTGTATCTTCTCAGGTTTCCTGTACAGCTTGAAACCTGTATAAATATACCATCTATGCTCTCCGATCTGAGGTTCAATATTCTTGGAGTCCAAATTTAAGAAAGCCCAAGTAAAGCTTCCATGAAGAATGCCTATATATACATTAAATCTGACTCATTTTACCAACCAAAGCTGTCCTACACAATGAACATTATTGTCTCCTTCCTGCTGTAATACTAGGCAAGTAGATGCCTAGGTATAATCTGAAGATTAATAAAATAAGTTTAATCAACACCAAGAACCAGATGTTATATTTCTTTTAGTTGCCTCCCATCCTCTGGGATCTGTCATGATTCCTGCGCTTCTGGCTTTGACTTAACCCTTGCAGACATCCATTTAGATTGAGATATCCTCCTCTATCTCAGATTACATCTCTCCCATCCTACCACTTACTGCTGCCTCTTTCATTATGCTGCCTTCCTCTCACTCCAGGAACCCTTGTGGTCGGCTGGATTTGACCCTCAGCCCACCCTTCCCTGTTTCCCTTGTTCGACCTTCGCTGTTGTCTCTTATTCCCTCCTTTACCTTTAGAGAGCTTGGAAAATATTACTGCACAAGAGGAACACTATAAAAATGCAAGTTGTTGACGAATGTTTATCACCTACAATAACCATTTTTTAAATTCATCTGTGGGATTTGGACATCACTGGCTAAGTCAGCATTTGTTGCCCATCTCTAGTTGCCTTTGAGAAAGGTGTTTCTGGATTAGTGGTGCTGGAAGAGCACAGCAGTTCAGGCAGCATCCAAGTAGCTTCAAAATCGATGTTTCGGGCAAAAGCTCTTCATCAGGAATAAAGGCAGTGAGCCTGAAGCATGGAGAGATAAGCTAGAGGAGGGTGGGGGTGGGGAGAAAGTAGCATAGAGTACAGTGGATGAGTGGGGGAGGGGATGAAGGTGATAGGTAAAGGAGGAGAGGGTGGAGTGGATAGGTGGAAAAGGAGATAGGCAGGTAGGACAAGTCCGGACAAGTCATGGGGACAGTTGCTGAGCTGGAAGTTTAGAACTAGGGTGAGGTGGGGGAAGGGGAAATGAGGAAACTGTTGAAGTCCCCATTGATGCCCTGGGGTTGAAGTGTTCCGAGGCGGAAGATGAGGCATTCTTCCTCCAGGCATCTGGTGGTGAGGGAGCGGCGAAGGAGGCCCAGGACCTCCATGTCCTTGGCAGAGTGGGAGGGGGAGTTGAAATGTTGGGCCACGGGGTGGTGTGTTTGATTGGTGCGGGTGTCCCGGAGATGTTCCCTAAAGCGCTCTGCTAGGAGGCGCCCAGTCTCCCCAATGTACAGGAGACCACATCGGGAGCAACGGATACAATAAATGATATTAGTGGATGTGCAAGTAAAACCTTGATGGATGTGGAAGGCTCCTTTAGGGCCTTGGAAAGAGGTGAGGGAGGAGGTGTGGGCGCAGGTTTTACAGTTCCTGCGGTGGCAGGGGAAAGTGCCAGGATTGGAGGGTGGGTTGTTTGGGGGCGTGGACCTGACCAGGTAGTCGCGGAGGGAACGGTCTTTGCGGAAGGCAGAAAGGGGTGGGGAGGGAAATATATCCCTGGTAGTGGGGTCTTTTTGGAGGTGGTGGAAATGTCGGCGGATGATTAGATTTATACGAAGGTTGGTAGGGTGGAAGGTGAGCACCAGGGGCGTTCTGTCCTTGTTACAGTTGGAGGGGTGGGGTCTGAGGGCAGAGGTGCGGGATGTAGATGAGATGCGTTGGAGGGCATCTTTAACCACGTGGGAAGGGAAATTGCGGTCTCTAAAGAAGGAGGCCATCTGGTGTGTTCTGTGGTGGAACTGGTCCTCCTGGGAGCAGATCCGGCGGAGGCGGAGGAATTGGGAATACGGGATGGCATTTTTGCAAGAGGTAGGGTGGGAAGAGGTGTAATCCAGGTAGCTGTGGGAGTCAGTGGGTTTGTAAAAAATGTCAGTGTCAAGTCGGTCGTCATTAATGGAGATGGAGAGGTCCAGGAAGGGGAGGGAGGTGTCAGAGATGGTCCAGGTAAATTTAAGGTCAGGGTGGAATGTGTTGGTGAAGTTGATGAATTGCTCAACCTCCTCGCGGGAGCACGAGGTGGCGCCAATGCAGTCATCAATGTAGCGGAGGAAGAGGTGGGGAGTGGTGCCGGTATAATTACGGAAGATCAACTGTTCTACGTAGCCAACAAAGAGACAGGCATAGCTGGGGCCCATACGTGTGCCCATGGCTACCCCTTTGGTCTGGAGGAAGTGGGAGGATTCAAAGGAGAAATTGTTAAGGGTGAGGACCAGTTCGGCCAAACGAATGAGAGTGTCGGTGGAAGGGTACTGTTGGGGACGTCTGGAGAGGAAAAAATGGAGGGCTTGGAGGCCCTGGTCATGGCGGATGGAGGTGTAGAGGGATTGGATATCCATGGTGAAGATGAGGCGTTGGGGGCCAGGGAAACGGAAGTCTTGGAGGAGGTGGAGGGCGTGGGTGGTGTCTCGAACGTATGTGGGGAGTTCCTGGACTAGGGGGGATAGGACAGTGTCGAGGTAGGTAGAGATGAGTTCAGTGGGGCAGGAGCATGCTGAGACAATGGGTCGGCCAGGGTGGTCAGGCTTGTGGATCTTAGGAAGGAGATAGAACCGGGCAATGCGGGGTTCCCGGACTATGAGATTGGAAGCTGTGGGTGGGAGATCTCCTGAGGTGATGAGGTTCTGTATGGTGTGGTGAGCCATCACCTTGAACCACTATAGTCCATATGCTATAAGTAAACCCAGGGAGGGAATTGCAGGATTTTGTCCCAACAACACTGAAGGAACAATGACATATTTTCAAGTCAGGAATGTGAATGGCCACTTTGCGTGCACCATCTTTGGCCATCATCAAAGTCTTAGGATGCGACTCAAACCCAATACCTATGGCTTGGAGGTAGGGATTGAACCCAGTGTGTCACAAGAATTAAAGAATGGGAAATGAACAGTATAACAGCTGCATAAGGAAAGACTTTTTTTAGTTTTTGTCTGTGAGAAACTATATGGAGATGAACTGGTATAATTAATTATTGATACAGATCAAGCTATTAAACTTCTCTCTGTGCAACTCCCATGAATAGATTGACTGCTTATTTGACATTCAAGCATATCAGTATGTTGCATATGACACAAAGCATGAAAACAGCTGGATTGTTAATTGAAAACTGATGTGTAATTGTCTAGCCAAAGCAGATTTGCTGTAAAAGCCTTTGCTTGTTACCAGTTTAATGAGGGTTGTTATGCAATGAGTGGTAGAGAAAAGGGTTTTGGGTTTAAAGTTGCTCAGTGATTTCTCATGACTTTTTTTACAGTACAATTAAGAAGAAAAACAGTTTCTATCCAAAATCACTAAATTGTGGCGTTTGCATTTTTTCTCTTTTTAGATACGATTTTCACTCCTCTTGAAATATTAGTTCCTTGCTGGGGTGTAGTTTGCTGTGTGCTGAAATCTTCCAGCAACAAACCAAAGTGAACACTATTCATAAAATAAAAACAGAAAATGCTGGAAGTGTACAGGAGGTTAGGAATTAACTGTCGGGAGTAAAACTAAGTTTGCTTATCACGTCAGTGACCCTTCATCAGAACCAGATGGTGAAGGTTCATTGACCTGAATATCTGGATATTTTCAGGATTTTCTGTTTACATTTCAGATTTTCAGCATCTGTGGTATTTTACTTTTGTGATCCTTTTTATCCATTCGTGAATGTGTGCGAATTTGCCTGGGCCAACATTTATTGTCAATCGCTAGTTGTTTTTGAGAAGGTGGTGGTGAGATGCCTTCTTGAACTGTTACTGTCTATTTGGTGTAAGTACACCTACAATGGCATTAGGGAGGGAGTTCCAGGATCTTGACTCAGTGACACTGAAGGAATGACAATATAATTCAATATCTGGATAGTGAGTGGCTTGCAGGGGAACTTGTAATGATTATTCATGAGTGGGTAATCACTGTAAGCATTATAGGTTATTTACCTGCTGTTAGCTGAGTCCAATCCTCTGCCCTCACACTGTATCCATGAATATTTCAATAGTAATTAGAGTAGAAATCTGGCAATGTTCCTTTACTTAACTAAACCGTCTCCTTCATCAGCTTGGCTGTTGTGCAAACTGGTAGCTTGGCTCAAATCTGGGGCATACAAAGGAACTCTACGCTGAAATGAACGTACAAACATGAAGCAGAAGTTGGTCACTTGGCCACTCAAGCCTTCTCTGACATTGTTAAAAATCACACAACACCAGGTTATAATCCAACAGGTTTATTTGGAAGTACTAGCTTTCGGAGCACAGCTCCTTCATCAGGGAGCGAGTCAACCCCAGTCCACCACTGGCACCTCCTCATAATTCTCTGACATTCAGTTAGATCATGGCTTATCTGTTTGTGTTTCAAATTCTACATTCCCATTTACCCTAATAATCTCTAATTTTCTTATCTAACAAGAAACTCTGTCTTAAAAATATTTATTGACACAAAAACAGAAATTCCTAGGGAAACTCAGTAGATCTAGCAGCATATGTGGGGAGACTTTGTATTTTTTGAGTCCAGTGGCTCTTATCTGAACTGTTCTGCTGAGCTTCACCAGCAATTTCAGAGCTCTAGCATCTGCAGTTCTTTGTTTTATTTCAAGTATTCACTGACTCCACTTTCACTGCCTTCGGAGACAAACAGTAATAAAAGGATCATTATTCTGGGAAGGAGCTTGCTGAAAATAACACAATGAATCCCTTCCTCCTCAAGTGCTTGGAAGAACCATGGGAGTTGGTGATGGCTGATGGTACGTATGTTTGGGCATATGCTGTCCTCCCTATTCTCTGCACATGTACTTGTGGATTTAGTACTGCAAGGCTTGGAAATGTTTGATTCCAATGGAACTCTCTAAATCTCAGCTGCAGTGTTTATTCCTGCATTTCTCAAGAGTTTTGTTTCACTGTGTTTTCAATTGTGCAACAGTCCATGATTCTGTGTCCACTTTTCCATTGGACAAGTGCAGCAGACTGCACCGTTCTCTCATCATTATCTGCATTCCAAGTACAAATGATTGAAGCCTGCAGGAAACTCTGATGTTAGGAAACTAAATGTAGCATGCAAAATCCTAGATAGCATTTTGAATCTCTATATTGAAGCACAGCATGTCCTAAGGAACACAACACCTAGAGCCAAATATCGATGATGGACAAAAGTCAGACTCCTCAAGTAAGTCGTAGAGTCATAGAGATGTACAGCACAAAAACAGACCCTTTGCTCCAACTCGACCGTGCCTACCAGATATCCTAACCTAATCTAGTCCCACTTGCTAGCACCCCGCCCATATCCCTCCAAACCCTTCCTATTCATATAACCATCCAAATTCCTTTTAAACGTTGCAATTGTACCAGCCTCCACCACTTCCTCTGGCAGCTCACTCCATACACGTACCAAAAGTATCATGATAAAATCCAGTAAAGCAAGAGGACTGTAAATGAACCATTGTACATGGTGTCTAAAAAAAGTAAGTGTACAGGTAAGCCCTCACGATTACACCCAGGCTCTTCTTATAAATAACTGCCGAGTGGCCTTCATTGAAATATAGTTGCAACTGTCTGCCTACTCTCACACTGGTGCAGTGTTGGAGTATTTGTGCTCAAGGGGAAAAATAAATGCAACATCACACCATAACATGCAAATGAGACAAATGCATCAGGAAAATTATATCTTAATAAGTGAAAAGTCAGAAAACAGTCAACTGATTGTTCAGGGAATAGGGTTTTTAAATCTTAAAACACAGCGTTGTTCAAAATGAAAGAAATACTCCTGTCATCCTGAGGCTGTAATCCTCACTGAATCTAATATTTTAAATGTTCAGACAGAGCCGGGTAGTGAAAAAGAATGAACCCCGTTTGCCTAACACAAAGTGACGGGTGACCCTTTCTTCTTCCTGGTGCCTTCATTCTCTGATTCAGTATTGCAGTCATCTTTTCTGTTTCTGGAACTGAGATAATGTTGAAATAAAATCAAACATTCGGTGCCGCAGGCAGTAGATGAATTCAGTAATTGATGTAATGAGACTTGTCAGGCTTATTGAAGGCAGTCATTAGCGAGGCTGGATGCCTGCACTCGCTGCTCCATCACGCAATAAGAAATTCCCCATTCTTCACAGGAACAAATGAGCAATCTTGCATAAGAATCTCGTGGAGCTGGATGTAAGGATATTCCCCCCCTCCACCCCACAAAGAAATTGTCAGACCAGCTGAGAGGTTGATGATAAGTTTATCTGACCTTAATATTGCTGGCAATTTGGGGATAAAAAGAGGGGTCAGCTTGTGTCTGTGTGGATATTTATACCTTATTATATGAATGACCTTCACTGCTTCAGAATAAAATTGAGGTGGTTTCGTAGGCAGGGGGTCTGTATATTCCACCGAGGTCAATGAAATATTTATTGCACATTGGGTACTGCTTTCCTTTTAAACCTTTTGAGCTGTTTAAAGTGAATCAGAAAGACAGAAAAACAACCAAGTTAAGCCACCCCTTTTAAGAAAGCTAATGAAGTATTTTGATTGCATTTTGATAATTCTGTGCAATACAGCATCCATTTTAAGCACTAGAGCTTTTCAATTTTTGCAATTGGTCAAGAAACTTAGAAGCAATTTTGTATTTATTTTTACAACTGCATGTCATGGCTAGTTTCAGCCAGTGCACTTGACTTCAGCACTCCTGGAACAGGGATAATTGCACGAGGGTGGGGGAGAGTCCAATTTGTTCACAAATTCCCACCTTCCTGGTAAATGCCAGAAGTTGAAAAGGTTTCAACTCAGATAATCTTCAGGCTTAGGTGAATAACCTTCTAACTTCCCCAAGCCTGTCGATCATCTCCAAGGCACAAGTCAAGACTGTAATGGAATACTTTCCACTTGTGTGAATGGGCGCAGCCTCAGCAATGCTCAAGAAACTCAATACTGTCCAGGAAAAATCAGCCTGCATTATTGGTACCATCCACCACCTTGAACATTCACTCCCTTCACCCCCAATGCATAGTGACAGTATGTGATATACCTTCAATACGCCCTGTAGTCTAGGCTCCTTTGATAATACCTTCCAAAGCTGCAAACTCTACTGCCTGAAGGACAAGGACAGCAGGTGCATGGCAGCACTACTGCCTTCAAGTTCTCCCCCAAGCCTAATGCTTTGCTTATTGGAATTGTATTGCCTTTTTTTAAAGTCGTTGGGTCAAAGTCCTGGAGCTTCTCCCTAACAGCACTAAGGGTGTACATCATGCAAAAGACTGTAGCAATTCAAGAAGGCTGCTTGTCACCACTTCCTTGAGGCAACTTAGCAATGGGCAATAAATACTGGCCTGACCAACCTTGTCCATAGCCCTTGAACAAATGTAAAAAAGATGTGAAACCTGTTACAAGTAAACAGGTTGCTTATGATCTTGCATTTTGGTGCAACAAACAAGGCTTATACGTTTAATGATATGGCCTTGGATAGTGTTATAGAACAGAGGGACCTAAGAATGCAGGTACTTAATTCTTTGAAGTTTGCGTCACATATAAACAGGGTGGTTAAAAAGACGTTTAGCACATTTACCTTCATTGCTCAGTCATTTCAGTATAAGAATTGGGAAGTGATGTTGAGATTGTACAGGTGAGGCCTCTTATGGAATACTGTGTGCAGTTCTGGTTGTCTAATTATAGGAAGGATATTATCAAGCTGGAGAGAGTTCAGAAGAGGTTTACCTGGATGTTGCGGGTTTTTGGAAGGCTTGAGTTTTAAAGAAAGGCTGGGACTTTTTTCACTGGAGTGTAGGAGGTTGAGAGATGATCTGATAGAAGTTTAAAAAATAATGAGGGGTGTAGATAGAGTTAATGGTAGTTTTTTTTTCCCAAGGAGGAGGGGGGCACAGTTTTGAGGTGAGAGGAGAGAAAGTCACGAAGCAAATTATGTTATAGACAGGTAGGTTCGCTTTGGAATAAACTTCCTGAGAAAGTGGTGGGTGGGTACAATTACAACATTTAAAAGATATTTGGAAGATTTATGAATAGGAAAGGTTTGGAGGCATATGGGCAAGGAGCAGGCAGGTAGGACTAATTTAGTTTGGGATTATGTTCGGCAAGGACTGGTTGGAAAGAAGGGTCTGTTTCTGTGCTGTTTAACTTTACCTTGACTCTCATGTAATGAAAATGTGATAAATGTCTGTGGAATGAATAGGTATTTTGCAGATTTGGTCAGATATTCTCAGTTGTGAAAGTATCTTTGCTTCCAGTCAAACAAGATCCTCCCTGTCGTGGCTTCCATTCAAGAGAGTGGGGAGAAATCAGTTGAGGGACTGGGGGTGGAATACCAAAGAACATGATCTAAAGCTGGCATTGGTTTGAACATTTACTGTAGAAGGAGGCTGATAATCAGTGTATGTTCGGTCACCCCCCTGCCTCTCCATTGATTGTTTCCCACCAGCATATGTAATGTCTAGGTTACTATTGCACAATTAACTAAACACACATGTCAAATTCTAAGATAGACTAGAATGTGTCTGGCACATTGCAAATGTTTACATTTAATGCACTCGTGTTGGGGAAGGTATCGATTTATTATCTGTAAACAATTAATCCAGAGACACAGGTAATGCTCTGGTGACACTGGTCCGATTCTGACCATGACGGATGGTGAAATTTGGATTCAGTAAAAATCTGGAATTAGGATTCTAATGATGACCATGAAACCATTGTCGATTGTTTGAAAACTCTATCTGGTTCACTAATGTCCTTTAAGAAAGGAAATGCCATCCTTACTTAGTCTGGCCTACACGTGACTCTCGACCCCTAACAATGTGGTTGACTCCTGGCTACCTTCTGGGCAATTAGAGTTTGAGCAAAAAGTACTGGGCAGGTCAGTACTGCCCATATCCCATGAACAAATAATAAATAAAACTAGCTGGTTTTAAAACAGAATTTTAGTCTGATGAGAGAGTGTTAAATCTCCTGTATAGTTCAATTTGAACAAGCTGTCACCAGGTAAACATTGCGAGGTTTCAACATTAATTTCCTTTGTACTAAGTGGGTCTTCCTTTATTACCTCCTTTGTCTTGTATTCCCTCCACTGCCAAGAAGTTTAGTTGGCCCAAAAGGTGATTTGAAGGCACCTACTTGTCACAGATACGATTTCATGTTTTTGGCATGTTTTTACAATATGCAGCAGGATACTTTAATATGTGTCATGTTAGTATTGTAGAAGGCCTTTGAAGGTTTTGTAGGGAATAATCATCAGAGGCAGCAACAACTTAGGCTTTATATTGGCCCCACTGAGCTTGGTGGGACATTACCAAGCCAAAATGATAAGAGCAGACTTGGTCAGTTGCAAATTGAATTGCTGCTCCCCTGTCATCGTGAAAGCACTGTAAATCTTGTTTCCTTTATTCAGTTTTCAATACTCTTACTAATATAGAAAGTAGTCTTTGGAGGCCTGGTACATTTCTGTTGCTATAGTAACTGATCAGACTTATCAGTGTTGAGCAGTAAGTGAATAAGACAGGGGTCAAACACTCAATAGCACCCAACCTAGTTTACCCCTGGATAGTTATAGTGCGATTGGCAGGTGATCTGAACATGTTTTTAAGCTTCTGGGGCGCCAGAAATAGGTTAAATAATAAATAATATCCCTAGTCTAGCAAACCCACTAAGTAAAAAAATTACAACTGGTGCTCCATAAGACCATAAGACATAGGAGTGGAAGTAAGGCCATTCGGCCCATCGAGTCCACTCCGCCATTCAATCATGGCTGATGCGCATTTCAGCTCCACTTGCCAGCGTTCTCCCCGTAGCCCTTAATTCCTCTAGACAACAAGAACCTATCAATCTCGGCCTTGAAGACATTTAGCGTCCCGGCTTCCACTGCACTCCGTGGCAATGAATTCCACAGGCCCACCACTCTCTGGCTGAAGAAATGTCTCCGCATTTCCGTTCTGAAATGACCCCCTCTAATTCTAAGGCTGTGTCCACGGGTCCTAGTCTCCTCGCCTAACAGAAACAATTTTCTAGCATCCACCTTTTCAAAGCCATGTATTATTTTGTACGTCTCTATTAGATCTCCCCTTAATCTTCTAAACTCCAACGAATACAATCCCAGTATCCTCAGCCGTTCCTCATATGCTAGACCTGTCATTCCAGGGATCATCCGTGTGAATCTCCGCTGGACACGTTCCAGTGCCAGTATGTCCTTCCTGAGGTGTGGGGACCAAAACTGGACACAGTACTCCAAATGGGGCCTAACCAGAGCTTTATAAAGTCTTAGTAGTACATCTCTGCTTTTATATTCCAACCCTCTTGAGATAAGAGACAACATTGCATTCGCTTTCTTAATCACAGACTCAACCTGCATGTTTACCTTTAGAGAATCCTCGACTAGCACTCCCAGATCCCTTTGTGCTTTGGCTTTATTAAGTTTCTCACCATTTAGAAAGTAGTCCATTCCTATATTCTTTTTGCCAAAGTGCAAGACCTCGCACTTGCTCACGTTAAATTCCATCAGCCATTTCCTGGACCACTCTCCCAACCTGTCTAGATCCTTCTGTAGCCTCCCCACTTCCTCAGTACTACCTGCCTGTCTACCTAACTTTGTATCATCGGCAAACTTCGCTAGAATGCCCCCGGTTCCCTCATCCAAATCATTAATATATAATGCGAACAGCTGTGGCCCCAGCACCGAACCCTGCGGGACACCACTCGTCACCGGCTGCCATTCTGAAAAAGAACCTTTTATCCCAACTCTCTGCCTTCTGTTAGATAGCCAATCCTCAATCCATCCCAGCAGCTCACCTCGAACACCATGGGCCCTCACCTTGCTCAGCAGTCTCCCGTGTGGCACCTTATCAAAGGCCTTTTGAAAGTCCAGATAGACCACATCCACTGGGTTCCCCTGGTCTAACCTACTTGTTACCTCTTCAAAAAATTCCAACAGGTTTGTCAGGCATGACCTCCCTTTACTAAATCCATGTTGACTTGTTCTAATCAGACTCTGCTCTTCCAAGAATTTAGAAACCTCATCCTTAATGATGGATTCTAGAATTTTACCAACAACCGAGGTTAAGCTGATTGGCCTATAATTTTCCATCTTTTGCCTTGATCCTTTCTTGAACAAGGGGGTTACTACAGCCATCTTCCAATCGTCCGGGACCTTTCCTGACTCCAGTGACTCTTGAAAGATCTCAACCAAAGCCTCTGCTATTTCCTCAGCAACCTCTCTCAGAACTCTAGGGTGTATCCCATCGGGGCCAGGAGATTTATCAATGCTCAGTGGTGAATATCCTAAAGTGTATAAGAATGTGTCCATTTGTAGTTAAAAATCACACAACACCAGGTTATAGTCCCACAGGTTTAATTACAAGCACTAGCTTCTGGAGCGCTGCTCCTTCATCAGGTGGTTGCAGAGTACACAATTGTAGTGCCTTTCATAACTTGAAAGTCTTTCAAAGCACTGTATAATATAATAATGTGGAAAACTCGGCAGTTAACCTGCAAACAGCAAATTTGCACAAGCGACCAAATATATGATTTGATAATATGTTTCAGTTGTTAAGGAGATAAATGTCGAGACTCACCTGAGTGGGCATTCCTTTGTTAACACGAGTCTTGACTATTCCAATGCACTCCTAGCCAGATTCCCATGTTGTACTCTCTACATGAGATCCTAAGCTCGAGAATTCCATCTCAAAATTCTATTGCTGCTTTTTTTTTCTTTTCACATTCTTTAAAACCTACCTGTTTGGCCAAGCTTTTGGTCCTTATCTCACCTTAAATGGATTAGTCTCAAATTTTTGTCCTCGCGATGCTTTACTACATTAAAGGTTCAATCTCTCACACTTACGTGCATGTGTACGCATGCGCATGCTCTCTCCCTCTCCCCACACACACACACACACCCGCATCAGTCTTATTGCAGTAGAACTTTGCCTGAGCATCGTCAGTGCTAAGTCACCAAAATGTTCATCACAACACTTCAGTTCCTGTGTTGTAAACACAAAAATAGCCCCTGAGTGCAGCTGGTGATGGTATTCTGTCCAATCATAAAGGGATTTAATCTTGTTCCATATTAGTAACTTACACAATATAATGCAGAAATCTCTGTATTCACTGTATTCACTATGTGCTCAAAATGTTGAAATTAAATAGAAATGTAAAACATTACATTGTGAAACAAGGGGTTACTTAGAGGTTGTATAGATTTTTAGGTTTTAGGTGCAATTTATAAATCACCAAAATTTCTCATATATGGTTTAAGTCATCTGAACTCCTAGATTGTGTTACAGTCTGTTATCCCATTCCAAGGTATCTGTTCCAAATATCAAAATCTACACAATTAAGACATGCTGAGGCAATGGCAGTTTGTATAAACATTGAATTCAGGCAACTGATCTTGTTTAAAAAGAAGATTGTGGTTAGTGTGCATGACATGACTTGTTATCTCTGATGATGAATCTGCAGGAGTATAAAACACTGTTGAGTATTGCTGTGCACAGATATGCCTTCGCCTGAACAATGTAATTCAATTTTCAGTCACATTGCAGAGAATCACTGGTAAATGAAAGCTACTATTGAGGATGTTAAATAGATGTTACACAGCTGACAGCAGGTTAGAAGGCTGGACTGGGAGAGTTAGTGAAATAATTAGGAGTGATTGGGACTATTTAAAGCTTATTCAATTATTTCTCACTTGTCTCAGTCATGTGAACCCTATTCAAGGAATTCACAAAGAGGGATCAGCTCAGCACCTAATGAGGTTATGCTAATAGAAAGTGATTTGGTAAATACTGCATTAGCTTTTCTGTAGCTCAGTCAGAAATTATGTGGAGGTTGAAAAGGGCATCTGTATGTTGCAACTGCTGTTATTACAGTGTAGTTAATCAAATAGGAAACTTGGTTTCTAAGGTTAGGTTGGATGCACAGCTGTGTGGTCACTATTGTATTACTATTGCCCCTTCTGTCTCATCTAAGGTGTTTAAGATCATGAATGGCTTAGACAGGCTAAGTAGAGAAACTGCTTCTGGTGACTAAGTTATCAATAACCTGAAGTGCATTTTGGCAAAAGAACCAGAGGTGCTATGAGAGCAAACTCTGCAATGAGTGGTTAGGATTTAGAATGCAATCTTCAGGCAGTGAGAACAGGTTCACTGATTCCTTTTCAAAAGGGAAACTGGATAAATACTTGGAGTAAAAAATGCAGAGACGTGGGAAAATGCATAGACCAAGATTACTCTTTGAAAGAGACAGCACTTTCTCAAAGGGCTAAATGAGTCCTTTGGTCATATTTTATGATTTGATGATTTGTATTGACAAGAAGGCAGAAAAGTGAAAATCTCATTAGAATTATTTTAGTTTCAATTTATTTGTTGGCGCTGTCTTGTTGGCTGAGTTACCTCTGTGGTCCCTCTGCAGTTTTTTTACTGTGGTGTGGCATAGCAATATCACTTTTGTTTATCAGTTAGGCCTTAGAACTGAGCCCCAGCGATTTGATTATATAATCCAAGATTCACTTCAACACTGTACCGAGGGAGTGTTGTTCAAGGTGCTTTTCGAATGAGGTGTTAAACCAAAGCTGCGCCTGCCACCTCAAATGGACAGTAAAGATCTTGTGGTACTATTCGAAGCAGAGCACAGAGGTCTCCCTGTTTTCTGGTTAACATCTACCTTTTTAATCAACACCGAAAATAAGCAAGCTTGTCGTTTTAGTTTTTTTAATGTGTGAAAACTAGCATGAGAACAGTGACTTTCAAAAAGTGTTATAATCGTGACATAGCATCTCATTCCTCCCTTTCAGTAGAGGTCAGTTAAGGGTATTGGTAGATGCATGCAAAATTTTCATAGTTATTTCTACTTGTATTGTTGAACATTAATGCTGGTATAATTATTGATTTTTATATCTAGCTAAATTTTAAGGTTGACTTTTGAGCTACACATCTGAACTAGCTGGTGGCAATGTACTTGTACCAGTTTGCAGTGTAAACCCTGTGGTAACATTCAGCTTCCTAGCCTGTTTTAGTTGGCCCCCATTTCTCTTCCACCTTGAGCAATGTCAAGAAGGCCACTGGTTTTCATCCTTTTGTCATTAGTAGGTTCTAGATGCATTGAATATTTCTCCTGAAACTCCTTCGTATAGTTCAAGATGAGTTGGATTAATGAGATCCTTTGAACCAAAGGGCACAGATAGAGAGAAGCACAAAAGCCTAAATATTTGATTGCAGCACTGATTGAATAGCACATTTCTATAGTATGAAATACATAAAAGGGAAGGGTGATAGGTAGATTGATGAGAGAGCAGTGGAACAGAGAATCAAGTTAAATATTATTCAGGGCATTTCAAGTTAAAAAGAAAGATTTTAAAATCCATTGGTCCAGCAAAGACTTTCAATCTTTTCTCCTTCAAATTCTATTATTTTCTTTTTTGCCATTTTTTTTTTGGAAAAATCTGGGATTTGTTTGTGGATAAAAGTTATCTTCCTTCTGCCTTTGTTGATCCTAATGATGAATGGTAAACTAGTTTAGCTTTTTCGTTCTTTCTTTGTATGATTAATGGCCGCTGTTCATTGTTGTCACTGCACTGTCCCTTGTGATGGACCTTTTATGAGTAATTGAAGGGGGGGTGTGGGGGTTGTTAGAAAGGTTTCAGATAAGTGGAATTCGCCGTCTGAAGTATTTAATCAGTAACCATTAACTGAAGCTTAAATTTTGCATTTTAATTTGTTTATCCAATAGAAATTCTGGCAGATTGAATATCCCCATTTTTATCTTTCCATCATTGGTGGCCTCTAAGCTGTGATATCCTCTCCCTAAACCTTTCTGTCTCTCTCTGCTCCTTCCTCTTCTCCTTTAAGAAACCCCTTAAAATCTACCTCTTTCACCAAGCCTTTGATCATTGGCCCAAATAATTGTTTATGTGGCTGGATGTAATTTTTTGTTTGGTAACATTCCTGTTAAATGCCTTGAAATGTTTTATTTTGTTGAAGATTTTATATGTGCGCACACATGTTGTATTTGGAACAATGTTTGTGTAAAAGTATTAGATTTAACTTGTATATGTTTGATTGCTTTTAATATTAAAAATATTGGTGCAAATTTCAGGTTATTCACACTCTTTTGCTACACTGCTAACGTGGAAGTCTATGTTACAATCTTAGGTCAAGCTCAGTGCCAAACATGCAGTGACCCGATCGCGCTTGATACTGAACCTACAGTTGTCTGGGAAACTGAATGAAGCTGCTGAGTAATTGCGGAGTGGGGTAATTCTGCCAATCATGTTATGTCTGTAATGATGCCCTGAAGGATTACTCCCTTTCCTGTGGGTTTTGATAACACACAATTTTGAAGCTTTCCTAATCTTGCTGATGAACAGTAAAATGGCCCCATTGGTGATATCTCTCACTCTACAGTAGTACAATTCATTGGCATGCATTTGTGAGGCAGGGAGTAGCCATTACAGATTTTTTTTACCAAGATGGTTGAAGTATGCCCAACAATCCAGCTGCTTTAGATCTTCATAAAATTCATTCTTGTGGTATTTTTATTTTAGCAAGTTAGATATTGTATCAGCCTCTTCACAAGTTTAATAGGGAAATTCTATGGTGGAGCTGATAATTGAAAGATAAGTGGAAGTCAAATACTGGGAAAAACAATTGCATTTACATGGTACTTCTCATGATCACTGGATGCCAATTATGTACTTTTTTGAAATGTAGTAATGGGGGAAATGTAGGAGTTTACTTGTGCTCAGTAAACTCACATAAACAGCACTGTGATGACGACGACGACGACGACGACCAGAGGATCTGCTTTTTGAAGTGTTGATTGAAGAATAAATATTGTTCAGGACAAAGGATAACTCCCTTGCTCTTCAAATATGAGCAGCATGCCATTTAAATGGCAAGAGATTGCAGAAGTCTAAGGAAGAAAGAAATCTGGTTATATTGGTACATACATTACAAAAAGTTAGAATGCAGGTATATTAAGAAAGCAAATGGAATGTTGGTGTTTATTGAAAGGGTAATGGAGTACAAAAGTAGGGAAGATTTACTGCAATCATGGTGGCCTTTGGTGAGACCGTATCTGGTATGCTGTGCAATGTTTTAATCTCCTCCTTATTTGACAACAGATACACTTCTATGGATGAGTTGGACTGAAGAGTCTATTTCTGTGCTGTACATCTGTGACTCAAAGTCAGAGAAGATTCACTTTACTCTTTGCTAGGATGAGTGGGTTAGTGGGGCAGAAATTAGACTTATTTCTTTCCCCAGAAAGTTGCAAAGGCTACTGTCTTTGAATTTATTTAGGGAAGAATGAGATAGATATTTGATAGACAAAGAAGTCAAAGACTACAGGAAGCAGACAGGAAATAGATTGAGACCACGACTGAATTAACCATGATCAGAGTGAATGACGGACTAAGCTCAAAGAGCCAGTTGATACACACTACTCCAGTATTACTATTTCTGCATCTACCTAAATGAGAGAGATGGGGCCTTAGTTGAACATCTCTTCTGAAAAATAGCATCTCCAATAAATCTACTGCAATGAAGTTTGTCTTAATTGTTTGTGCCTCTGTCCTGGAGAGGGACTTGAGCCCAGGACTTTGATTCAAGGCGAGTTTGCTATCAATTGTGCCACTGCTGGCACTTAGTTGTTCAGATATTGATCTCTCAAGAAATTTGTGATATATGTACTATAAATTATCCTTTTTAAATTTAATCATCTTTAAAGTGCATTTAATTGTCTTTTCATGCACTTCCTCCTTCCTGTACCTCTCGTTCAGTTTTTACTCTGTTATGGATACATTAAGAAACTACATCTTGGATTGGTAAACCTGTCCTACCAATAGCCTTGTTCAGCCTGTGTTAATACTAACAAGTAACACTCTCCAGAAATTGGTTCTAAGAGCTGAGCTCCTGATGTATAATGACCATGACTTTACCTAGTCACCTCTAGCCCTCATGGTAGATCTATCTTTGTTTATATCGCTGACAGGGGCATCTTTGTGAACAGAAAAAGAAATGTGAGAGCAGAGGTTTACAAAATTGAGGGGCATGGATAGGGTAAATAGGCAAAGTCTTTTCCCTGGGGTTGAGGGGTCTAGAACTAGAGGGCATAGGCTTAGGGTGAGAGGGGTAAGATATAAAAGAGTCCTACGAGGCAACCTTTTCACACAGAAGGTGGTACGTGTATGGAATGAGCTGCCAGAGGATGTGGTGGAGGCTGGTACAATTGCAACATTTAACAGGCATTTGGATGGGTTTATGAATAGGAAGGGTTTGGAGGGATATGGGCTGGGTGGAACTAGATTGGGTTGGGCTATCTGGTCGGCATGGACAGGTTGGACCGAAGGGCCTGTTTGCATGCTGTACATCTGACTCTTTGCCTAGACCTCATGCTCTTGGAGTCAACTGAAGACATTTGCATCAACAATGAAGACATTAAACTGGGTATGCATGTGTTTTCAGGATTAGAGGGCTGTTGGGCCTGGAAGAGATAGATGAAACTGAATCTGTGTAGTACAGAATCTCATAATGCTGCTGTCATTATTGAAAATAAAGTTTTATCATTCTATTTTGATGATTGCATTTGATTGCCAGTCCATGTGAACCTGATTTAACTTGGGAGCAGGAGAGCTCACAGAAATGTGATTGGGTCATTAAATTTTAAAGCAAAATCTTTTGTTTTTAAACAGGGTTCAAAAAGCTATGGTTCAGGAATGTTTTATGCATCAAGTATACTGAGGGGTGATAAAATAATCTGAATGGGACTTTGAAGGAATTACTTCAGTCACTGTAACAATGGAGTTTCTGGCTACCGCTATAGAACTGAAAGGAATCACTATTCTAATCTGTTTGATCTCTCTCAGCATCAAATTTGATCTCTGTATACATCCTATTTTGGCATTTCTTCTTGGCATATTCAATTGCAAACACTTTCTTCCTGGATGTTATTTTGACAGTGCCTCCCCACAAAGTAACTCTCTTTCCCCTCTCCCACCCCCACCAACTATTCCTCACACTTGCCCAACACTCGGCCATGTCTCACTGTACTTGGATCAGATATATAATCATACTGCAGTTTCACCTCTCTGGCAGAGGTTAGTTGAGTATTGTCATTTGAGATATATCATTGTTCTGAATAGGAATCCACTGGCCTCATAATTTCTACCATATTTTTTTGGATTTAGGTGAAAACCAGAACTTTACTTTTTGCTTCAAAATTATGTTTTTGAATCAGGTAGTTTCTGCCTGACTTAATTTTTCTTCGTTACATGTTACTGCACCCCCCAGCAAGTACATTTTAGTCAGGTTAGTGAGAGCATAGTACATAAAATAAAATATAGTATTGAGGCTTTTTGTCCCATTTTACTTTTTAATCTTATTGCTTGTTTTGTTTAAGCGACAAACTCTGATCCAGAATTCCACAGCAAAATCTCCAAAGGGGGTTGTGCTTTCTTTTTATCTGGGCATTCTACTCTGAGATATGTAACAGAGCTAAAGGGCGGTTACCCATCACAGGCCTCCCATTCACACTGCTTCAGATGGAACTGTGACAAACAGTGGGAGCTTTTCTCCCCTGCACCCCCCCTCCCCAAAACAACTTGCAAATGCAGAAGGAACCCCACTGATCCTGTTCAAATGGTAATTTAAAGTCACAGCTTCAGCCTGACGAGCATCTTTTTTTTGAACAGAAAAACATAGCAATCGGTCTTCCCAGCAGTGAACATGACAATCCCTCTGATATCAGAGGGGGTTTTGTGTCCTTCACTGCATAAGCTCTGTAAATCAGTGATTAGTTCCTTAGCTTGATTCCTCTTATAGTGCTTATCTTAATATTAAGAACATTTTCTGTTTGTTTCTTGCATAATAACTTTTAAACATCATTTCTCATCCACATGGAGCATCCCTGGTAGAATTCTGAATATTATGTTATGTTGAGTTATGAGCATTCGAGGCAACATTGCAACATTAACAGTCATAAATCTAACTTCATCATTAGACTTTCCCTGATATTGAGGGGAGATTGTACAAAATGCTTATCCAAGTACCCCTATTATTATTCGTATGGACTCAAAGCAAACTAATCACAACCACAATGATTGTCTACTACCAGTTCATTTTGCCACCAAAGTGAATAATCGTCTTTCTTTGCAGTAATACCACAAGGAATCATCTCTTGACGCGGATCTCACCATCACCTTAAGAAACAATAATATCTTGCTTACGTTGCAGAGCTGAAGACTAGCTGTCATATAAATTCTCAGTAGGTCTCTCTGATATGAGTGGAATCAAGCAAAGGGTGGAGAACTTTTATCAGCGCTGCTGCAGAGCCAGCTATTAGAATCTATACAAATTGTCTACGCCAACCCTATCTGGTTTTCTTCCTTTAGCTTTTGGGGCACGTTTGCATTCTGAGTGTTAGTTTTTCACAACTAAGAGAGAGTTTTATTTAAAAATTTGTTGAATTTGGATGGGAAAATTTGACAAGGTACCTCACAAAAGACTAAGAGCCCATGGTGTTACAGGTCGTACGTTAGCATGGGGATAAGAGGTTCTTTTTCATGTTGGTGCCATGTAACTAGCAGGGTTTAACAGGAATCAGTGCTGGAACCACAATTTATTTGTCAAGGTGGCAACGGTGGAGTCGGCAGCATCCAGGCTCCTGCACCTGGGGCTTGTCCACTCCTTTTCTGTTCAGTTTTTGCTTCTACTTACCTTCAGGGAAGAGCTTGGTCATGGCAGCATCAACAGTGACAGCATTTAAAATTGGCAAGGTAAATACTGAGAGATGTTTCCCCTCAAGGGAGAGTCTATGACCAGAGTGCATAGTCTCAAAATAGAGGTGCAAATTTAAGACTAAAATGAGGAGACATTTCTTCTGAGAGTTGGGATTCTTTGGAACTCCTTTGCCTCAGAAAGCTGTGAGGGCAGAGTCCTTGTGTATATTTAAGGCTGAGAATAGATAGATAGATTCTTGATCAGTAGAGGCATCAAGGGTTATGGGGAAATGGCAGGAAAGTGGACATGAGGAATGTTAGATTGATCCTACTGAATGGTGGAACAAGGTTGAGGGGCCAATTGACCAACTCCTGTTTCTATTTCTTATGGTCTAAATCAGTACTGGGAGATTTATTAAGCCTAAGCTAAGTACCATTGGTGACAGCACCATATCTTTCCAATGTAACATTTTTAGTGATGATACCAGGGTACTTTGTGCTTCCAGCTTGGAACTTTATTAATACAAATTGTTGTCACACCTTGAGAGCGATGTATACCTCCTGTACAATCTCTCTATCTTATATTGTGTTTGTTTGTTTGATTTGTGAAGCTGATGTATGAGTCTACTTTTCATATCAAAGCAAATACTTAACCCAGAAAGTTAGATTAAGCCATCAAATGCTATTCATAATATATAAATACAGAAAGGACAAACTGAAAAAGGACTTGTCCACAAAGCTTTTCCCATCCTATAATGGCTGGAACATAATGATTGGAGACTGCTCATCTTGCTATCCCCATTTAAAGCTCCTAAAAGTTGAACACTGAAATCTAAAAATGAAAACTTCTCCTTTCAGAGTTCCAGCTCACAGCTGATAATGAGATATGTAATCCTTTACATAATATGCAGTATATTCATTTTTGAAATTAATTCAGGACGTTTCAATTATACAATTTAATATTTTACTCCTGAGAAGCAAATCTCACGTTCCACAATCAGCTCTCACTTTCTTCCTTGTGTGATACTTCTGTAATAACCCTCTTCCCTCTGTCAAAAATTGTGGATTAAGGCCTCCCCTGTATATTTGATCATGCAATTTTGCTAAGCACTTCTGGTCAGTACTGAGAAAGTCCAACATTATCAGAGTGCTATTTTCAGAAGCAGTGTTACACCAATGTCTGTCCTCTTTGATGGATGTAAGAGCAATAGGGGAGTTCTCTAAGATATCCAAGCAAATATTAACTTTCAACCATCACCATGTCAAATCAAGTTATCTGGTCAAATCAAGTTATCTGGTCAACTCATTTTGACTTTGGCATCTTTCTGTGTGCAAATTGGGTGCAAATTATTTGCAATACGACAGTGGCTATACGAGTATTTTATTGGCTGTAAAAACACTTTGAGAAGCTCTAAGGTTGCAGAAGGCATCGTGTAAATGCAAGTTCTTTATTTGCTGCCTGAATCCTGACAGGATTAATATCGAAATTCATCCCACAAGCTGACTTTATTGTTTCCAATCTCTGTACCTCAGTTATTACTTCCCCACGTAATCTTTCGGCTTTTATAATCTAAAGTTAGATTTTCATGCAGAAGAGCTTGAAAGTATGGCAACTACACATCTGACTACTGCATTCTAGTTTAACTGCTCCCTGCTGAACTTTTGGGACTTTGGCTTTCGATTTTGAATTCTCACTTTTTTTTCAAAAGGTATAATGATAAATGTCTTTTCCTATGTTCTACTAGATATTCAAAGCAATTGTTAGGAGGATCAGAGGAGATTGACCGAGTATCTCGCCAAAAATTGGTGGGGCTCTGAAACTCCCTACCTGAAACAGCATTAGAGGCAAAAAATACTTATTGCATTTTTTAAAATAAAACCTCTTCAATAAGCTCTTGAAGTGCCACAACCTAAAAGGCTGCAGACCAAGGGCTGCAAAATGGGTTCAGGCTGGATAGCTTTTTTTTTGGCTGGCACTAACACAATGGACAAAGTGGCTTCCTGCATGTGGATTTTTTTGTTCCATGTAAGGACCTTTTGTATTCATACAACATCGTCATTGTGATTTCAACTTCAACATCGGATTTGACTTAATCTTTCAAAATCTCACTACTTTTACCATAAATACTATTGGGTCACTAGTTTTCCTATAAATGTTGTTTGTTTTCCAGGAAAGCTAAATGACTGAGCTTAAGGCAGGTAGACAATTTTAAAAATCATTCCTATATTCTGTTATTTCATTCTTGATCACTATTATATATTGTGACAAGCTCTGCATCCCAGAGTAGTGGAGTAAGCAACTTTAGTATTTGCTATCCTTTAAGTAACTGCCAAACACTTTGCGAATATCAAACTACTTTTCTGCAAGGCTCTAGAAATATTGAAATGGGAAGGTGAATAGATTAAAATCACATTTTTCAGAGCCATCAATATTTCATAAAATTATATCAATAACTGCATAATTGTAGCTGATCTGTGTTCCGACATTAACAAAGCAGTCAGGCCGCAGTTATACATTTCTTAAAAGTTAATTTGATTTTTTTTAAAGAAAGTGCTGTTTGAAATTTATGAATGATCCATCAGAAAGGCGATTTACTGCTTTTTATGGATTGTTCAAAGTGTAAAATCCCATCAGCTTCTTAAATTGGCCTTGTTTTCTGTGCTCCCCTAGTTGCTGGCTGCAGGAGTTCGTCTCTGTGTCTAGTTTGATTGACAGGAATATTTGCGGCACTGAAAGAGAAAGAAGAGAGAGATTGAGAGGGGCTGAATGTGATGTCAGAATGGTAAAGGGTCATTTGAAGGTTAGCTGCCAGGGAAAGGGTTCAGGGAGAGTTCAGGCGCATATATTAAGCAAATGAATCCTTTTAACCCAGTGACAGAAAGGGAGGGAGGAGAGAGACCAGCAGAGAACACCAAGATATCTTACTCAGGATCGGAGAGAAGGGGAGACGAGAGCGAACACTGTTTAAACTTCTGTGTGTTAATCTGCAAAGACTATCCCAGCATTTGAAGAGGCATTTGCTGATGTTTGCATTGAGACTCTGAGGCTCTTCTAAACAGGCAAAGCAGTGGAACTGGTGATGTTGTTCTGCCTATGCAGGGCTGCGCCTCCCTTTGTGGATTTGGTGGTGTCGAGATATTTAAATAGTAAATGAACAGTTGGATTGATTACAGGATCACGACTTCAGCAGCTGGGATTGACCATGATTCTGGGTCCCAGTCATAACAACAGAAGCAGAACTCAAACATGATCCCTGTTTCTAATTCTGGCAACCTTGTCCCCTTTTGACTCAGAGGTGTTTCTGTGAAGCTTAATGCTAATTTGCAGGCTACCGATCCATGCTTGAAAGCAGCAAAGAGAGATAAGAGCACCGTGTGGACTGTTTAGCATTCTTGGTGCATTTTGATTTCTGTCCTGTTTCGCAATGTTTGACTGCATGGATGTACTGACAGTAAATCCAGGACAGCTGGTGGATTTTTACTCTCAGAGTCCCTCCTGCATGCTCCAGGAAAAAGGATCGAGCCCACCCTGCTTCATTGGGATCAGACACAAAGACTGGCAAAGACTACCTAACCCTCCGTGTAGGTACCACAAATTCACTTCGTCCATAGTGTTCTTTTTCTAGGAACTTAATTTTTTTTTGCAGTATTCCTGCACGTGTTTTGTTCCTTTTAGATCTCTTCCAATTTGTGCAATTAAATTATTGAAACATTTTAAAATTTGGTGAATGAAGAATTTTACACTTACAGCATTACAGAGTCCAACTGCACAAGTTTAGTTTCTTTTTTTAAAAAATGCAGATTTGAATTTTCTGAATAAGAGTCAACAATATTGAATAATGCTAAGCCAAACCTTTTTTATTGCTGAAATTCATTTCAGTAGGATTGATCAGGGTGTGTGTTGTTAGAGCCAACTGAGTATTCAGATCGTCAGCATGCATATTCAAACCCAGCCCAAGAAGCCAGTAGTTTTGGGCTTTTGCGAAGGCCCAAATTCTTTAAAACCAAAGTACCACAAGAGGATTAAGGTCTTTGTGGCTATCCTTCCCTGGCCACTGCTACCCCTCCACCTCCAACCTGACATTCACTATTTCAATTCCTATAAATAAAGTGAAAGCAATAAACTTTGCTCTCATGTTTCTGAAGGTTTTTTTTTGTCTGCAGGAAATTTGTACGACTAAAATTTGTTGCTAATTAGAGTGTAATGTTTCTTGCTTCAAGGTGCTTGTGACCTGGTGCAGTTGGCATTATTTTCCCCCCCCGAGTATGTGATTTTTCTGTCATTAGGCTAATCATTTCTGACATTTCTTCCACAGCAGTGAGCATTGATACTCCTCATCATGGCTTCCTGAATTTGTCCACAGATGATTTGAATATAGTGCACGCCAAAAAAAAATTAAGTTTGTCTTTGTACTTCATGCCAGGTTATAGCAGTGTAAATGTAGGCTAAATTTTGGTGGAAGGGTGTGATGGCTGAAGTTTTAATTGAAGGCATAATTGTGTAGACATCACAGCAATGTACATTTTTCATGTTATTATTTTCTAGTTTCATATTCCTGTGTTGTAGTTAACAACTACAAACACTCCTGAGTTTAATATGTTCCCAAGGGGGGCACTGTTTCTGTTTTATCATTGTTGGAAAAACTTTCCCTCTTGTTGTAAAACACAATGTAAATCTGTTACTTGCTTTCTGAAAACATTGCCGCGTCACGAAAAGAGCTTCATGACTAAAATGACGTGAAGCATGTTTGAAGCTACTTTGCTTTGCCATGACTGTCTCTGTATTTCAGATTAGGCAAATCCACCTCAGCACGCCAACTCCTCAGATTTATATTGCCAAATGCTGCTTCCTTATTCCTGACAGCAGTATCATAAATCCACTTTCTGCTGTCATCAGAAGGAAGTAGATTTTAATAGCTAAAGTATGGAAAGCTTGCACTCTTTCTTGATTCAAGAAATGCTAAATGACAAAAAAAGCTGAAGTTCCCAACAATAGTTCTTTATTTGGAATTAGCAACTTGGTATTTGAAAATGTAGTCCAATATTTTTCAGTAGCTAGCCAGCAGTACTGAGAAACTACCATTGTCCTAGAATCCTTTTAAAATAAATTGGAGTTGAAACAGGATTTTACAATATTGTTACTGCTGGTATGTTAGTAATAGTGACTTGCAGTGATAGGAGGTTGCAAAACATCCCTATATTCTGTTCTATGTCATCAGTATTGAATAAACTTTGATTCACATTGGACATTAGCCATGAGTTAGAAAAGAATTAGTGGAGATGGCAAGCAATGTGATAATAGAGATAAATATTGACAAAATTTTGAAGATGGGAAGAGCATCATACAGGGACTTAGATTTCAGAATATTGTCTTCAAACAAAAGTTGACATGTACAAGTGAGTTTGGGGCCAAAGTATTGATTTCTTTTACATATTGAGCTGTTAAATAATATTTTCTTATGCAGCTTGGCACTGTTTATCTGAGAAAAGAAACAAAAAAAAATTATGTTTTCAAGTCAGTACCTCATACAGTATTTCTAGGAATGCTACCATAACATTAAAAAAATTCTTGTAATATTTAAAGGAGCCTCAATGTAATTATAGACTTTTGTTATTGTCAATGTGTCATCTCGGCTCAGTTGGTAAAACTGGCTTCTGTACCAGACAGTTGAGAGTTCAAGACTGGTCCTGGGACAAGCTTAAACACACAGCCTAGAATTAATGCTTCACAGGAGCCATCCTTTGGACAAGACATTAATCCAAGATTCCATTTGCTGATTTTTGGATATCAAGGATCCTATTGAGGGCTAGAATATTAAAGAGGATGAAGTTTTGCTACAGCTATGTGAATTCCTGGTTCGGTCACATCTCAAGTGCAGTTTTGGGTAATACACCCTAGAATATATAACCTTGAAAGGAGTGCAGTGTAGTGCAGATTAATTGAAATGCTACTGGGGAACAAAGGGTTTGTTCTGAGGCATGATAACTCGAGCCAGGCTATTTCTCCAGGTACATAGAAACTTAAGTTGTAATGTTATTGAAGTAGGATTTAGGATTTTAAAAAGAATTGAAAGGGTAGATAGAGACAAATTTGTGTTAGTGGCAAAGTATGAGAAAAGGGAATGTGACTTAAAAGTCAAGCCATTTAGGCAAGGAATAGGGAAATATCCCTTCATATGAAAGGTGGTAGAGTTCTATTAAAATGTAGCGATTGCTCATTCGATTAAAAATTTTAAATTGTGAATTGCTAGACTGTTTTCCAGCCAAGGTAGGTAAATAGAGTTTATTTTCAGATCAAACATGACTTCACTGAATGCCGGACAGGCTTAGTGACCTGAATGCCTACACGCTTTTATATTCTACTACCTGAATAAAACACACCGTTCACTCTGTAACCTTAAACACTTTCCTCTTTCAGCCAACAGCACCAAAAAACAGCAGAAAAACTTACTTCCTTGCTGTTACAGGCTGGGTACTATGTTTACTTCTGTAAAAGTGGAATTGTGATTGGAGTATTTTCTTGAATGATAAGATCTGAGAGACACAACAAAGCACTTTTCTAATGGAAATTTATCTTTTAAAGTAGGTACTGAGATACATTAAATCAAAGCTCTACTATTTTTCTGCAGTAATTTGTGCAAAGTTGTTTGTTTAATTTTTTATCCTCTGGTTCCATTGCTTGTTAGAACTGGCATGGTGCTCAGAGGTGGCCAGTGTTGTGCTTTGTGGTTGTGAAGGATTTGTTTTTTTTTGTTGTTTTTGATGTGGGATAAATTTTGGAGATTCAATCTGGGAGGCTAGATGCAGTGTAATTTTCCGTGTGTGTGCAGCAGAATGCAAAAAGCTCTAAGGGTGGCCTGCCTGGTATTGTCTGCTGACAAAGGCATGTGGTGTTGAGGCCTACAGCCTTGCTGTGATGAAACACAGGCATCAAGCAGTTATCACTCCCTCCCCTTCCAATTTTCTCTTCTTCCCCCAGGGGCATTGACTCTTTGCTTGGTGTACTCTTCCACAGGGCCAGCAGTCGTTCAATACTTCACCATCATGTGCAAATCTAACCAGTAAATGCTTGTGGCTGCTTTACCTCAATGACATTACAGCTAAACTTGCCCTCCCCCAAGAACTGTGCATTCTGTTTTGCGGCATAATTGACTGGATAGTGATCAGGATTGGGATCTATGTTTGTTTTTTTGCAGCACCCCGCCTAGCCTCAGAACACTTGGATCAATTCACTCAATCCCACTATTGCCCTTCCCAAAGCACTAATGTAAAATGGTCCTGACATCAAACTTTCCTATTTATGCAATCCATGATCATGTCAAACAGGGCTGTTACGGCTTCATAGTAAAGTCATATAGATCTATAGCACAGAAAAAGGCCCTTCAGCCCATCAAGTCTGCACCAGTGAACAACCACCACCCAGCTATTCCAATCCCAATTTGCAGTACTTGGCCTATGGTGTTGTATGCCTTGGCATTGCAAATGTATATCGAAATACTTCCTAAATGTTTCTGCCTCTGCTACGTTTACAGACACTAAGTTCCAGATTCCCATCACCCTCTGAGTGAAACTTTTCTCTAATATCACCTCTAAATATTCTGCCCCTTACCTTAAATCTATGGCCCTGTCATTGATTCCTCCACAGAGGAAAAGTTCCTTTCTGTCGAGAAACAAAAAATGCTGGAAATCCTAGCAGATCCAGCAGCATTCATGGAGCGAAACCAAGCTCATGTTTTAAGTCTAAGTGACTCTCCATCACAGCTGATGGAGGAGACTGCATTTATGCAATAGTAGGAGGTGGGGTTGGAGTGCTGGGGGATAAAGGGTGTTGATAGAGCAGATAGTGCAGATTAAATGATTGGAATATTCCAATCTGCAGTGAAAGACAGTGGGCTGAGAAGGTGCTGAATTTACTGGCCTCTGTTTTCTCTGGGCCCTTTATTTAGCCAAATGAGCTTTTAGTATCTCTTCACCTCTTCCAATGCCCCTCCAAACAGCCTCCCAGTTGTCTGTGTGAATGCTCTTTGGTACCTTTTTGAAGCTACCTCAATCAGTGCAAAAGGAGAGCCTAGATTGTGGCTGTCGTAACCTATTCACACTTGTGGAAGTCGCAACTGAGAAATCTGTAATTGTGACTTAATGTGATGTCACCCACACTAATAGACCCTAGAGGCATTTCTATTTGACATTTTTGTCTGAAGAGAAACTTTCTGACCTTCGTCTCCCCTTGCTTTATCTTATTGTTATGTCTGAAATAGATTTTACAAGTTTACCTCTTCTTTGCAGTTCACTATCATAAATACTTGTATCATGCAACCTGGCTGGGGTTACTCAGTGGCACTTCACCACTGAATCAGTGTTTAACTGTCTCCTTTGTTTCCCAGTGTCCCAGAGGCTGTCACTGAAGCTATTAGTTGATGAGAGCTTGATACATTTTTGAATGTATCTTTCTTTGACTTGGACTCTATATTGTTGTAACTGTAGAGTTCAGAATTCTGTGTGCTTTGTCGATTTTGTTGCTGTATATTGGTTAGCAGCAAGAAGCGGAAAGAGGCTTGTTCGCTCTGTAACCATCATTCCCACCCCGGCTCCCCACCTATCCTTGGGTACTGGAACCTGCTGTAACTCTGGAATTGGGGCCTTGCGTGAGATCAGATAGCTTAGCTCATCAAGGCATGGATCATACTTTGGTTGTAGTGTTGGAATATCATGCTGGGCTGTACCTTTATCCATTAAACAGATCATCATTTATAGCCAGCTTTACATATTATAATTTGAGGAAGTCAATTGATGTATACAAGCTGCAGTTACAAAATAGAAATGACTGGCAATGATTTTTTTTTTAAAAAGCATTGGCGGACAGGATAGAACAATTTGACGTAATCTGGTCTTTTTTTCCCCACCTAATTATTTTCCAATTTGATTTCTCAGGGTGCACTGGCACCTTAGCACAACCTTCATCCTTACTAATAAGGTCCAAATAAAATCTAAAATATGGTTCTTGTTAACTAGTTTTAGGTTGTGAAGTACTTCACACAATGATGTGAAGTATTGAATGATGGTGTTAATGTATTAAAGTCGAAACCAACATGCAATCTTCAGCCACTATGCCGTGTGTGACAAATGTTTTCAGTTATTTCAAACAGTAGACAGTTAACAGACTTTGGAGTTAATCTATAAAAAGACCAAGAGAAGGGTTGTAATTGTTAAAAATGTGTTTGCTTTTCTGAAACTAAACCTAAACTGCAGATCGTTATCCTCTGAACCATTTGTTGTTTTTTGGTGCTGTGAGAAAATGGTATGTTTGCCGACACTGTGGGGCCGACTAGGCCTGCAGGCCTGGAATTTAAGCATATGGTTATGTTTAGCCACTGTGATTACTATCTATATAAAGCAGAGTTTTCATTTGTGTTTTTTTTTGCCAAGCGAAGGTGCTCACAGGCTGCATTATTATATACTTCTTATTCCCGGAATAGTTTACTGGAATATTCACTTTTACAGGAATTTACACAGAATATAAACAATCTACTAAAGTGCATCTGATGTCTACCAATTATACTGAATGTTTTGCAATGATCTTGTATCCTACTCTGGATTCCTTGACAAGACACCAATCACAGGCTATTCTGTTTTAAACTATAACTTTTTTATTTTAAACCAGAGGGCACAAGAATCAACAATGGGAAGTTAGAGCCATTTCGCCTGAGGACTAATAATGTTGTAGAATTTGTTATCAGGAATGCAATTTTAGTGAACTGTATTAAAATTAACCACTCTTTCTGATTAGTGAGATTGATGTGTGAGGGGGTTGTGATTTCTTTCCTGTGCCTAATGTTTTATTCCTGAATTGAAAACTCTCATGCTTTTACATTAGGCTTTTGATTAAAGAGTATTCCTTTCCCCTCACTGACAGTCATCAGTTCAATATGGGTATCCTATTAGTTGGGTTTTCCTATCTTCCAAAAAAGCAATTGATACTATTCAGCTAATTAATGCTTTAAATAATCAGATTAATAAACTAAGTGTGAAATTAATTCTAGAGCGAGATTGAAACATACCTGTTCTTTTCGCAAGTATGCCAGGAGTGCAGAAGTGAGAGGTACACCACCTCTTTATTGCTTCAGAGCTGTGTGAGAGATGCAATGTCAAAACAGATAGTGAACATTCTATCTGATATGCCATTGCTTTCGCTGTATTCAAACCTCAACGATACAGTACACTGTCCCTTGGTTGATCTACAGAAATGAATGTGCAGCTGCAAAAGGTTGATTTGACAAAAGTCCCCGTTCAGTACTCCAGAGAAAAGCAGTGCGTTTTTTCTAGATACAGTTGGTTGCCAAGTTCAATATACTGTGCCCTACCTGCAGGATATGGGATGTACACACATGCAAATGATACAATTGACGGAATCTGACTAGGCAAGATTACACACCCCAGATCCCAACAGGGTGGCAGCAGGATGCCTGGTGTTACAGTGAAGGACGTGAATTGACAGGAGATTGTCAAAGCCCTGGGAGCTTTTCTGAAGAAGTCTGGTTAGTTAAACATGTGTGATTTGGGTTGACACTGTGCAGCTGGGCAAACACAAAGAACTGGTACTACACCTGGGCTGTCTCCACACTGCATTTCTTGTACCTGTATCAGTGTTTGAGTCAGTGTCATGACCAAGATTTTAAGATGGCTGCTAGTGCACCAGGGTGGAGCCCAGTCACTCCAGCCATGATTCCAAGTCTGTGGTTAGGAAGGTTTCTGCAGATGTGTAAAGACCTGAAGTTGGTTGAGAAGGATCCCAACGGTGCCGCAGACTGACTCCGCAAGGCCAGGGAGGTCTAGACCTTATTGCTGGCCAGCAGTGAACAAGAAGCATTGGATGTGTGTGTCATTATTTTGGAGAATGATTTAAGTCTTAATTTAGTGAATTTAAAATTGCCAGGTGGGAATGTGGAGTTGAGGGCACTCTTAGATTAATCATGATTTCACTGAATGACCCTCTGTTTCTAATTCCTATGTAATGTTACTGCTGATAATCTCTGTCAAACCTACGGTTCTTTACCTACATCTCCTGCACGTTTTCAACACAAAATACAATTTGAAAATGTTGCCACATTCCTATCTTCCAAGGGCATCGCACCTCACAAAATCATCTTCCTATTTGATGTGTAGTCCTGAAACACTGGTCTGCATGCAAGCAATAGGCACACGTGCCATTAGATGTGTTATTCTTTAAAACTCCAATATCTAGTTTTTGCTTTTAGAATCATAACCTCTTTCTACACTGTAGAGCTTGTGTTTGACCCATCGAGACTGCGCCGGCCCCTCACCCTGTCTACATAACCCCACATTTTCCATGACTAATCCACCTAACCTGCACATCCTGGACACTATGGACAATTTAGCATAGCCAATCCACCTAACCTACACTTTATTTGGACTGAGGGGGAGATTGGATCCCACAGAGGAAACCCATGCAGACATAGAATGTGCAAATTCCACACACAGT
This sequence comes from Chiloscyllium punctatum, assembly GCF_047496795.1. NCBI lineage: Eukaryota > Metazoa > Chordata > Chondrichthyes > Orectolobiformes > Hemiscylliidae > Chiloscyllium > Chiloscyllium punctatum. The sequence continues at coordinate 13,107,767 of NC_092780.1, read as the reverse complement.
CACCTGAGGGTGGAATTAAACCGGGCACCTGGTGCTGAGAGGTAGCGAGTACTGCAAGCTGGTTTGTCAAAGACAGCATCACATCCTAGAGGAAGAGACCTCGAGCGAAGCACATCCCCTCTAGCATGACCACGTAACTGCTGTTGGGCGAGAGGTTTTGAGGATCTCCTCATTTTCTCACTCCTCAAAAACAAGGAATTCCAAGAGGAGAACTGATCATGTCATGACAGCTTTCTCAAATTGTTAGTGAAATATGCCAGTGCAGTAAGATGGGAGAGAGAAAATGAAAGGACAAAAAAATCTAAGTGTGCCAAGCTGCATGTAACAAAGCAAAGCATAATAGGCTCACACTAACTGAGAAACCAGCTAAACATATCTTTAAGACACTAAAGGCTAGAAAGTATGTTTGGATTTGCCCCTGTTTATACTAGCAATCAGTAATGGGTTTTTTCCTCCAGGAGAAAACCATAAAAAGTGAGGAAGCTGTGCCATCATCCGCAGAGTTTTTGTGCCCACAGCGAGGTCTGTGCAACAACCTCTGCTGACGCCAGCACAGTCCAAACAAGGCAGAACAAGCAGCACACCCTCTGCACTTTTGAGGAAATGATTCTCTCTTTAATGTTCCCCACCCCACATAACTTCCTCTTGACTTTCTTTACATTTGCATTTTATGCGCACCATTATTGCTTTTGGATAGGACCTAGCTGCCAGTAATTCTGTATGCCTTTATTGTATAAACATTCATGGACTTTTCCCAATAGTTTCTTGAAAGTTTAGCCTATGAGAAACTAGACATGCAGATTGATAGTGTACCGATTCCTAAGTTTGATCCCTGTTTTTTGCTGAGTTAGCTTACCTGAGTTGCACTAGTGATTTGATCTATTATTGTCACATGTACCAGAGTACAGTGAAAGGTTTTGTTTTGTCAGCAGTACAGGCAGATCATAACATACAGAGATCATCTGGTGGTTGAACAGAGCAAGGAATACAAAGTTACAGCTGCACAGAAGGTGCACAAAAAGCAAGATAAACATTGGATCTCTCAAATTTCAAATCCATTCAGAATTCTAATAACTGCAGGGAAGAAGCTTTCCTTGAACCTATTGGTGGGTGTGTTTAAGCTTTTGTACCCTCTGCCTGATGGAAGGGGTTGAATGAGATTATAACTGGGGTGGGAGGGATCTTTGACGTTGGCTGCCTTTCCATGGCAGTGAGAGGTGTAGGTGGAGTCAGTGGATGAAAGGTTGGCCTGCATGATGGTCTGGGCTGTATTCACAACTTTCTGTAGTTTCGTACAGTGTTAGGGAGAGCAGTTGTCGTACCAAGCCGTGATGTATCCAGATAAAATGCTTTCTGTGGTGCATCTGTAAAAGTTAGTGAGGGTCCTCATGGACATGCTGAAATTTCTTCACCTCCTGAGGAGGAAGAAGGGATGTTGTTGTGCCTTCTTGACTATCTGTCAGTACGACTTTGATATTTTTCTATTCTGTCATAGCAAATAACCATATGTTACCCAATGCTTTTGTGAGTTTTTGCTATGATATTGAATAATTCAATGCACATCAATGATACACTCAAAGTCTGTAAATTCTGTAAAAACCCAACATTGTGTGACTCTGCAATGAAGCACTGAACTTCTCGAAAGGCAACAGGTTATTCGGCTGTGATAGCACCAAACCCAAGCCAATAGTGTTCACCTTTGTGTAATGTCCAGCTAGACAGGTGCAACATTTCCAGGTGTTTATTCTGAACTTCATGTCCCAGAGACAATTCAGGAACTATCCACTCGCCACCAGCCAAGGTGAGGTGAACTAGATTGGCGCAGAATAGGTTTCTTCAAGACCTGCAGCATTCAGTGCTAAAGCAGGGTGCGGATTAGCTCATTGAACCAGTTTTTTTTATTGTATTTGTTACACTACCTTTTTAGGGTTGGTTCTGTGGCATGAGTGTTCTCGCATCTGCTCAGTGCAAATATATCACTATTAATGCTGATTTTAAACTTGATATCAACAGCCTATTTGAAGTGACCTTCCATCAGATTTTTTTTTGTAACTTAAATTGTCTCTTGCTTTTATATGTCAGTCCATTGTGCCAAAATAAAAGTGCACTTTTAAAATGTCACTTTTTAAATCAATGCAGGCACCTAAATACTTGGTGTTTATTTGCTATAGGAACAGATGTTGGGTAGGGACTTCAAGTCAGTAATTGAATATCTTGTTTCTGCTGAGGTATAGAAATTGCTTGAGCTTTGCTCTTGCAAGTTTAAAACATCATCAGAATTCGATTAAATTGCAGTCTTATAACAGTCTCCTCTGCATCCATTATTCCAGGTAACGCTTACACTGCCTAGTGACCTGTGCATCATTTGTGCATCACTTCACTTGAATCTCCATGTCAGGCTGATCTGACAACATATCTGCAGAAACCATGATTTGTGAAAGCTTGTCATTCAGAATGAATTACCTCGTGAAATCACTCAGAGACTGTACTGTTCCATTTTTAGTTACGAGGACCCTTGTGATCACAGTTGGAAAAGTTGGAATGTAAAGCTGTATGAATCGATGGTTCAATAGCTTCCAGCATTTAGTTATAGAGTTTAAAGAAGGAACAAAAAGTCTAACGGTTAGCTTTTTAGCAGCCCAAGTTTCGGTAAACTCTTTGTTCGAGTCAAGAATAGCCTTATTGTAAACTCTTTAAACACGCATGCACACGTGCTCACACACATGCACACTTCATTGGAGGGCAGTCTGAAGGAAAAGATACGTATGAATTGATGACTGTTTCTTTCTTCAGTGTTACCCTGTCATTGATTTCTGAGAAGAAAATAATTAGAAACCCATTATTTTCTCCTAAATATTTTAATTACATTTTGAATTTAATCTTGCAGTCTACTATCTTAATTTCCAAAGAGCTACTTGTCAATTTTAAGTTTGTTTGCCCACTCTCAAGTGACCTAGGCACTAATCTCTGTGTGTACTAGTTTTTTGGAGAAGAACCGTGAATAAGTAGATTACTGAAACCAGAATTCAATGAAAACATTGTGGCATTCCAACAAGGGCTCAATGGACCTTTATTTTGACATTGACTTCAAGACATAGACATGGAATGAAGGTCTACAAAAGACTCTGGCAAGTGGAAGAGTCTGGTTTATTTTAGGAGTTGCTGCTTATTTAAAATCCGAAAAAACTGCAGATGCTGTAAATCAGAAACACAAACAGAAGTTGCTGGAAAAGCTCAGCAGGTCTGGCAGCATCTGTGAAGAGAAATCAGAGTTAACATTTCAGGCTGATCTGAGGAAGGGTCACCAGACCCTGAAGCCTTAACTCTGATTTCTCTTCACAGATGCTGCCAGACTTGCTGAGTGTTTCCAGCAACTTCTGTTTTTGTTGCTGCTTAATTAGCCTGTTAACATTTTCATGCTCCCACTTATACAGTAATATAATTATTTACAACATGTAAAATAAGTTAGTTTCTTTATTATCTTTCTAAAGTTATAATCAACAAACTTAGTACAATATTAAACTGCAGAGAGACAGTTTGCTGTTCACTGCTTCTCATTTAACATGGAATAATCAGCATCCAGAACATTTTAAGCGAGTAGCTCACGATTAGTGACAGACATTATTGCAAGCACACTGACATGGTAATAATTATTTTGCTCACGTAATTTTATTAGTCCTTTCACATCCCTTCTTATGATCTCTAATGGTTTTTGACAGTGGAATTGCAAGTCGAGAATTCTGCCAGAAGGATCCCCATCAAAAAGTATTACCCAAATAGTTTCTTGTACATGTGTAAAGTGATTTAATTATTTCCAATTTCTGCAACCCCCCCCCCCCCCCATTTGCTCCATCCCCAACACCACTCATGTTCTCTAGCTCCTGACTCTAACTGAACAAATTCAGTGGTAATTTTCGAATGATAAAGGGGAGAGTGAGAAAGCTGTGGAAAAGGAGTGGGGAATTAGGACTAATTGAACACAGTAGTTCTACCAAATACTATATCATAGGCATGATAGGCCAAGTGGTCTCCTACGTTCAAACATTTTCTGATTTAACCATAACTTTTATTGAGCATGCCTGTGTTGAAGGCCCAGTATGGAACATAGGTGTGTTGCTGAAATTTAACAAGATTATGTGCTGAATGCAAACCCGTACTGAGTTCCAAGTGCACCCTGGAGATCATATCAACCACCCCAACATAACCATTCATGGATTCCCACTGGGATCAGTTCTTGCGCTAGCTCTCTTTGAGAAACATACCAATGGCTTCCCTCCCCTAAGCTCATCATCTCTTTGCATATGCTGACAATTTAGCCCTAACTTTTTAGAATACAGAGCTTAAGAAAACACTTGAAGATCTAAGTTCTTTGAAACCTACTTCAAAAAATGTAGACTTCTGCAGCAGGTAGTTTGGTGAGCATGAGGTCAAGTAGGTTTTTTTGATGTCTATTCTGTCATCACTTCAAATAGATGCAATCTTGCGAGTGGCTATGTTCTTCAAGACTCAAGTCAATCAGTAATGGTGCTAGCACACTGCTCAGTGATGGACATTGACATCCCCACCCAGAATACATTCTGCACCCTTGCTATGTTCAATGCAGAATTTTCATCCGTGAAGGGAGGACAGTAAATGTACTCAGCAAGAGGTTTCCTTGTCAAAGCTTGAACTTGATTCCGTGGACTTCATGAGGACCGGAGTCAAGGTCAATTAACAGGGGCACTCCATATTCCCTACCTGCTTCCCTCTGATGGTTGTCTTGCTAGTGGCTGGTGATGGAAGCCATTTGCTGAAAGTTGTTGTTCTTTTGAGAGTGACTATATCAAATACCATTCAAGTTGTCGTCTTATTTTTGCATATCCCCAAATATTAGTGTTGGGGCCTTTGCAATATCAAATGAGATGGGTATGCTTTGTTATAGGCGAAGGTGAGGACTGCAGATGCTGGAGATCAGATTCCAGATTAGAGTGGTGCTGGAAAAGCACAGCAGGGTCAGGCAGCATTCAAGGAGCAGGAAAATCGATGTTTCAGACAAAAGCCCTTCATCAGGAATGTCTTAAAGAATCTTCCTAAAAATCTTATTATAAATGTTTAAAACTAATGAAAGGTTAAATCTAGAATTTAGTCCTGATATATAAAAAAAATTCAGTAGCCATCACGTATGTCACCTAGCTACTCTTCGAAACAGAAAGGGAACTCGGGGGTGGGGGGGGGGGGGGCGGAATTGCAGAGCACAAACTGTGTTTGACCACTCTGACCAGGTACATAAATGAAGAGTACCCAAGTCTTTGGTAAAACCAAACAATAAGCTCCTATTTTGTAATTACCCATACTGGCTAACTTTTATGAATGTTTGCAGCCAGTATTGAACTACATGCTCTCAAAGGCTGTGTGTTAGGAATTTGGATGTAACTGACTCCTTTGGATCTTGAAACAAAATTACCACATGCGAACAGACCAGTACGGCCGTAGACTACGAACAGAAGTAGACTCCTCAACCCTTCAAGCTTATATTCAATTAGATTGTGTCTGATCTTTATTTGCCTTCCATTGTTCCACATCTTTGATTCCCTTTCCTGATTAAAACTTACCAATTGCAATCTTGGAAATTTCAAATGACTTCGCATCCATCGCCATTTGTGAGAGAGAGCCAAATTTTCATCACCCCTTAGGAAACCAGTAGCTACTATCGTAGAAATACTAAGCTGGTTAATTTTGAAGAGTAGGAGAACAATAGCACCATATACTTAGAATTTGCATTAACCTTTGGAATTTGACATCAATATTTTATTATTTCAAAGCCAAACAGTCTGGATTCTTTGGATTTTGCAAAGCTGAAATTCATACCATCTAAAAATTGAAAACATGTTAGTTTCAACAATTGAATGTTTTTCAAGTTGAGGCTAAAAATGAATTCAGATACCTAGAAGTTTCAGTGATAGTACAAAACCACTATTTTGCCACCTAATGGCCTTGAAAGACACATGAGAATTGCCTGAAAACTCAAAGAAAGGGAATGCCAGGTGATGTTCTGGGATATACTTCAGCATTTGGAAAATGCATTCCTAATTCTGGTGCTCACTTCGCATGTTAATTAGGCGACCTGTTATCCCTGCTCATTTCTTGGCCAGCCAGTCCAAATTATGCTGCGATTTTTCTGCATTTTTTTTTGTTCAGCCAAAAAGTCTCAGCTTGTGCCTTTTCTTCAAGACCTTTATTCAGCAAGAAATTGGCAAGCATTGAAGCCATTACAAGATACTCCCTCATGTTAAAAGAATGCACGTTGGCTGTGGAGTGACATTTTCCTCCACAAATTGTTCAGATGCTAGAGTAAAATACAAAGGGTAAAGGGTGACCGAACAATACCATCTCTCTGCTTTTGTGATTACTGAGTTTTGTACTGTTCACTGTACATCGGTGACAGTAATTTATTAACTTGGTTGACAGTATGAAGTACACAGCTTTTCTGAGTTATTTCTTCTGTTTTGGAAGCTAATTATACCCATGTTAAAAACAATGCTTTAAACAAAATGTAGTTGAGGCAATATCTGTATCGTTTCCAAGCTTCAACATCTATGATACCTGGCATAGTTTCTTTATTCACAGTTTTGCCAGCAATGCCCAAACCCTATCAGTTAGTGTCCCTTTCGAAGGTGATTGTGATCCATGATCTTGACAACTGAATAGCTTGCCAGATCATTTTAGAATCATCAGTCAATCATTTTGATATAGGTTTGGAGTCACCTATAGGAGCAAGGATGGCAGATTTCAATACTGCATCTTTTTCCAGAGTTATTTAACTAACTGAACTGAAATTCCCTGCAACTATAAATGCCCAAGGAAAGGTTCATGTGTTTATTATTTTAACACACTATTTTAGAAATAGTATTTTGTTACTGATTTCCATTCATGGGAACATGTCTCAAGAAGCAGCAGGGAAGGGAGAGTAGAAAGTGAATGGCATATGATACCGACATCAGGAACAAAATCCTGATGCATATCACAGTCAGTGAATTATTTTGGTCATCCTTTTAGGACATGCTGTGATACACCTTTGAACTCAGATCACCTGGCCCAGAGTTCAGGAGACTGTGCCACAACAGTGCCTTGACTTGTGCGAAAACAGCAAGGTTGTCATATTGAGGGAAGTTCAATAATAAATGTGAAGCTGGTTAAGTGGGTCTTAATTATATAACCTTGGGAATTAATCAGCTCACCAGAAAGTCCACTACTAACATTTCCTGCTGAGTTTGGTATGAAGTCATAAACACTTGGAAAATCCTAAGTTCAAGCCTTTGTCTATCTCAGGACTGCTGTTGGTTCAATAATTTCAGGGTAGGGATGAGGAAGAAAATCAGAGCTTTTATTCTGAATCATTACAACTGCTGCAAAAATACATGTGTTGCAGTTAGAAAAGACTAGATTGGACTGTAACATTCTTCAAAGTGAAATAGCTTTCCATTGTCCATGATCAATTATGATGAAAGGCAACTTGGGTGATGTGAAGGAAGACTCTAGATATCTAAAATTTACATGTACGTGACATACTGTCTTCAGTTGAGGATGGGGAGAAAAAAAATCAAGTTAGAAGGAGAAACTGCTTTACATACGGTATTATAATAGCTGTCAGGATATCGCAGAGTGCCTTTATACAGCATTTTAAAAATATTGCTGAAGCAAAACAAATGGATGCACATAGTTATATGGATTCTGGATTAGTGGTGCTGGAAGAGCACAGCAGTTCAGGCAGCATCCAAGTAGCTTTGAAATCGACATTTTGGGCAAAAGCCCTTCATCAGGAATAAAGGCAGTGAGCCTGAAGCGTGGAGAGATAAGCTAGAGGAGGGTGGGGGTGGGGAGAAACTGGCGTAGAGTACCTGGGTGTTGCAGTGGGAGAGGGACTCCCTGAGATGCTTGGATGTTGAGCCATAGAGGGAAAGATTAGGAGGTTTGATTTCAATCATGGTCAAACCTATGTATTTTGTAAAGATTTTGGAAGTTGGAAAGAAGAAATAGGTAATGGATAAGGTTGTTTGGGAAGAAGTGTCAGGAAATGGCACTCAGTTGCCTGAGGTCTCTTGGGGAATGCATGGGTAAAGCAAGTTATCGACCTAGGGAATGGAAAATTTGTAGTAAAGGATACGGCAACTATTTAGTCGGAACTATATAAATCAGTAAAGATGATAGGCTGTACACGAGTTATTTACAGAGGGTGAGATGACAGAAAGATAAACATTGGAAGATTTGAATCAATTGAGGTACTTCTACAGGCCTGAATACGAAAAGACTTGTCATCCCCACTGCTGTTGTCTTTGCTTAACGGATGGTCTTTTATCCAATATTATTCCTTGAATTCATTATTCTAACACCTGCCTGTCAGAAAGTTGGGAAAAGTCACAAGGTTAGGTGGATAACAGATACTTTCTGCAATTGTCCTACCGTCCTAATTCCAGAGAGAAGAGAGAATAATGCACGTGTGGGAACATAATTCCAGGGCCTGAAAGCATAGAACAGATGGTTTTTCATATGGTTATGTACTATCTTATTATGACGTGTTCAACTATCCAGCCTTCAGTGCCCCCTAATAGCTCTGTCATCTGGTGTAATCTTAACATGGCAGAGTTCATGCAGGGTTCAGGTAGTAGTTTGGCATGCGGGTTACCAAGCCATTGATTTAGTATGTTCTCCAATCTTTCTGTTGTCCTATAGTGGCCCTGAAGTGTTAATATAACAAAGCTTCTTTATGAACAAGTTCCCTGCCTTCTTTTTAAGCTGTTTTCTTTACTTTCATAGGATCGTACAATCCCTATAGTGTGGGGACGCAGTCTGTTGAGTCCACACTGACCCTCTGAAAAGCATTCCACCTGGACCCTCTCCCCGCTCTAACCTTGTAACCCTGCATTTTCCCATGGCTAAACCAACCAGCCTACACATCCCTGGACACCATAGGCAGTTTAGCATGGCCAGTCCACCTAACCTGCACATCTTTGGACTGTGGGAGGAAACCAGAACACCCAGAAGAAATCCACGCACACCTGGAGAATGTGCAAACTTACACAGACAGTAGTTGCCATTTGAGTACCATTTTTTTTGTCTTCATTCTATGTAACTGTTGAGATACTGTGTTGTTCAAAACTGAATAATCAAATAACATGCCAGCAAAAGGCTTTCAAGAAATCAGTATTGATTTCAGTATCAATAGTAGCAGCGTGTAGCGTTCATTATTGATTTTTCAAATGTGATTAAATATTTGTGTTCCTTGATGATTTGTAGCATTTATGTGATGCAGACCAGAAGGTTGCAAGTTTGATTCCTAACCTGTGCCTACTTGGCTAATCTCACTTGAGGCTTAATAATTGGCATTGTTTAAATAGGGTAGAATGTTTAACAAATACAAGTACCTGATGTTATCTAGGGATCATTCTTGAAATATGATGACGTGAATTAAGGGCAGGCTGGACAGTCAAACTGATATATTATGACATCCCAAACCAAATTTTTTTCTTCATTGATCTCTCTGAAGATCGAGCAATTGCTGCCAGTGTCAACTGCCTTGATTCTGACTGGCTCCGGTTATTTGGGAGTAGTCTAGGACCAATTGTTCAACTGAATCTTGGGGCCCCATTTCATCCTCAGTGGTGCAGAGGTCAGAATGTGAAGGAAGAACATTTAAAAAATGGAACTGTTTGACATGATTGAGTAATTCAGGCAGAGAATTCAAAGTGAGTGATTGTACAATACCACATTTTTATACATTTGTCCAGTCATGCATTAATTCTGACATGAAATCAATTATTGATGTTCTATCGCAGTGTGTTTAATATGAGACTAAGGATTCAGATGATTTATTGATAGCATGTAATCACTCAGGTAGGATTGGAGCTGATGTACTGTAGACAGTGGGATGGTGAAGAACTTTAACAAATATGTTTTCCTGCCCTTTATTATTTTCCACTGAGGTTAAAATTGCACTCAGCTTCCCAAGAGAGAACTCGCAAAATCAATTTGAAATTGCAGCTCAAAATGAACTTTCAAATGAAGTAATATTGGGTCATCTTCTTGACTCATTGAGTTTATCCAGTGCGTAGCTAAGCTGAGCATTGAAGTAGGGCCCCAGATTCAATTCCTAGGATGTGCTAAATGATCTGGTCTCAGCTGGGACAACTGTAAGTGTAACTACTAATAATTAAAAAAGCAAAATCTGAAAGAAGAACTGAAAATGCAGCAAATCGTTTAGGATATCTAAGGCCAGTTATGGCATAATGATTACATAACTTCACACCAGAAGAGAGGAAGTGGTATATGCTTTTACATTGGGTCGGTATTTGGAACGAACAAGATTCCTCGACTTTGAAAAATAATTATTTATACATTTTGTGACATGTAGGAGCATTGACTGGCGAATATTATATGGGAAAAGCAGAAAAAGTTCCTTGTGGTTCATGCAAAGAATCTATGATGTAAATCAACTCAAGCTTTTCATCAGAGAAGATCTCCAACATATTTCTGGGGAAATGATCCAAACATTAATCTCGATCATCCTCAATTGTCCCTCCCTTTTTATGATGTCCTATACTTTGATAACCACTCTTTATGTATTGCCCAACCTCCAGCTGAGTGCCCAAGTGGTTGTTAGCTGTTTCTGAACCACTATCGTCAGTATCAGCAAACTCTTTGTTTGCAGACAAGTTACCTTCTGCCTTTTCCGGATTACTGTTTTCCAACATTTGTTCAAGGGCACTCATGCTAGTTCTGATATCATGACTGAGATTTGCTGTTCAGCACAGATTGTGAATCAATGGTCCAGTACCACATGAAGAGGAAGATAATGCTATCGGAGACAGAAGTTTTCATGAAACATTATATTTAGTGATGTAAGTTCAGATAATCAGTTCTGTCTGCTTGTCTGTTTTTTCTATCCTCATGTTTCACTGTCTTAGCTTCCTTCCTCTCCAGCTCCGGAAACATGCTCTCCCTTGTGCCTCAATGAAAAATTCAAAAATGCTTTTTTTTTGTCTCGTAGCTTCTGCCAACATAAATGAGATATTGTTGTAGCTAACATCTGTCCGGCACAGTTTAATTGGATCAAATGGGTCTGTGTCATTGGGGGCATACAGCACTGTTTGTACTCCTCTGGGCTGCCCAGGAAATGTCTTCATGTAAAACAGACCTCTTTTTCATTTTCAACTATGTCTTTAGTAATCCTTTTGTTGGGAAAGGGATTTAAATGTTTTTAGAAATTAAAATCAAAGTGAAATTGTACAACAGGATATTAAAGAATAAAACCAGACTTCAACACCTAGACGTTAAAATTGCAACATCTGTTTGCGCTTCCTGTATGGGGAAGCGCTATCAAAACATTAGGCTCTGCTTAGCGCTTCAGCCTCATTGGAATCTTTTCCAGATCTTTTTAACCCTTTGTGCCACTGAATTGCATTTAAAAATTACTGAGAAATCTCTGAAATTGTTCTCTCTATGAGAACTGCAGCTTTCCCCTCTCCCAGCTGCCAGCACTGATTTAAATTCAAGTTTTTTTTTGTGTCCAAATGCATTTCTTTGACAAAAGACTCCTCCAGTTAACTGCAAAGTCATTAACTGATGTCAGCAGTATTGATCTGAGCAAAATGTCTCCAGAATGTCCCTAGCTTAATTTATTTTATAAGTTTATTCACCACTGTCTTCAATTTTCAATCCCCCTGGCCCCCATGCCCTTCCAATTTTCTCCCTCCTCTGTGATTCATAGCTATATGCTGAAATATGACTCCACAGACACCAAAAAGCCTTTTTTTTGTTTAAAAACCTAATTGAGTCATATCTTATGCTGGCTGACATGGGGAAAGACAGAAGAAATTCGGCCTGTATAATTTCTCCTGGCCTGCCACCATCACCACTAAATATGCGTACACCCTCTCTTCCTAAACATCATCTCCCCCAACCTGAGTGGATACACAATCAAAGCTATGCACTCCAATCCCCAGTCTGTTCGTAGGAACATTTCTGGGGCAGGGAGACGATTGAATATAATCCACCATGACTTGCTTTCTGCTGCTTATCAGGCTAATCCAACTGCTTTATGTAGGAACACCTAGATTATAGGAATAGATACAATTGCACAAAGACGTTACTGAAAATTGAAACCTCACCTCCAAAATAAATGTAATTAGTTTCATAGCAGATGCAAGCCATCTTCAATCACAATGTCATGCAGAGTACTGCAATAACTTGTTATATATGCCTCATTTAATACTGAGGTGAATAACTACACACATGTGATTTGTGCATGCTCTGTTTTTCTGAAACCATGAATATAGCTGTGTGTATAAGTCGAATCTTCTGCCAGTCTGTCCAACTTTGTGTATTGTTTGTCAGCATGACGGGGATCTTTTCCAATACCACTGGCTGGTTCACTCCAATAATGGTCAAACCACATTACTTGCATATGCCGGTGGGACCTGTGTGCAGCCAGACCAAACTTGGCAAACTGGACTCCGCAGCCTTTATTTGTGTTGGCTGCTCAATGCAGGCAGCAAGAGCGAAGCTTTATCCCAAGGGGAGTCTTCATGACACAATTGGCACTTTGTTGCTTTGTTTACTTTGCAGAGTTGCTTCCAGCAGAAATCTTGAAGTCAGAGATGCAGCCGCTGTAAAGTAAATAATATACCCTTATGGTTTTCAGAGCATTCCATGTACAAATAGATAAATTAATCTCTTCTATTACCAATTGAGCTCTCATAGGATTTTTTGTGAGCTATTATGAGCTTAATATAGAATCCTGGTACCCTTAGGAAAACAGGTGGATCATGTAGTTCCTTAAGATATCTTTTACTTAAAATAATGAAAATTATGTTTGGAATGCTGAATCCACTTATATAGTTTACGCACTTTCTTAGAATGATCACATATATTGCTTTCATTACAAACAACTTCAATTTTGTTCTGTTAACTCTGTACTTCTGGGGTTTCACAAACAAATTCTTATCAACAGAAAACAGGGTAAATGTTATCTTGCAAGTTAGGCATTCAAATGTTTCACAAATAATGAATAACTTGCAGGATTTACTTTTGAAATCTTGAGAATTAATTTAGTCACAGGCTTTGGGAAAGCTGAAAAAAATGCAGTCAGCCAAAGCAGGTGTACAAGAGATCGGCTGATATGACGTTGGAACACTGAGGCATCAAAGTTCTGTCAACTTCAGAAGCCTTGCTGTTGGAACATTGTATGTCTCAGAATGACTGCCATGAGGGTGCTGAAGGCGTATGCTTGATGAGAAGATCAGACATGTCATTCTGCTCTGAAATCACGCTTATTGTCATCCCCGAGGTGTTCATTAACATCTTGAGCACCTTCAGGGCTAGGACTGACGACAGTAGCTGAACTAAATATTATTGCTGTCATATAAAAAGCATCAGCTGTGCACAGAGGATCAGAGTTCTGGCCAACATTGCTATCAGCTTCCATCTACCCTTCTGGATACAGGGGCGTTTTGTTCTGTAGCATAATGATTTAGGCAAGAAGAGATGTGTTCTCTAATTGGTCCTTTCATTGTTATGATTTGCCTCTGGAATTTTTTCAGTATGCTTGTATTTTGACAGGAAATTGAGCAGGAAATTTAAGAATTAGCCCAGGACTTCACATAATTCAGTGCAGTGCTGGCAGTTTTATGAAGAAATTCTATTCTCAGTATATTACCAATTTGGGCAAAAGTTAAAGAAATGAAACCATGCAAAATATTGATACTAGATTCTGTAGACTTTAATTATTTCTTGTTCTGAATTATATCAGAATAAATACAAGAAAATACTCATTAAAATTTATTTTTGGATGTGGGAGATGCTTGCAAGCCTATGTTTGTTGTGCTTAACTGGTCGCTTTGGATAATCCATTTCAGAGAACATTTGGAGTCACAGACTTTGTGACTGGATTTTGGTTTTTACCAGGTTGAGTAGGGCTAACAAATACCCTTCCTGGAAAAGCGTTGCTGGATCCCCACAACAATCCTCCAGCTTCCATGATTTTTATTTCTCCTGCTAACCAACAATTCATCAAATTCCATGGTACAACTTGGTGAGATTTGATTTGGTGATCTCGGGGTTGGCAGTTCAGTGCTACAATCATTGTACCCACTCTCCCTTTTCATTCCAGAAATGAGGAGAAAAGGGTTTTGATCTAAGAGGCATATCCATTAATCAGCTTCTAAAGCCAGTTCCTTTACCCCAGCAGCAGCCTCATAGAGTCAGTTATTGAGTCTGGTGGAATACAGGATTTGGATTAGCAGGGTATGAGCTTGAAGTAGGCTGACCGCATACTGCTTTATCAAGCTGGATTGTAGGTGAATTTAGCGTTAGAATCACGGTCTAAGCATCTTTCCAAGTCAACTGAGTAGCAGTCTGTATTTTGTCTGAATCAGTGTATGGAGTCTGCCCGTCCCTTCCCCAGTTAGGGAAGCCTGGACAAGTGGCCCAGAAATCATAATTGCTTGATGTATTCAATAGTTATTTCATTCTGTTGCATTTACAAAACTGAGCCTGTTCTGGAGTGCCACTAGTCTTAGCCAGATTTGGTGAATCAGTGGGCACAATGGTCTTTTTTTTTCACCTTGTGTCGGGGTCACCATGAGAGCAGTAGAGATTGAGAGAGGAAGCAGAAAAAGGAGTCATTTGTAGGGATGTTACCCATTCTGTACTCAAATCGCAACTTTACGTTTACCTACAGCTAAGGGCAGATCCACCAGAAGCCCTTTTGATTCAACTGACTCCTGCATACCATATGGACAAAGATAGAGGAATGGTGTAAAATGGATCCAAAAAGTTGAGGACTAACCTTTCACACTTAAAAAAGGATATGATATATGCAATGTGATAGACTGCCCATTCTGGCTAGAGTACACATTGCTCAATTTAGGCTGTCTCCTATTTCAAATGAACATGGACTCCTCTAAAGGGAAAGACTAAAAGAGATCTTATATCTATGAAATAATCTCAAATGCCGATTGAAAGGTGCCCGACTCCCTTTTGTTTCACTGTGTTACATAATGGTGCGTTAACAGAGTGGTGATATTTGTTAGAGCTTTCAATCTGGAAAAAGATATTGTGATAATGTAGTTAGTAGGAAGTGAAAGATGTTTAAATCTTTATTCCATTTCTGAGATTTCCAATGTGCAACTTAAATATCAAACCATCCTTTCTAGCAGGACTGTAAGAGTGGCTGATGCTATCTTGGTGTATTTGTGTAAGGATGCATTGTTCCAATGAAAATGGCAGTGTCACTGGAATAGTAGCTCATAGGTCCAATCTAATGCTCTGGCAACTTAGGTTTAAGTCCTACCAGAGCAGATGGTGAAACTTTAGTTCAATAAAAATCTGGAATTAAAAGCTAACAGAATCATTGTGATGGGCTGAAATCCATTTGGTGCACTGAAATCCTTTTGCTTCAGGGAAGGGAAACTATCATCCTCACTTGGGCATGTCTTCAAGTGACTGCTGACCCACAACAATGTGGTTGACTCTTAAATTCTCTGTGAAATTGCCCTAGCAAGCCACTAAGTTCAAGGGGAAATTGAGAATGGTCAATAAGCACTAGCCCAGCCAGCAATTCTCATCTTCTACAAATGATTTCTTTAAAAAAAAGCTAACTCTCTGGTATTATCCTATCAGAAGGTGCTGTTCTATTCTGCTCAACCTGCATTAATTCTTTTGAGATTCACAGGCACAACTGGCAGTAAACCAAAACTAAATTGGAAAGACTGTCCATTAGCACGTCTCCAGGGCTAAGTAAATCCCAACAGTTTTACATTTGATCTGCAGCCAGTTGTGGAATACCCACACTGAGGGAATCCTGTAGCATGAGTGCATCATGAAAGAGACTAGAGACTATTGTCAGATTTTCACTGTTGGCTGGTACTTTACTCTGTGGCCTTTATCATCATTCTGTGCAGCTTGAAGGCTGTTAGCTTTTCTCATCCCAAGGAATCCTTCTATTAAAGTTCGTGTTCTGGAGGCTTGAAACGTAAAGCTGCAAACTCTTGTATGGCTCTCTCACACATTTGCCTGAGTAAAAGTCAGCTCCAGTTGAGAAGTCTCATGAGAAAAGAGATCTGCACTTGTCATATCTGTTAATTTGGTTTTGGGATTGTGGGCTGTCCTTGATAAGTCTGGCGTTTATTGCCCATTCCCAGTGCCTATGAAGATAATCCACCTTCTTAAACTGCTGTAGTTTTTATTCTTTGCAGAAGTTTAACCATTACAGAGGACAGTTTAAGGGTCAACTATGATACGGAACTGGAGTCCTGTTCAAACAACATCAGTAAGGGCATCAGGATTCCTTCCCTAATGTGTATCATTTGTACATTATAAGACAGTTCAACTTCCACTTTAAAACTGAATTCCAATTCTAATACTGTTATGGTGAGATTTGAATTCCAAATTATTAGTTCAACCTATTTTGATGACATGTTCATTAATACTTTTACTATACTACTCTACCTCATAGGGTACATGATTTTCCCAAGTCTGCACACAAACAGTAGGAGTTTGATATCACCGCAAAGTAAAATTATTATGAATTCCATCACTTTCATTATCAAGCTGTAGGTGCTGTTGGGAATAATACTGTTCAGTCAAGGAACCTAGTACAATGTTAAACTCTGATGCTACAGTGATCATAGGAGTCAGGTCTTTTATGTTAGAGAACACCGTTTGATGATAGTAGTGCTACATACCTACTGTCAGTGGTGTTCTTCCCATTGTAAATATGCCTTCAGCAACTCCGATCGGAATAAAAACAGCATTGCTTACATTTTGATCTTGGGCTTTTCGGAATTCTGCTCACTGTTCTAATTGCTGCCAGTTCACCCAAGAACAACATTTGACAATTTGTCGATTTTGCTTCTGAGCACTCATTGTGAAAGTGATTTACAACACTAACCTATAAGGCTGCTACAATAAGGTTACTATACCATAGCCATTGAACCGTCTGCATTTGGAAGTGGAAACCAAGTACACAGCACTATAGAGGAATGTCTTTGTCAATAAAACAGAATAGCTTGTTGTTACACAATGCATGATTTCAAGAGATCAAAAGTTGAAACCATCACCTTGTCATAATCTTCAATGTGTTATATTGAATTCATGATCGATGTCTTTGTAATGCTGCATATTGCTCGTTTGCAATAAGGGAAATCAGAACAAAGGTTTGCCACTTCTGCACTGACAGGTTGCTCAGGCACAACTATTAAGAACACAAGCATTATTAAACAAATTTTGCATCTGTATGTTAACCTGCAGTGTACATGTTTTGTGCATTACAGTTCAATTAACATTTTTATGATGCAATCAGTCCAGGGGAAGACTGGTAATACTGAGTATCCAAACTAAGTATTAAAGACCTTTAAACTATGCCCTATAATGTAAATGCCTGATATGGTACATATTGTTCTTTCCCAACTGTGGGATTCCTAAAATCCTCAGCCTTGCAAACCTCAAGTTTGATTTCCTGTGATCATCGTTTTCTTATTCACTTCATTGTTTGTGATATACTGATCTCTGGATCATGATGGGTTGCCTCTGTTTGTCAATACTGAAACAGCATCAATTACTTTAGTTCTTTTAACGTTGTAAAATTCCGCAAGAATTTCCTGTGAGTGTTATCAAACAGAATTTGATACGAAGCTACCTCTGATGATATGCTTAAACGCTTAGTCAAAAAGGTAGATTTAAAGCTGCATATGAAAGGAGAGAGAAGGAAAGGATTAAAAATTCCACAGCTTACAGCCTCGGCAGCTAAACTTGAGGCTGCCAGTGATGAGGATGTAAATTGTGCAAGTGCTAGAGGCCAGAATTAAAAGAAAGAAATGGATTAAAGGAGGGAAGAGCGAAGCTTTTGTGGGGGGGAATTTGAAAACAAGAATGATGATTTCAAAATTGAGTTATTGCTATATTTGGAGTCATATAAGTAAGTGAGTGCAGGATTGACGTGTGAACAGGACTTGGTTTGAGTTAGTTTTGGTGCCTTCTAGTGCATCCTGAGGGATCCTGTCCTCCCACATAATACTTGACAGAGGCTAGGAGCAGGATACTTGACTTTTTTTTTGCCTTGCCATCTTGGAGTTACTGAAGCCAATAATAATGAAACTAGTTCACAAACTTAGGACCTTTCTCATGTACCTGTTTTAATAACATATCAACTTGCCTACCTGAAGAACTGGTCCTTCATGCGACTTAAGCCAATCTTCCCCTTCCAGTTGAGATCCAGCATTTGCTGGTTGGCCCATTAGCCATGCTTGAATTCTGATATTATTTAGCTGTTTCTTTCAGACACTGGTTTCATCACCTTGTTTATTCATGAACATACAATGATAAGATGATGGATCTGTTTCATAACCTGTTGCTAATAGTTCAGAAATAGGTTTGGCTACCATTAGACATAATGTTAACTTGGAGGTCAGTGTAAATGTGCAATATAACATAAAATATTGCCTTTTTATATAGTGCCTTTCTGGCAACTTTACAAAACACTAAACACAGGAAGTAACCTGTGCTTCATAGAGTGACCTATTTGGCTGTGTATCTCTATCATTTACTGTGGCTTGGTGCAATTTTATTCTCTGGATTCTCTATGTGATATTTTTGATCAGTTTTGTAATATTTTTCTCTCATTAAAAAAAAATTCAAAAAAAATTGAACTAATAAACAAACACACCGAATAATGCATATTTTGCCACAATTTCTTTTTGTATTCAGTGGTTAATCCAATATATTTTATGAGTAGGGGTTCCTGATTCAAATTAGTGCTGTCATAAAGTTCTAATACCAAGGGACTTTTATAGCAAGAGACTATTCTGATGTATGCACAACAGATATGGATAAACAGGGCTGGGTACCTTTTTTCTGTTGTAGATTTCCCCTTATCTACGCCTTTTCTCAGCTACGAATAGGCCACGATACTGTAATTAAGTATCTGCACACAAACAGACACATTCATGGCAGGACTTCATTTGAATGATCCGGTTTTGGCCCATGCCACGTTTCTTTTTAGAGAAGGTGTCACTCAAGCCTTCCCCTCGAATAAAAGACTGTGAAGGGGGAAGTTTCACCCACCAACAGTGAGGCTCATCTGTACAGACAGCGCAGTACAGACTCTTCAGCCCTCAATGTTGCACTGACCTGTGGAATCAATCTGAGGCCCATCTAACCAATACTAGTCCATTATGGTGGTTGATGCCAATACTACACTGCCCATAGGTCATGGATTGAGAGGAGACCCCACAGCGAGTGAGCGATTGGCGTGAGGAGGGCTGTAGGGGAGACACAATCATCAAGGGTAGGTGGATGGTTTTCAATCAGCAACGGAAGATTTACTTGTTTTGCTGTCTGCAGTGGGACAAGGCAATTGACCTGTTGAAGGCTTCACTTGACACCCCAAATATAATAAGGGTGGAGGCAGGAAGGTGTCCATCTTAATTAAATTCCCCACCCAAACCATCAAATTGCCACAGGGGGGCATCAAATTTCTCCCTTTAAATCTGTTAAAAATGAATTTAAAATCTATGCAATCTACTTATTTCATAGTAGGACAATACCAGGATGTGCAGTCCTTATCGTTTCTACTTGAGTATATCTGTGTGCACCTTTTTGCTGTACAGAATTATAATGAGTTTATTTCTGATAATGACATAGTTCTGAAAATAATTCTTCCAATTGGAGCCACAGTGTCGTCCCCCGGACATTACTTATCCTTATCCTGGGACGATCTGTTTCTTAATTCTTCCACTTCAACCTAGCACATTCACAGAAATTACAAGGTGTAAACAAGGTGTTTGGTCCAATCATTCCATGACACTATTTCTCTTCCACACTAGCAGTAGTTCTAAAAGCCTATCTAACCATTCAACAAAAAGAATTTATTACACAAGGAAAAAAAAGAAAAAACGCAAACACTTTTACACTGTACAAGAACTATTTGAAATGATCTTATTTTAAATATCAGAAATAAAGGTGAACTCTTTTAATCTTAACAGCAACCTTACAAATAATCAAACCTAAGTAGAGGTTCATATTCTTTCCACTTTAAAGATCCTTGTTTACTGGGTATGGCTGTAATTTCTTTATTTTTGTGAAACTTCTGCATTATCTCCATGCTATTTCTTTAGTCATTGTCTCTTTCCAGGACTCTTTAATAAACTGCTCACACAACTCACTTATTTCTTAACATGATTCTTTAAATGCCACTTCTGTTACTGGCGATTTTATTTTTCTTCTTCTTCTTATTGACATTTAGCTACTCAATTTTTTTTTCAGCCCAAAATGCTTTGGAGGCAGCTTGTCCAAACTTACCTTTGGTGTTGTAGACCTGTTCTCTCAGGCAGAAACCAACACACTGCAAAGCCTTTTGAATGGTTGTCTCTTTCTAAAAGGAAACCTGTTTCTGACTGTCTCCCTGTGTCATATGACTTTTTTTCTCTTCTACCCTTCAGTGGTCTGAAATGAAATTAAACTATGTCCCCCCTTCTTAGCACGTACTGGATAGAAATACTAAAACTTAAAGCAACATCTAATTCTGTCCACATTAGAACCCAAATTTCCAAATAATAACAATAATATGAAATTTCTTCACATTCCCCAGTCATGTGCCACATAAAGAGCTTTTGCTCTTTATCCTATATCGTTTAACTTTTAATCTTGTTTCAATATCATCTTTGCTCAAGGCCTCTTAACCACTAGAAATGATATGATTTTGTCCCACCACTTCCAAATTTCAAATACTTCATCAAACCACACCATAATCTGCTCTCTCTAAACAAAGTCATCCTCAATTTTTAAAGTTATTTTAGTGTTTGCATTTACCCAAACCAGGGTCCTTTCTGTATCTTCTCCATTGCTTCCAACATTCTCACAATAAGGTGGAGCCCATAATATTTTAACACTCTATACATTTTGCTGTACAACCTAAGAATCCTTTATTATTTAAATGGCCTTACCCACTTGAGCTGCTGTTCTTGAATACACAATCCCTGAATCCTTTGTTCTTTTCACATCACTGAGCTTTTCCTCAAAGTGTAAAGCTGTAAATTTCACTAAAATGTACTGTTGTGAAGATGTGGGTGAACTATACCTTTTGAAGAGAATTAAAAGCTAGCACCACGTGTTCTCAATATGACACAATATAGCAGCTACTGGAGTAGCTGGTTGCCTGGAAACGACAAAAAACAGATTCAACTTAGGCAAATCAGTTTAAATTATTCCCTGTAAAAGTACCAATTTCCAATCAAATTTGAACTGAGTATATTGACAATCTTAAAAGCCAGTAACACAATCTGATGCTCTGTGGTATAAGACCAGGGAAAAAATGAACAGTTGGGAGGAGAACTGCCACGCCCCAGCATGTAAAAGACCTTTCTCGATCAGTAAGGGTGAGGGAGAGATTAAACTGAGTAGGTGATTTAGTTAAAGGGCACAGTATAGAATGAAGCAGGTGGCAGATGAAAGTTCTGCAACTCTGACGTTTTCCCGAAAGGATAACATGTTAGTGCTGTTACCTGTGATAGGAGATCCCTTCATAGCCAGGTTTAGTAGTCCCTATCAAATTGAGAAAAAGTTCAGTCAGGTGAACTATTTCGTAAAGATGGCAGATAGAAAAAAAAGGTATCGAGCATATCACATGAGCATGTTGAAACTGTGTTATACTTGAGAGAGAGAACTGCAGAAACGGGTGTTAGTTACTGCCCCGCATAGTAAGGAATCAAATCCAGATGATGTAGATTTTGAGGTACCTCAAAATAGATTTAAAAATGAAGAAGTCCTTGAGAAGTGGGCTAGGTTAGTAATCATATCTGTCTCAGGAGCATAGAATACAGTTGAAAGATTTGTTACTGCAGTACAAGGACATATGTAAGAATCAGATGGGGTGGACAAATGCTATTGTACATGAAGTAGACGTAGGAATGCTGCTCCAATAAAACAACATCCCTATCAGCTTACTCCTTTCAAAGCCAGACAGGTCATGGTGGCACGGTGGTTAGCACTGCTGCCTCACAGCACCAGAGACCCGGGTTCAATTCCCGCCTCAGGCGACTGACTGTGTGGAGTTTGCACATTCTCCCCGTGTCTGCGTGGGTTTCCTCCGGGTGCTCCGGTTTCCTCCCACAGTCACAAATATGTGCAGGTCAGGTGGATTGGCCATGCTAAATTGCCCGTACTGTTAAGTAAGGGGTAGATGTCTGGGTGGGTTGCGCTTTGGCGGTGCGGTGTGGACTTTTTGGCCCGAAGGGCCTGTTTCCACACTGTAAGTAATCTAATCTAATCTAATCAAAAAGGTCAAGAAGGAAGTGGAGGCCATGCTCAACGAGGACATCATCAAACCAAGCCAGAGTGAGTGGAGTTTGCTGATTGTCTTAGTTCCCAAACCGGACAATGATTCTGCGTGATTTATCAGAAGATAAATGCCGTTACAAAATTGGACTTTTATTCAATTCCTGGATTGGGAGGACTGTATCAAGAAAGTTTGACAAGCCAGTTACATCACCAAGTTGGACTTAGTGCGTGGTTACTGGCAGGAACATTTATCAGAGTTAGCGAAATAAATTTCTGCATTTGTAACCCTAAATGGGCTATATCAGTTTAAAGTGATAAGCCTTTGGAATGAAGATTGCATCCATCACATTCCAAAGACTCATGAACAGATTTGTGGCTGGGTTAACAAACTCTGCAGTCTATTTGGACGATGTGGTGATCGTTGGTAAGTCCTGGAAAGATCACATGGTACAGTTGACAGAGCTCTTTGAACGACTACAAGAAGCAAAACTGATGATAAATTTAAATAAAATGTAATTCGCAAAAGCAGAGGTGACGTTCTTGGGGTATAACATCAGTCATGGAAGGTTGACCCCACGGAACGCAAAGACGAAGGCCATCGAGGAATTTCTACAAACAACCTCGAAGAAAGAGGTGCTTCAATTCTTGGGACTCAGCAGATTCTATCGGAAGTTTGTTCCAAACTTCAGCAGTGTAATGGCACTGTTAACCAATTTGCTGAAAATGAACACAAAGTTTTGGTGGACAGAACTATGTCAGGAGGCATTCGACCATTTGAGAAATTGATATTAACCACCAAACCTATTTTAGCTATACCAAACTTCTCAAAATCTTTTAAAGTCACCAGTGATGCTAGTGACATTGAAGTTGGAGCTGTACTCCTACAGGAAGATGAGGATTCCAGTTGGTTACTTTTCGAAGAAAGTCAACATCCACCAAGGAAGTGCTCCACAATCGAAAAGGAACTACTGAGTTTGGTACTGGCCTTAAAACATTTTAATATGTATGTCACGAACGATGTGTCGGAGATGGTTGCGTACATTGACCACAATCCGCTTATATTCTTCGAACGTTTTAACAATAAGAATATGAGATTATTTCATTGGAGTCTTATGTTACAGACTTTTAATTTAAAAAGCATACATGTTGTGGTCGGAAGAATGTATTTGCAGATGCGTTATCGTGGATTTAACTGATAGAATTTAGATGAAATTTGTCTTTATTTGATGTTATATAAAAGAAATTAAGGTGAATTTATATTAAAATTATCTGTATGTTATGATAATCTGTTTAAAAAGAGAAAAAAATGAAGCCATCTTTTCATTATGATAGTTCATTTTTTTTCTTAAGGGGGGAGGTGTTATGAAGATGTGGGTGAACTATACCTTTTAAGAGAGTTAAAAGCTGGCAGTGACAGCACCAAGTGCTCTCAATAAGACACAATGTCATATGTGCTCCAGCTACTGGAGTAGCTGGTTGCCTGGAAATGACAAAAAACAACAGATTTGAATTAGGTCAATCAATTTAAATTATTCCCTGAAAAAATACCAATTTCCAACCAAGTTTGAATAGAGTATATTGACAATCTTAAAAGCCAATGACACCATCCGATGCTGGGGTGTAATACCAGGACAAAATTAGAACAGTTGGGAGGAGAACTGCCAAGCTCCAACATTAAAAGACTGCCTCAAAAATAGCTCTCTTAAAAACACCTTTTTGGATCAGTAACCTGTGAAGCAGAATCCCTGAGAAGAAGACACAGGAAGATCCAAATAGAAGAACCAAAAACTGGTTTTGAGACAAGAAGTCTTGTTTTGTAAATCTTAATTGGGAGTTTTATTGGGCCAGTATTATAGAAGGGAAGGTAACAGATAGATTAGAGTAAGGAATTGTAAATAGTTGTTAGTTAATTATTCTCTGTTATACTTTAAGAAATAAAATTAAGTTTTACTTTAAATAGTTCTTGGCTACACTAATTTTTATAGATTACTGCACAGGATAAATCTTTTCTGTGTGGTTGGTTTTGAATTAAGCAGGAGGGTTTGCCCCGTGTCTTAACAGTAGTACCTCGGACTTTTCAACTTTGTTATTGTAAGAAATGTGGACTTCATTGGCAATACCAGCACTTGTTCCCATCCTTTGTTGTCCTTGACCTGATTGGATTATTAGGCCACTTCAGAGTGCACTTAAGAGACAACCACGTCACCATGGGTCTGGAAACATGAATGGGTCAGGCAGGCTAAATGATGGCAGATTACCTTCTCTCCAGGACATTAGTGAACTAGATAGTTTAACAACAGTTATAACGGTTAGCTCTTAATTCCTGATTTGTATTGAATTTGAATGTTGCTATCTTCTATGCCAGGCTACACATGTCCCCAGGACTATATCCTGAGGCTCAGGAGAATGTGTTCAGTGACTTTACCTCTCTGCTACTATCTTCCCAAATTTATTGATTGCCATTGAGCTCCTTCTGCCAGTCTAGCCCATTCCACCAAAATCAATATCTATTTTTACATTGTTTTCTTGTCTCAAGAATTGTTTAATAGGCCTCCTAATTTAGACACTATCTGAACAAGCAAACACCATGTCCTCTATTCAAATCATTGATGTACACTGTGAACTTTAATATTGATATCAAGATTGGATCACAAGTGGTGACTAATAACCTCTGTGTTGCCCTTCCCTCTCTGCGTTTACTAGTATCAATTTCATTTAAGACCATTGAGCACCCAATAGAAAGTAGGCCTGTGTTTTACATACTTTTGATTAATATTCTAAGAAAAGTCTGATCCCAGGTGTTTGTTCTTTTGTCATACACATTGTTGGTGCTGGGTGAGAGTCTGCTGCCAGCTTTCAAAGTGGATCTTTTTAATAAAAAGAAATTGTTCCACTGAAAAGATTGTACATGCAGCTGTTGTTTCATTATAACAGCTTACACAATTCAACCCCCATGGCAGCTGGCTCTTTAATCTGCCATGGCAAATGTGCGTTCAATATTTCACCGACTGCTTTCATACTCTCCATCCAGTCTGTTGTTACAGTACACAGTGACAATACCTTGTAAAGCATGTCAATAAAACACTTTATTAGGAACTTGAGTTATATCAGACATTGTTGGATAGGAACCTATTTTCAGTCAAACTATTTTATTGCATTGTTTGGGATACTTTATTCAAACTGAGTACTTGTCGGCATGCACACTATTTTTTTTCTGTAATTAATTTACTTTCCTTTCTGTTTCTTTTACTACTACTATAAAGTCCCATCAGAATCGCTGACCCTCGTCAGTGCCTGTTGTTAATACTCATTACACTGATCCACTAGTCTTTTACATAACTTTAATGTACTGGAAACCTGTTACGCGCTGTAATCTGTAGAGCTGCTTTTCAGCTTCAGCAGAGATTGTCTGTTAATGCCAAGTTACTAGTTACAATTAAACCTGTGTACTTGCAATCCTGATTTGAGCGCAGGTATAAGGCATCCTGCTGACTACTAATAGAACAGCAAGAAGACTGCAAAATGTTGTCTTGGTTGTATAACGTATATTGTGTTGTACTGTGTTAATACAAGTCCATGGATTTATTTAGTACCTTTCATGATCTTGACATGTCTCACAGTGCTTTGCAATTAATAGAAGTACAGTCACTTCTAATGTGGTTAAAAGGTGGAAGCTTACTTAAACACAGCAAGGCCCCATACAATGTCTGCCACATTTGTTCCATATCACTTAATGTGTTTTGTGAGCAAAAGCTTTCCTAGATATTTCTTCGCTTTTTGCATATTTCTCTCCTCCTTTGCTAAGTGATTCAGTTCACACCGTGGTCCAATGCCATAAGTAATTGCAGCATTCTGCTGCTTCCTCCAAATGTATGAATTTTGGGAGTGAGTCTCATTAGGCTTTTCAACTATGACTGCATGACGTTGAAGTTTTACACTAACCTTACCTCATTTCCAAGAATGTGTACTTTAACGCAGGGATCACTACATCGTAATCACCAGTGGCAATTCTGGTGATTTAAATCTGCATTCTTAACTCAGGACAGGTGAGACCATTCACAAAACCTCTATTGTCATCCTAATTAACAAAATATAATTCAAGGATTAATCTTTGGAGTTCCTAGCCTGTAAACCAAATATTACTTTTGGTGGTGCGCTTACTAAAATGTTACATTAGCTTAACTCTCCGACATTATTTCCAACATTCGTCATCGGCTCTCCCACCTTCAGATGAATTCTTGCACCTTTCAATTTGCCAACTAAATGAGATGTCACGCAAAAACTGAGGGAAGGAAGACCAGATACCACATCCTCTCACTACTTGTTTAGCCCATTTTGACAGTCATTCACAGGATATCATTGGTGCTTGGCAAATCTATATCCCACACTGGCTTGGCCAAAAGAGGAGAAATGTACAGTAGAAGTAATTTGTCTGGAATAATTGGAAATGTGAGAAAATGAGAAACATTAATATTTGGTCCTGTTCAAGGAACCAGTATATTTCCAACTGAAAACATTTATTTATAATGTGCTTGTTCTTACGAAATTCATTTTCAGAGACAGGAATTGATGAAAGTGTAGATTTTCTCTGCTGGTTCTGGGCTTGTGTACATTTTTTACTGATGTATGCTTTCTAACGTTCTACACTGATAAGCATTTGGAAAAGAACACTGCAGGCTCTGCCCTGAGTTTATTACCGCCCTTCCCTCATCTGTTACACACTGATATTTACCAGACATCGCGCACAAGTCACGTAGCTTTTAATCCCTACGGGAAGACTACAGCAGCTGGAGCCAAAATCCTACTAACAAATTTAGACCGATTATTTACGCCTGACCTGTATCTTCACTAAGTGAACAGGCATTTCTCCTGGGACAACTTTTCAAAGAGCATATTTGAAAATTTGACAGTAATGCAATAGCGTTGAACCAGTAGTAAACTAATAGATGGATTTCTGTGATGTCATATGCTCCAAGGTCATGGATTTGGTCTTTTCCATACTGCCATCCAGCAACATTGGATGTCAGTGTAACAGTGCAAAAATATGAATAATAAAATCTGTTTGTCCCATTTTCCTCAGTTTGGTTGCATGCATCTGATGTGGGGTTTTTTTTATTTCAGTCATTGTTTTCTGAAAAAATGTTTTGGTGCCAGTCATATTTTCAAACACTGCATTTGTTTTCCAAGTTTCTCCACTGTTTTGCCGCCTCTGCCTCAGGTGCCTCACTTATTATTTGGCCCAAAGAATGATGAGTCAGGAAGCTACTTGATTGCAAATGGCATCACCGCTAAGCCCATCCTCACCTATTCACTGCACTGAGGTCTGGACAGAGATATTAGTAGCAATCCTTGCTCAATTTGTCCTCATCTCTCACCAGCAAAGGCCAGCTGGAAATATTTGCTGACAACATAGTGAATTCTGGAAGGCGTATTCCTTTTATGCACATTGTTGCATTTTAGCACGTAGCAAAAATAAATGTACCCATGGAATAAACCTAAAGGGCAACAGTGAGATTGGGTTTATCTGCTCAAGATAGTTACGTTACAAATCAGATAAAAAGCTGTTAGTTAAAAGTACTTACTGGGGACATGTGCAAAATCATTCCAATTTTCCCTCACTACTGTTTGAATATGACGTTGCTCATTTCTGTTATGCCTTAGAAATGCTGGCGTCAGACACACCGTAAAGATTTGGCTATACTTGATCGTGTTGCTGTGCATGTTAAAGCTCACTGATGTCATTGGGCCAGCCTGTGCTTGTCGGTTTTTTGCAAAACATACCTGAGCGGTAATTCTGCTCAAAGACAGTGGCTTATGGCAGAACTGCTTAAAATTTAGCCAGGAATCACTATCATGTGGGTACGGGAGAAGTCTGTGGAAAACTCAGTCTCACAGCATTATCCCATGTATCGTCTGTGTACATGGTCTTGAATGAGGAAAGGTGGGTTAAGCCAATAAATTTTAGTGAGAATGGTCTACTTGAAGAGACATAACTAGATAGTGATTAAAATGAAAGACAGTCTAAAATTTGAATTATTATATGAGAAATACCTCACTTTTCCAAGAAATGGGAAAGTAAGGTAACATGTCTCTTTTTAAGCAAGATTGTATACTGCACGCGCAAACACTTTTAGCTATTTTTTACCGAGACTCTCTGTCTTTATTCCTTATTTTTCACTCTGCTCTCTCCAAAAGCCATTGACTCTTGTTGAATTACAATTCTACACCTGAACCAGTTGGTTATTATTGATGTATAAACTTTGATAGAAGTTTTAATGTGGTGAGGGAGGAATGGTAATTTGATGTGTATTTTCACATGATGTCAATGGAAGCTTAGCTGATTTCTCCCTTCTTGACCTTGTTGCAGTGGGGGCATATGCAGCACCTAGCTGAATTCAGCTACTCAGTGCAGATCAGGGTTCAGATCTCGGGCATTCCTGATGGCTTAGCTACTTGCTGAATAAATTCATTGAGCCATCAAGGAGCCCATGTTCAGGATTTTCAAATGTCTGAGCCAACCTTCAGTATCCTGATATGTGAGGGATAAGCTCCATTAGTCAAATGAGATGCAGTCACACTCCTGTGGAGTTGAGGCTCAGTGCTTGATAAGGAGCAAATTTATGACACACTGTACCGTTGAAATTTATTTTCCCAGAAATCATTTGCTCAAAAAGGTAGATATGAATGAACTTGAAAGTCAAAACAGATAGTGTTCACCCTTCAGTTATTACTGTTTTCTGTTTCTGCTTATTCTTTGTTCATAATCTGAGAATTTCTGTAGCTGATGGCTTGTAGAAACTTATATATTCTATGGGCTTCTTTGCTTGGTAGATCACTTCCTTTGGTATTTTTACCAGCTTGAAGAAAGAACACGGTTAAACGTATAAAAAAATGGGGTAACCTACTACGACCTGAGCAAGAATTGGCCCAGCATTAATTTATATTTTAATTTCTGTGCTTTCTACATTTTGTTAACAGCTGACAATTAATTTATGAAGTTAAATATCTGGCTCAAGTGGAGAGCAAATACTAGCATGAAATGGTTGATCCAAATGGCTTATTTCTGTGCAATTGTTCTATATACTTATAATTATTAGAATCTTCTAGTTTTAAGAATTAACTTAAAGAAGCATCAAGCTGTCCATTCACACCAGATGTGATATCTGAACAGTCCTGAATTATTGATACAGGTTGGTTCAACATTTGGGGAAAGACCAGTTGAAATCAAATCAAAAAGTGCTCCTGATCACTGTCAAATGATCCCTGCTGGAAAATATTAAAATGATCAGTGAAAATGAGGCTCATCTTGTCTGTTACATTCTCAAATGTGTGAATAGCTTGCTAAAGCTCACTACTTAGTTTCGAGATAAGGTAACAATGAACACACGCAGTCATATTAAAGGAGACATTTCAGGGCAACCAATAATAGAAGGAGGTGTAATGTTGAGCAAAGACTGATCTATATGTTTCAACCTCCTCACATTGATTCCTGTGCTCAGATTGTTTCCTTATGATAAAAGGTTGAGTAAATTGAGTCTGTATTCCCTGGAGTTTGGAAGCGTGAGCAGTGATTTAATTGAAACACAAGATTCTAAAGGGACTTAGCAGTAGATAATGCCTCTCTTGACTTGTCAATCTAGAACAAGGGGACATAGTCTCAGAATAACAGGCAGATCAATGGGACTGATCAACAGAAATTTCTTCACTCAAGTGGTTCTGAATATTTGGAATTCTCTACCCTAAAGGGATTTTGAAAGCTATATCGTTGAACATATTTAAGGCTGAGATTAGCAGATTTTTGATATTTCAGCGAATTGAGGGTATGGGAAATGAGTAGGAATGTGGAGTTGAAGCTGAAGATCAGCTGATGATATACGCCTTCATGTTATTTTCTTATCTTCAGTGCATTGAAAATAATTGAAATTTAAATTGGTGCTTCATATGTGAGTGCAGTTTTCTTTAGAATTTGTGAATTAATCCAATGCTTGTGACAGCTGGATTTCTGAAGTGGTTCTGTGTAATGTTGGGTCGTCCAGATTCAAAAAGACCGTTGAAAGCAGATTGTGAATAGCAAGCTACTGAAACTTCAACTTAGTGATAACTACATCATGTCTCTATGGTGCTCAAGATTACGTGTCTCAAGTGAGCATTGATGGTGTCTTCCTTTCAGGTAAAGTAAGTAAGGGCTTGTTTTTATATTGCACCTTTCAGGATTCTGTATATCCAAAAGCGTATCAGAGCTAATGAAGTACTTTTGAAGTGTGGTTCATGTTTTTAAATCAGAGAAACGCAGAAGTCAGTTTCCTTAAAACTAGTTCCCAACAACAGCAGCAATGAAATTGTTTTAAAGGTAGTGCTGATTGCGGAATAAATTTGGCTAGGGCACTAATAAAAATCCCCTTGTGCTTAGCAAAAGGTAATGCAGGATCTTTGTTGGGGGGAACCGGCCAGGCCTCAAGTTTAATGTCTCATCTGAAACACAATCTGAAGCAAATGCTGCATTTCCACCAGCCAAACCTTAGTACTGTGCTGACTGCCAGCTTGGATTAGCTGCATAATCGCCAGAGTGGGTACAAAAACGTGACTTTCTAACCCGGAGGTGGGAATGCCACAACTGACCAGGATCTAACAATTGTTTGTGTAGAGAAAGGTTATTTTAGTTTATGGTTTGAAGCAAAATTGCAACTGCAGAGGTCCAAGATTTCATCTTTAATAACAAACAGAGAAAATGTTCCTCTTGTTATTTTACTTCCTGTATCTGTTTGATTGCCCAGCTGTTCAAACCTTTGTACAGCAGGAATTTTTGTTGGATGATCCAGTTGCAGCAGTACTTCCCATCAGTATTTTGTTCCCTGATGCAAACCACAGGATCACAACCCATCTCCGTGAATGCTATCCAAGGTGTGTTTTTTTCTAACATTTTGTCCCCCATTGTCAGCAGGATTTAAAAGAACGTGTAATAATAATTTTCCCTTCCCTCCCATAGTAATTTTGAATGTCTAGATCTTGCTACATGATTCTGCAGCCTGCCATCAGATGTAAAGACTATAATCAAGTTGAGGCAGGGATTTTGAAGTGGTTATGCTGACTGATAACTAGAAAATGACAGACACGCGATATTAATCGGAGCTCTCATTTCAGGCATTTTACAACTTTGTACAACGTTGTGTTTTTACTGTGTGCTTGCTTCCTTCTGTCAGATATTACAATTGAACACTTAATCCCTGGCTTCGAGGCATAAGAATATATTTATGGAAAAGGCTCTGCCCATTTGGTAGATTACTTCGGATGGTTGTGAGAAGTGGTTAAAATTTCAGAAATGGGGAGTAACAAGGTGTCTCTCTATTTCTGAACTCGGATGCAACTCTCCATCCCTCTCAACCACTCCATATCCAAGGAAGATTTAAAATATGGTGGTCTTACATCCTTCAGATCAGGAGATGGGTGCCATGGTTGAGATGGGGTATGAGGAGGACATGATTGGAGATAGAGTGGAAGCTAAAGAAATGCAGAAGAAAACCGTTTGGCATGGTTTGGTGGATAAGGGAAAGGACAGAAATAGGCTTGTGGAACAAAGGCATCAAGGATAGAGGCAAGCAACTGATTGAGTAGGTTGAGAGGTGCTGGAAAATCATGGCAAACTTTAATACAGTTATCTCAAAATATTGTTGATCATAAGCACTTAAATAGAGCAATTAAACTTTAAGTTAAAACTATTGGAAGAAAGCAGAAAATATCTTGTAGAAGACTCTGCTACAGCTAAAATAGAATCTAAACCATCCAATGGCAAGACTTAAAAAATTACAGTATATTGAAAATAAATGCAAGTGTAATCATTTTGTTTTCTGTTACACCAAGCAGGAAAAAATGGAAAATGTGTGCTCAGTATAGTTAGGCTGTAGAAATCATTATAATTTAAGAGTGCACATACAGCACTTCATATTGGGTTTACAAACATATTGTTATCGTTTTCATGTTGGAAATCGAGTGAGGATGGAGAAACAACATTAATCCGCATTCTCCTACCCACTCCCGCTCTTTGAATGCAATTCTCCAAGGGGTAGGATTAACTGGATGGTGTCTGTTCAAGGTCTAATGATCAGCTCCCACTTGCCATCATGCTGTATCGTACTTTTTGTCAAAAAGACACATTTGTCTAAATGTGCCTTCTGTTTGTTTCAAGTTCCTACACTTATTGGAGTTCATGAATTGAGTGCAGTGCAAACTTCAAATGTTGCTGAATTCCTTTTAAGTTTAAACTCAGATTTTTTTTTCTTTTATTTTGTATTTCAGCCATAGAAACACAGAGTACTAGCTCAGAAGAGATTGTGCCCAGCCCACCTTCCCCACCCCCTCCTCCACGTGTATACAAACCCTGCTTCGTCTGCCAAGACAAGTCATCAGGTTACCACTATGGAGTCAGCGCTTGCGAAGGATGCAAGGTACGAGATAAGTCTTGAGGTATTTTCAATTTGCTATGCCAGATTCAGGGGAGTGGTACAATTTGTCATGGTTTATTTTTCTATCCACTGCCAATTTCCACCAGAGCACCTGCCAGAATGGTGCTGACGAATCAATGGGGGCATCCAAGCCTCATGAAAATAAGTGAGCCCCTATCACCACGGGAACAGTTGGAGGTTGACGTTTATACATTAGCAAAGTGCATCAGATGCCAGGAAGAGGTGTGTTTGTCACGTAGTTGTGTTCTAACATCACAGATGTACCAAAATGACTACACGTTAATGTAGGGTGCAGTAATACTTCGAAAAATGACTGCATGTGCTGATATTCCAAAAATACACTTAACCCGAGCAAAAAATGTATTCTCTCATTGGAGCCTTCATTATCCATTAGAAGTTTAAGTGGTGATCTAGTCAAAGTTTTCAAATTAATAACAGGAAAATTCAGGGTAGATAAAGGTAAACTATTTTCACTGGTTGAGGATTTCAGAACTGTGGCAAAGAGTCTGAGACTTAGAGTTAGACCATTCAGGAGAGATGTTAGGAAGCACTTCAGCACACAAAGGGTGGTGGATGCTGGATCAATTGTTAAGTTCAAATCTGAGATAGATAATTCTTTGTTATGCAAAGTATTAAAGAACATGGGCCAAAGATATGTGGAGTTGGGCTACAGATGAGACAAGATCTCATTGAATGGTGGAATAAGCTTGAGGGCTGAATGGCCTACCACCATGCCTATGTTTTTTTATATAATGTAAGGAGTTTCACTCTTGCTTACCAACCTCTTGGACAGTAGATAATCATGAGTCCCCAGATTTTGGTCTTACTTGTAAACCCCACGCGTGGAATTATGGTGTATTGACCCATGTAATTTTTTTGATACTGAATCATAGTCCAGCATTTTTAATGTAAGAAATCTGCTTTCTGCGTGGTACATAGTGTCTCAAGTTGGTTGAGTTTTTTGAAGAAATAACGAAGATGATTCATGAGGGCAGAGCTTTGGATGTGCTCCAGTTGGACTTCACTAAAGCATTTGACAAGGTTCCTCATGATAGACTGGCTAGCAAATTTAGATCGCACGGAGTACAGGGAGAACTCGCCATTGGGATACAGAATTAGGCTCAAAGGCAGAGGGTGGTGGTGGAGGATTGCTTTTCAGACTGAAGGCCTGTGACCAGCAGAGTGCCACAAAGATTGATGCTTGGTCCACTGCTTTTTGTCATTTACGTAAATGATTTGGATATAGACATAGGAGGTATAGTTAGTAAGTTTGCAGATGGCACCAAAATTGGAGGTGCAGTGGACTGAATTTCACTTCAGAGTACAACGGGATCTTAATCAGGTGGGCCAGTGGGCTGAGGAGTGGCAGATGAAGTTTAATTTAGATAAATGTGAGGTGTTGCATTTTGGAAAGGCAACAGGACAGGACTTAGATACTTAATGGTAAGATCCTGATGAGTGTTGCTGAGCAAAAAGACCTTGTACTGCAAGTTCATTGTTCTTGGAAAGTGCAGTTGCAGGGTGATGGGATAGTGAAGTAAGCATTTGGTACACTTGCTTTTATTGGTCAGTGCATTGAGTATAGTAATTGGGAGGTCATGTTCTGTATAGGACATTGGTTAGGCCACTTTTTAAATACTGTGTGTAATTCTGGTCTCCCTACTAAGGGAAGGATGTTGTGAAACTTTATAGTGTTCAGAGAAGATTTGCAAGGATGTTGCCAGAGTTGGAGGCTTTGCTTTAGGGAGAGGCTGAATAGACTGACGCTTTTCCCTGGTGCATTGGAGGATGAGGTTTGTAAAATCATGAGTTGCATGGATAGGGTGAATAGCCAAGGTCTTTTGCTGGGGTGGTGGAGTCCAAAACTTAGAGGGCATAGGATTAGGGTGAGAGGGAAAAGATTTAAAAGGGACCTAAGGGGTATCTTTTTTCACGCAGAGGGTAGTGCATGTATGGAATGAGCTGCCAGAGGAAGTAGAGGAGGCTGGTACATTTACAACATTTAGAAGCCATCTGGATGGTTCCCTTGTTCAAGAAGGGGAGTAGGGATAACCTTAGTAACTATAGGCCGGTGAGCCTTACTTCTGTTGTTGGGCAAAGTCTTAGAGAGAATTGTAAGGGATAGGATTTATGAACATCTGGATAGGAATAATGTGATCAAGGATAGTCAGCATGGTTTGGTGAAGGGCAGGTCGTGCCTCACAAACCTTATTGAATTCTTTGAGAAGGTGACTAAGGAGGTGGACGAGGGTAAAGCAGTAAATGTGGTGTATATGGATTTTAGTAAGGCATTCGATAAGGTTCCCCATGGTAGGCTACTGCAAAAAATACGGAGGTATGGCATTGAGGCTGAGTTGGAGGTTTGTATTAGGAATTGGCTGGCTGGAAGAAGACCGAGGGTAGTAGTTGATGGTAAAGGTTCATCTTGGAGTGCAGTTAGTAGCGGTGTTCCGCAAGGATCTGTTTTGGGACCATTGCTGTTTGTCACTTTTATAAATGACCTGGAGGAGGGGCTAGAAGGTTGGGTGAGCAAGTTTGCGGACGATACGAAAGTCGGTGGAGTTGACAGTGAGGAAGGATGTGGCAGGTTAGAGCGGGATATAGATAAGCTGCAGAGCTGGGCAGAAAGGTGGCAAATGGAGTTCAATGTATGTAAGTGTGAAGTGATTCACTTTGGTAAGAGTAACAAGAAGATGGGGTACTGGGCTAATGGTTGGATACTTGGTAGTGTGGATGAGCAGAGGGATCTTGGTGTCCATGTACACAGATCTCTGAAAGTTGCCACCCAGGTAAATAGTGCGGTGAAGAAGGCATATGGCGTACTGGCTTTTATTGGTAGAGGAATTGAGTTCCGGAGTCCTGAGGTCATGTTGCAGTTGTATAAGACTCTGGTCCGGCCACATCTGGAGTATTGTGTGCAGTTTTGGTCGCCATACTATAGGAAGGATGTGGAGGCACTGGAACGGATGCAGAGGTGGTTTACCAGGATGTTGCCTGGTATGGGAGGAAGATCGGATGAGGAAAGGCTGAGGCACTTGGGGCTGTCTTCATTGGAGAAAAGAAGGTTTAGAGGTGACTTGATAGAGGTGTACAAGATGATTAGGGGTTTCGAAGGGGTGGACCATGAGAACCTTTTTCCACGTATGGAGTCAGCTATTACAAGGGGGCATAGCTTTAAATTAAGGGGTGGTAGGTATAGGACAGATGTTTGGGGTAGATTCTTTACTCGGCGAGTCGTGAGTTCATGAAATGCCCTGCCAGTAGCAGTGGTGGACTCTCCCTCTTTATGGGCATTTAAACGGGCATTGGATAGACATATGGAGGATAGTGGGCTAGTGTAGGTTAGGTGGGCTTGGATCGGCGCAACATCGAGGGCCAAAGGGCCTGTACTGCGCTGTATTTTTCTATGTTCTATGTGTATATAAATAGGAAGGGTTTCAAGGGATATAGGTCAAATGCTGGCAAATGGGACTCGATTTATTTAGGATGCCTGGATGAGCTGGATTGAAGGGTCTGATTCTTTGCTGAGCAACTCAATGACTCTATGTATGATCATTGAATTCTTTCCTTTGGAATCTGGGACTTGATATATTTTATTTCCAGTGAAGAAGAGTTAGACAATGATACTGCCACTGTCTGACAACCCTTCGCGAAAAGGCAATTGTATTCTATACAGACAGCAATCCTAGTAAAGAAAGCAACTTGTGAAAATTAGATGCAGTTTTAGGGTGGAGAGACTTTGATATAGCTATTTGCTGTACCTGTTTCTAAAAGATTACCTTGCCATATGTTCCCACTTCATTCTACATCCATTATAGTTTGTGTCAAAAATATGTTCATATTTTGTATTGAACCAGTATGAATTATTCCCTTAAAAATATGCACATTAGAATGTTTGTTAGTGTATGCTAAATAATAAACTTTCAAGACTACTAATTGTATCCATTGTACATATTGTTATAAGCAACCTCTATGAAGGAAATTGGGTTAAATGATTTCTTCATGGCATGTCGAATTTAAGAATGACGTGTGATATTTTCCCATGGCTGTGCTTTGAATAATGAGCTCCATGGCTAGTATTAATTGGAAATGAGAATATTGTTCGGATCAAACCACACTTATGGAATTGAGCAAATCATACACACTGACTCTCCAGTATATTAATGGAGTAATGCAGTACTGTTGGAGATAACATCCTTAAAACCTTCCTTCAACATATATTTTGTCCGATGGCACTCAGGATTAGATTTGAAGACAACCAGGGTATTATTGTAGTTAACATTCTTTCCTCAACCAAAAATAGACATGCTGATCATTTGGAGAACTAGCTGTACGCAAAATGACTGCCATATTTCACCTACATGGCAACACCAACTACAACTTAAAAAGTTATTAACTGTATGGGAAGTGTGTTATGATTATTGCAAAAAGGCACAATATAATACAAATTCTTTAATTTCTTCTGTGTTGTAATATCTATCAAAAAGCATGTTTGTCTCTCAGGAAGTAAGTTAATGGGTCTTTCAGACCCATTCAACATGAGAAGCTTTTTGCTTCTTTGCCTTTGAGATGAAGAATTAAAGTAACTGTGCCCTTGTCGCATGCAAGGTGAATGATTAAGATAAAAGACATCCCTTCATCTCGAGATGCAGAGAAAAAAGGCACAACCCTTTTATTTGGTGCATAATAGGACTGTGTGGCTGCAGCAACATGTTTTGTTGAATAAAGGAAGAGTAAAATTTGAGATTCTTTTCAATGTCTTAATCTCTTGTCAC
The DNA here is from genome assembly GCF_047496795.1 of Chiloscyllium punctatum. Lineage (NCBI taxonomy): Eukaryota > Metazoa > Chordata > Chondrichthyes > Orectolobiformes > Hemiscylliidae > Chiloscyllium > Chiloscyllium punctatum. The sequence goes on along the minus strand of NC_092780.1, from coordinate 13,070,224 downwards.
ATTTATTGAGCTGAAAGGGAGACATTCTTTCGGGAGTCTTTCAGCTATTTTGTTTGGCGCAGAACCAACGTCGAGCTGACATTGGTGGATTTAAAAAGAGAGACAGTTTTTGGCAAACACCTCGACAGCAGCGGAGCAAAGATTTCATTTAAACATTAGAATTGAACACATTGATGATGCAGCTTTGAATTTTTTGTTTGGAGCTTTGAATTTATTTGTGGTTTGAGTGGTGCCAAATGATGGTGTTACTTGAAATGAATATAGTGGGAGAAGTGTGACTGAAGAAGGTTTGAGTAATAAGAAAGTTAGCAAGTTACTTGCAGTTTTCCAGCTAACTGGGCAGGACTTTATAGTCTGATTTATCTGAGTTTTTCCTCTGGCACAGATTGCAGAAAGCTCTGACAAAATGATTTTAAGTAAAAGTCATATAGATGAGAACTTGTGTAGATGTACTTGTGTCTCGGGAACAAATTTATGCTTTTAAAAATTAAATGTTTTTGATGCATTAAATTATTCATCTTGTACATTTTCATACAATCAAAATATTAACTGTAAATTTCATCCTGATTACTTAGTGCTCTAATTGATGTCGGAGTTCAGAATTTCTTTTTCCATTTAGGTGTTTTCTAATTAGCCTATTAGAGAGATGTTACTGCACACCACTGGAACAAGTGGAATTTGAACCCAGGTTTGAATTCCTTAATAGTGGAAAGTCCTTGCTTCACTCATCAATGATTAGTTAATGAGCCTGACTTGGCTTCAGCTGGGTTGGATTTAGGGTACTTAATTTGGCCTCAGGTGCTCTGTTTTTGAAAGAGAAAAATCAGCCTGTGTTTGCATTTGGAATCACTATCCACAGAGCTCTAAAGTCCCACAAAAATGCCTTCTTGGCCTCCTTCCTATTTCGCATCTACACTCTATCCATCAGTGGCTTAATCTGAACGTGTATGTATATATTTATATGCTGCTGATTCCCAGCATTTCCTGCCCACCACTCATTGTACCTACGTTGGCTCTGATTGTCAAACTGCTTGTCCAACACCCTGCATTAGGTAAACTGAAAGCTGAAGCTAAATTGTGTGCAACTGCGCCATGTATTTCACGCTGCTGAGCTTAACCTCTAATCCCATGTCCCCTTAGATGAGAAAGAACGTCTGCTGGAATGTCATCTGTTGTCCACCTCTATCTTGATCCATCTGTTGCTCTAATTCATATCCATTCCAGACTCAGCCATTCCAGTGTTCTCCTCATTAATCTCTCATTATTCCCCCCCCAGCCAACAACTTTGAGCTGCTCCAAAATTCTTCTAACTTAGACTAATGATTGAGAAATTCATAGGCTTTCTTGCCAATTTGCTTAACAAATGAAACATTCTCCCCCTGTTCGTTGCTGCAGCATGTAATAGGGTGTGGGAAATCTGTGAATTGGTCGTTGGGACCCCTGGGTTTCTTCAAGAGATCTGTGCTCATTACCATCCCCTATGCCCAAATAACTGTTGGAGCCAGTGACTATCCTTAAATTGTGCAAAATTGTGTTTGCTTCCACAGTTTATGCCCGTTATATAACCTGAATCCAATGATATCAAATATCTGTGGAACACTAAGTAATGTCTCATTATTAAAAAATGGTACCTTGTGTTGAATACAAATATTTATTTGAACCAAAGTTTGCTTTGTCAAAATGGCCCTTTAAAAAGGCATGTGATATAAACAAAAATATTTTAGGTCACAATATAATTTCTTGGCTCGCAAACTTCTAGAATCTTTGCAGAAGACTAATTGACTCTGTGCCCAGTATGGCACGAAGTGGAAGTTGTACTCAATTGTCATAGTATGTGGTTGTGGAAAACGTAAAGGGGTGCTGGACTTTAATGAATGTAGCACTGACAGCCAGGTTTCTAGTACTAAGACTGACTCTGCTGTAACAAGGGGCACATCAGATCTCAAGCGATTGATTGTGACAAGGGACTCGCTAGTCACAGGCACTGACAGATGGTACTGTGGCCGACAGCGAGACATCAGAGTGATCTGCTGTCTCCCAAGTGCCAAGATCAAGGATATCTCGGAGAGGGTGCAGAATATTCTCAAAGGGGAGAGCGATCACCAGGAAGTTGTTGTACACGTTGGTACCAATGACATAGGAAGAGAAAAGGATGAAATTCTGAGGACAGAATTTAGGAAATTAGGAGGTTAAAACATACTTTCTCAAGGTTAGTAATATCTGGATTACTCCTGGTGCCATGAGCTGGTGAGGTTAGGAATAAGAGGATAGAGATGACGAATGTGTGGGCTGAGGAGCTGGTGCAGGGGAGAAGGATTCACATTTTTGGATCATTGGAATCTCTTCTGAGGTAGAAGCGACCTGTACAAGAAGGATAGATTGGGCCTGAATTGGAAGGGGATTAACACTCAATACCAGCAAAACCAAGGAGTTTGTTATTGACTTTTGACAGGGTGTTATTCATGCCTCCCCCCTACACATTAACAGCACAGAGGTGGAATGAGTGGAAAATGTCAAGCTCCTGGGAGTGGTCATCAACAACAAGCTTTCCTGGACTCTTCATGTGGACGCACTGGTTACAAAGGCCCAACAACGTCTCTTCTTCCTCAGGCAGCTGAGGAAATTTGGCATGATGGTGAATACCCTTGCCAACTTTTATAGGTGCACCATTGAGAGCATTCTGTCTGGATGTATCAATACCTGGTATGGCAACTGTACCATTCAAGATTGGAGACAGTTACAGAGAATGGTGAACTTGGTCTGGATAATCAAAAAGGCCAACCTCCCGTCTATAGAATCCATCTCCCAGGCCCGCTGTCAAGGAAAGGCTGCCAACGTTCTGAAAGATCCATCCCACCCTGGCAATGTTTTTCTACAACCTCTACCATCGGGGAGAAGGTACAGAAGCCTGAACACACGCACCAGCCGGTTTCACAATAGTTTCTACCCTACTGTTGTTAGAATACTGACTCACAAACTCTTAACATTTGCTTGTACCTGTGTTTTTGTTTTGCAGCTGTTTACCTAATATTTAGTTATCTATGTTACTTAACTCTGTGATCTGCCTGTATTGCTCGCAAGACAAAGCTTTTCACTGTGCCTTGGTACACATGACAATAAATTCAATTCCGTTCAATACCCTGGTGGGGATGGGGGCACCAAAGACACAGAGAAAAGCAATAAGTCTGAGGCTGGTACAGTTGAAATGAGGAGCAAGTCCAATAGTCAAGGCAGGCAAGGGCCTGACAGAAAACAAGGTAAGATTGGAAAATTGAACTGCATTTATTTCAATGCAAGAGGCCTAACCAGTGAGGCAGATGAACTCAGGGCATGAGGCGGGGTTGTGCAGCAAGAGAGATGGGGTACTGGTGTTTTTAGTTAGGGGTAACATTTTGGCTGTTCTTCAGGAGGATAATGTTCAGAGGACATCCATGTGAAGTTACTTGGGTGGAACTGAGAAATTAGAAAGGAACCATCACCTTATTGAGAGCTGTAGGGCCCCCAATAGGGTGGCACGGTGGTTAGCACTGCTGCTGAACAGCACCAGAGATCCGGGTTCAATTACCGCCTCAGGCAACTGTCTGTGTGGAGTTTGCACATTCTCCCCATGTCTGCATGGGTTTCTTCCGGGTGCTCCAGTTTCCTCCAAAAAATGTGCAGGTTAGGTGAATTGGCCATGCTAAATTGCCCATAGTGTTAGGTGATGTCACAAGGAATTAAGGGCTATGGTGAGAATGCGGGTAAGTGGAGTTGAAATGCCCATCAGCCATGATTGAATAGCGGAGTGGACTCAATGGGCTGAATGGCCTTACTTCCACTCCAATGTCTTATGGTCTTATGAAGGGGTAAATGTAGGGGAATGGGTCTGGGTGGGTTGCTCTTTGGAGGGTCGGTGTGGACTTGTTGGACGAAGGGCCTGTTTCCACACTGTAAGTAATCTAATCTAATGTAATCAATTGTCAGCGGGAAATTGAGGAGTAAATTGGTAAGGAATCTCTGATATCTGCAAGAATTATAGGGTTGTAATAGTAGGGGATTTTAACTTTCCAAACATAGACTGTGACTGCATACTGTTAAGGGCTTGGATGGAGAGGGATTTGTTAACTGTGTACAAAAAGATTTTCTTATTCAGTATTTGGATGTACCTACAGGAAAAGGTGTAAAACCTGACGTTCTTTTGTCAAAAAGCGTAGTGCTGGAAAAGCACAGCCAGTCAGGCAGCATCCGAGGAGCAGGAGAGTGGACGTTTCAAACATAAGCCGCTCCAAACGTCCACTCTCCTGCTCCTCGGATGCTGCCTGACTGGCTGTGCTTTTCCAGTACCACACATTTTGACTCTGATCTCCAGCATCTACAGTCCTCACTTTCTCATAGTTGACCTTTTCTCCAAAATAAAGCAAGGCAGGTGACTGCAGTGTCAGTGAGGGAACAGTGATTATAAATCTGTTAGCTTTAAAATAGTTATGGTAAAGAATAGACCTGATCTACAAGTTAAAATTCTACACTGGAGTAAGGCCAATTTTGATGGTATTAGACAAGAACTTTCAAGTGTTGATTGGGAGAGGCTATTTGCAGGTAAAGGGGTGGTTGGAAAATGGGAGGCCTTCAAAGGTGAGGTAATGAGAGTCCAGAGACAGTATGTTCCAGAGTCCAGAGACAGTATATTAGTTGGAAGGGCAACCTTGGTGGGTGTAAGCAGTGCTGAATGACCAGAGAAATTGAGGTTCTGATGAAGAGTAAGAAGGAGGCATATGTCAGGAATAAACAGCTGGAATTGAGTGAATTTCTGGAGGAATATAAGGGCAGAAATGAGACATGAGATAGTTTTGGCAAGTAAGGTTGAGGCAAATCCAAAAAGTAACTAGGCAGAGAATAGGACCCCTTTAAAGATAAACAACCCCCTCTACGTGTGGAACTGCAGGAGATGAATGAGGTACTAAATGAGTATTTTGTGCCAATATTTACTGTGGAGAAGGATATGGAGGCTCAAGGATTTGGAAACATATATAGTGATATCTTGAAAAGTGTCCATATTACAGAGGAGGAAGTGCTGGACATCTTAAAATGCATAAAGATGGATGAATCCGTGGGTTCTGATCAAGTGTATTCTAGAACTTTGTGGGCAGCTAGGGAAGTAATTGTGGTGTCCCTTGCTGAGATATTTGTATAATTGATTGCCACAGGTTAGGTGCTTGAAAATAGGAGAGTGGCTAATGTGATGCCATTATGTAGTAAGGCAAAGCCAGGGAACTATAGACCAGTAAACCTGACACCAGTATTGGGTAAATTGCTGGAAGGGATTCTGAGGGACAGGGTTTACAAGTATTTGGAAAGGCACAGTCTGACTAGGGATAGTCAACATGGCTTTATGAGTAGTAAATCTTGTCTTACGAACTTGATCGAGGTTTTTGAAGTGACAAAGAATATTCATGAAGGCAAAGTGGTGGAAGTTGTCTATATGGACTTCAGCAGGGTGTTTAACAAGATTCCGCATGGTAGACTGGTAAGCAAGGTGAGATCAAATGGAATCCAGGGAAGGCTAGCCATTTGAATACAAAATTGGTTTGAAGGAAGGAGACGTAAGGTGCTGGTGAAAGGTTGTTTTTCAGACTGGACGCCTGTGACCAGTGTATGTTGCAATGATTGGTGCTGGATCCACTGCTTTTTGTCATTCATGTAAATGAATTGGATCTGAGTATAGGTTAGTAGGTTTTGCAGATGACACCAAAATTGGTAGTGTAGTGGCAGATGGAGTTTAATTTAGATAAATATGAAGTGTTGCGTTTTGGTGGGGCAAATCAGGGCAGGACTGATATAACTAAGGGTAAAGTCCTTTGGAGTGTTGCCGAACAAAGAGACCTTGGGGTCCAAGTTCATAATTCCTTGAAAGTGGAGTCAGGGTAATGAAGAAGACATTTGGTATCCTTGCCTTTATGGGTCAGTGCATTGAACATAGGAATTAGGAAAACATGTTGCAGCTGTACAGGACATTGGTTAGACCACTTTTGGAATATTGTGTTCAGTTCTGGTCTCCCTACTATAGGAAAGATGTCGTGAAACTTTAAATGATTCAGAGAAGATTTACAAGGATGTTGCAAGGGTTGAAGGGTTTGAGCTATAGGAAGAGGCTGAGTAGACTGGTGCTATTTTCCCTGGAGCGTCAGAGACTGAGGGGTCACCTTCTTGAGGTTTATAAAATAATGAGAGGCATGGATAGGATGAATAGTCATGGTCTTTTTCACAGAGTGGGGGAAATCCAAAACTAGAGGGCATAGGTTTAAGGTGAGAGGAGAAAGATATAAAAGGGACCTAAGGGGCCCACACACACAGGGTGGTGCATGTATGGACTAAGCTGCCAGAGGAAGGTTGGTACAGTTACAGCATTTGAAAGGCATCTGAATGGGTACATGAATAGGAACGATTTAGAGGGATATGTGCCAAATGCTGGCAAATGGGACTAGATTAATTTAGGATATGTGTTTGGCGTAAATTAATTGGACAAACAGATTGTCTCCATGCTATACGACTTTGACTGCTATTAACACAAACATTGCAAATTTGTGGCATGTTTAGCCACCTCTACCAGCATGATCACCCAGGTACTCAGTCACATGAGGCACATTAGCTATATGATGTACTGGTATTATCAATGTATTTAAAACATCTTCCTCAGTATATGTCCATTCAGCATTCTACATATTAGTTGCCTCTCATACAAGGTATCGTTTCCACAGATAGAAAAATCATGCAACATGTAATCTCAAATCCAAGTAACTTTTAGGCTACCTGATCAAAAGACCGGCACGTGTGTGGATATCTGTGATTATCACCCCATGCATGGTCAGAATATATAAAGTAGTGACCAGGTTGCAAAGTGCATGTTTCTTATTCAATGTAACACAACCAGTTGCAAAATAAAGCTATTAACTATTCTTCGAAATCTTACCTCACTTCCACTGGTTTGATTTTTGATTGATATATTTAAAGGTTGTACCCATGTTACTTCTGTTTCTTTAGGGTTCCTTCACACTTCTTTTCATGCTCTTTGTCAGAAGAAAGACATACATGTAGCCTGCAATAAAGGACCGGACATCCATTGTGGCTCTTCTTAAGAGCCCTTAAAAGGGTTAATCTGCAACATATGCATTTAATTCTTTTCCAGTTTCTTTCTGCCACCGCGATTCGTGTTGTTGGTTAAATATCCATTTAAATGACCAATGATCACTTAAAGAAATCTCCTAGTATGGCAAAATTTCTCATATATTCAGCATTGCAATTTAGTGAAATTTTATTAGTAAATATTCAAACAAATTTAAGCGATTAACAATTGGGAGGTAAGAAATAAGATGCAGATTATTTCTTGGCTGTGCAAGCTTTGAAATCTTTAGAAGGATGGATGGTGAAGTCAGCCAATGCAAAAGCTTCAAACATATTTGCTTGAAAAGAATGTTAATTGATTTAAAACAAAATGTTATCCTGTAGCTGATCTTCACACCTCCCTTTGTACTTTATCTTAACTCCTTACACAATTAATGAGGGTGCAAAATGACCTCTGGGTTTTTAGGACTTGCTGCACAATTCAACTTAAAATAAAAATAATGTAAAAATTTTCAATCAATTAATACGTAATTTACCTCATTAACTGAACATAAATTCTATCACAGTGAGTTACAGCTTGAATGGATCTTGTCTACTCCTCTTTGATTTCGAGTTTGCGAACATTGTATTGAAAACAGAAAGGATTTCTTCAACTTATACCATTTCTACCTTAGAATAACAATACCTTAGGCCTGTCTAACTATATACAATTTGCTTCCTTCGAAAATACAAGTATATTAAAACACATAGAAACAGATAACTTGCATACTTCTGTGAAATTTAACCTATTGGCATCGATAGAACTTTAGCTCATTGCATTTAAAAGAAATTAATAAGTTTTTGCTGCTGATATTCCCCATATCTCACATGCAAGGCAATGCTTATGTTTCATATTAATCTCAAATTTTGCTAAATCCTTTCTCCCCATTATAATTGAGAGCTCTTCATTTCCCCTTATTACTCCCCTTACATCAAAGTAGTAAAGAAAATTTGACCTGGATGCAGTCAATACAGAGTAATCAGAAAACACCGTTGGTTGTTTGGATGGCAGAAGACCTTCAAGCACTTCCCGTTACTGAGGTTTTTGTTGATCATGCTTGTAAATTCTAAAGATACAATGCAAAGCTTCGCTTAGTTCATCAAGTTGAAACCTCATTTAATTTCTTTAAAAGCCCCAAATGAGTAAGACAAAACAAGAATACCTTGAATCTCTTGAGAATTTGGGGACACAACTTTAAGATGAACTTCCATAATGCCTTACGTATCACTAAGCTTTCTTAGATATTAACTGTACTCCTATTCTCCAGTATTGAATCTCCACTCACCTTATTCATAAGTAACAATTCACTAATATGTAGTCTGAGAAGCCTTAAATTATGGATTTCCTGTTATAAATCAGATGCTTCACTTGTTACAAGACATCCCATGTTTCAAGCTGGGTACTGTTTTATGTAATTAGATTAACTAATTATATGCAGTGGCCAGGCACAGGAAACAACTATACATAATTTACAAATTTAATCAGCGTGTAAACGCAGGTCAGTTTGAATCAGTTACTGTAATTCAGTTCAGACCCGAAAAGAAACTCAGGTGCGCAGATTTCAAAACAGCAGATACACTTACCAAGATATAAAACTGCGCATTCATACAACCTCTTCTTTAAATGCTTCTTGTCGGTTCTAGCTATTTCCAAAGTCATCTTCCTTTTTATACCTTTGTAATGGGAGCTTCAGTTATTGCCAATTATGGAAATTGTCATTTGCTACCATAAAGTCTTTTTTTCAATCTGTCCTTGAGGTTAATCACTGTGTTCCTGCAGTATCATACATTGTGTTCCTACAATATCTTACATTGTCCTGTTGTTTCAGTTTTGTTTTGTTTAACTGCAACATTGTTCTCAGCATGATGAGTCCTTGTTTTCAGTGGTTTCAGCAGTTCTGCTCCCAGTATAGACTTGATGGTGATCTTTAACCAGGATGTTATTTGGGGGTGCTGTAGCTGGTTTCATTACATCTGGGATGGAAGAGTAAAGGTAGACCACATTTCCACTTACCGACTGAGTTTTTTCAGTGATTTTTGTGAATGTGGTCGTTGGTTTGGGCTAAAATGACCTTTGGTTCAATGACATTGCAACATTTTCTGACCATCTTGTAAATTTTGCCTTGCAATTGCAAAGATCCATGGAGAAAATGTATTAGCTAAAAACTTCATTTAAAAGATAGCATCTCTGATAGAGCCATACTACTTTAGTATTACATAAGACATAAACCATTATTGTCCAGCCTCTACGGTGGAAACACAGGAACATTTCAAACGGTGGAAACTAATCAATCACTTGAGCCATTCAATTATATCATAACTGATAGTTACCTGAATCCCATTTGCCTATGATTGTTCCATTCCCATGATACCCTTCATTAATTAGAGCATAATCTACCTCCGTCTTGAAAGTACTGCTTGCCTCAGCATCTAGTTCTATTTGAGCAGGAGAGTTTCAGGTTCTATTCTTTGTTTGAAAAAGTACTTTCTGCATTTGCTTCTGAATGTCTTAGCCCTGTTTTTAAGATTGTTTCTTCCTTCCTGAGTCCCTAAGCAAAAGGAATTGTATCTAAATTAACAGAACCTTATTTCATTTTAAAATGAGACCAGAGCATCCTTCAATCAGCAATAGTCAAGTTGTTCGTGCCAAGTAAAGATTCTGTGAGTTTCCCCATAACTGATTTCAAATAAATAGGTCTCTAACCTGGCATATATTTGATGGACTGAATGGCTTCCTTCTGTGCATAAATGACTTGATCACTTAAACTCGGTTTCCTTCACCTTGCTGCTTAACTAATGGGGTTCCATAAGAGAGTTTCTTACCTCAGAGCAGTATTTCTAAATTGAGAGCTTTGCAAAATCAGTTTAAGGTATTTGCCATTTCTTCAGCTTCTGCATTTGGCTAGAAAACATCAGATCCTGAAATGTCTTCCATCCCATTATTTCTTTATTAGCATTTTTGAGAATTGCTGCTAAATCAAAACTGGCAACAACAGTCTTTACAAAGTGACAGGTTTGGGGCTGATAGCACCATGTTTGTTCCTCTGTGTCTTAGTGAGAAACTGTGCTGTTTGCTGTGATATTTTTAATCAACCTGTTCAGATATGTTATGACATATCACTGGAGCAGGTAGGACTTGAAGCCAGACCTTCTGGCTCAAAGGGACACTATCACTGTACCACAAGTGCCCTTTGCTGTTTGCAATGAATATTCCAGTTTTAATGTTATTCAACTGCTCTGAACTCAAACGTTTACACAATGGAAGGGGGAAGAAAGGCCATTTCTACTCTTAATCCCTATTGCATGGCTCCTTTTTAACATTGACTAAGTGTGGAGATTGCTAAGGACAAGATTTAAAGTTAACCATGATAGCAACTTCTGCCATTTGATTTTTAACTCACCCATGACAAATTATCATTTTGGCAAGAAGTCAGTGCTTTTTATCAAACATGTTCCACAAACAAGTCAGCACTTAAGAGGTGAAAAGGTGAGCACTATTACAACCCCACAGCCTCAACCACCCAAAAGAATAAGGGCAACAGATTAATGGGAGCATTGCTAACTCCCCTTGAAGCCATGCACCATCCGGACTTGGAACTATATCAATGCATTTTACTAGTTCATAGTCCTAGAAGTCCATTGCTGACAGCATTGGGTTTACGTACCCTGCCATGGACTGCAGCAGTTCAAAAAGGCGAGCTCACCAGCACCTTCTCAAGTACAATTTGTGATGGGCAATAAATGCTAGGTAGTCTAGTCAGTCATGCCTGAAAGAAAAGCAGAGGTCTTGCGTTCAGAAACATTAGAAGCTTTATATGGAATCGTAAAATCATTGATGATCCAGTGCCAATTTAAAGGAATCACCTGGTAGAGTGGAATTATCTGCTCTCGTTGGTGGCGATCTTGGAGGCTGAATGAACATTTGATTAGGCAGGGTGTTGGTGAACCCAAACATTTTCACCTTCCAACATCTACGCAACTAGGTTGTGGGCAAGAAGGCACATGGTTGGTCTTCCTTCCCTGTCTCCAATTGAGGCCAATTTTAAACAGCCAATTTGGACCATTTGAAGGTCTTATCCCACTGTCGCTGGGATTAATCCAACTGCAAGTGAGCCAGTCAACATGTGGCGTACGTATGACAAATCAAACACCAACTGTAGAGGGGGCAATGGGGTAATTCTGAGTCCTTCGAGCAGCAGCTGAATAGTAGCCTATTAAAGACTGAAAAAGAGAGTTTTCAATCTTAATCCTAGTTGGCATTCACACTATCCTTTATTTATAACATGCGATATAGATTGTTTTGGGATGCTAAAAAACAGATTCCATTTAAGTCCAACTTCTGGATCATTCAAGCTCAAGATCAGTCTTGAATTGGTCCCCTCCCAGTGAATTTGTGCACTGTAGCTAAAGAAGATAAAGGAGGCCACAGGAAGCAAAGCTAATGGCTTTGGAAGGAAATCATTAGTGAATGAAAGAATTAGGAGATTAGGAGGATTGACCACAGCTTGGTTTGAGAGCTATGTTTGCACTGAGGACCTAAAAGGAAGAGGAGTGGTGTGGGGGGTGTTGGTGGAGATTCCGGAGAGTGGATTAGATTAACTGTATTACAAGGGGTTCAATCTGTACGAGGACGTGCTTATGTTATATTTAGAAAATGCACAGTAATTGGCTTTTCTACTATCCCATGACAGAGGTCAGTTGTGTCAAAGGGTTAAGCTGTTTATATTTAGACACAGTAGGGAAGCTTAGCAGTACTGGAGATACGGCATTAAGATTCTCAAGTTATTTTAAGTCCTTGAAGTTTTCATTATTGATTGCAAGGCAAGGTGACTATTTTTTGTGCCTGGTATCGGGCTTTTATTCATTTCTTGAAGGACCATGCCTCATATTACATTGGCATTCCTGAGCATTTTTAGTTGGGTGGTCACCTCATAGATAATCTTGATTCAGAGTTTTGATGAATTATAAGCCATTAGAACCTGAAGCACTCTAAATTAAGGTCATTGGGTTTATTTACTTACATCCGATGAGCTGCTGTTAAACCTATTAAACTAAACTGACCTTCATTTGCTAGTTATTTTTTCACTTCTGAGATAGTGCTGAACTCGTGTGTTCATTAGACCCAAACTTGATACACCGTACTAACTATTACTCAGACTTGATTATGTTCGTTCTCTCAGTCCCTTTGCCCTTGGTTGGGCTTGAATAGAGTTCTTGACAGCAACGGAGTGCAGCATCTTTGCAGCAAGGAACAGCTAATAAGACTGGGCTTGGAAAAGTGATCACCTGTCAAGAGATTGACCTTGACAGCAGAATACGAAGCCTGACCTAGCATTTCCCATCCCAGTGGATGACAAGGGAAACAGATGGTTTGAAAAACATAAATATACTAAATTTCTTGGGCACTTTGCTGGTAAAATTACTCAGGTTGGTGACTGTGGCAGTGAAAAGCAATAGATGAACTATTGCACTGACTGCCTGGGTTTCTTTCCAGTTCAGTATATTTTAAAAGGGCTCCTGTTCTGCTTCTGGCCCATTATGAGGCACTTGGATGAGCTATGGCCAGTGAACCTGGCATCAATGTTGACAGCCTGGTCCCCTTTACTTTTATTACTATAGGGTAATTATAATAAGAGAACTGATTAAGATTTCTACCTAATATTTTAAAGTCAAATTGTATAAAAGCAGACTATTGATAAGGGAAATGCATTGGTTGATTGGCATTTGTTGTTTGCAGTCACCACCCCCCCCCCTTTGTAATTTAATTGCTTTTCCTTTTGTTCTTTCCCCTTCCAACCAACCTTTCCTTGCTTTTTGTCATTGCTTAAAACCTCTAATTTTTCTTTCCCAGTTCTAATGAAAAATCATCAACTTGAATCATTTAATCCCCATGGATTTGCGCATTCTCCCCATGTCTGCGTGGGTTTCCTCCAGGTGCTCTGGTTTCCTCCCGCATTCCAAAGATGTGCAGGTTAGGTGAATTGCCCCTAGTGTTAGGCGCATTAGTTGCGGTAAATATAGGGTAAGGGGATGGGTCGTGGTGGGTTCTCTTCGGAGGGTTGGTGTGGACTTGTTGGGCCGAAGGGCCTGTTTCCATACTGTAGGGAATCTAATCTAATCTAATCCTATTGCTATCTTCAAAGATACAGACTGACTTGTGGAGTATTTTCAATATTCTCTTTTTAAATTACAAATTTGCAGCTTCTGTAGTATTTTGCTGTTGTATTACTGGTTAATATGCTTGTTCAGGAATTCGTCATGTCAAAAACATTAAGACTATGAGCAGTGCATAGCATTCCCTTATTAACAGTAACAAAAAAATCTCATTTGCATATGAATTAAGAGACTGTTGTAAAAACACTGAAATCAAGCCAAGGTTGGCCTAATTACACAAATTGCAGCATTCCAAAGCATTTGCCAAAGTATTTGAAACAGCCTTCATTACACTCATCTTGTAATACCTAATTCCTGTCTAAAATATGGGAAAAGCAGTATCTGCACCTGGTGGACTTTTCATGCTGACACAGATGTTCTAGCTGAAATGAACAGCCCATAAAAATTTGCAGTTTGGCAGCACTATTTAGAGATACATAACTTCATTTCATTGTATCTTGTTATGCTAGGACTGGAGGCTGTGGTGCCGACCTGCAGAGTCCACTGGCTCTTGATATCACTCAGAGAGGGGTTGCCTGAAAAAATAGCTTCAACATGACTCTTCAGGGGGTATTTCTCTATCAGGCATAATTCAAAACATATGAACAACAATCTCAGCAAAATATATTTTTTTCTAATGTCAAAATCCTGCTTCAAATGTTAAAATAGTAGTGAATCTCCCCACAAATGTCAGTGATGTTAAAAAAAATCTGTTGAGTTCAAAAAAGCCACAAGTTTTCCTTCTGTGTGAGGTCTGTTAGTACAGTTTTACCACCGCAGTTCCCCTGTTGACTGAGTGAGGTAAGTTACTATTTAATGTATCACTAAACCATATGTGTCCGCCTTGGTTTCGTAAGAAGTCTCTTGCCTCTGACTCTTTAAAGCTAAAGACCTGTGCCTGAAAGAAGATCAAGATGACAGTGATATTGATTATTGAACTTTGAAGAAACTTGCAAAAGCTTTCTTAAAGTTCATTAAAGACAATGAAAGCATAAATTTTGATTGTTTTTCCCAACTGTGAAAGATTTGCATAAAATCTTTCAGTTCTTGGTATACTATCAGCATACCAATTTCATGTAAACATAGAATGCATTCGAATATCATGCAAAAAATGTAGCACAGCAGCAGCTAGGTATTTTAGATTTAGATTTTAATATTTTGTAAATAAACACACTAAATCTGTAAATACCCTGTAGCTAATTCATTTTCCATTTCCTTCTTTATCTTCCAGTTTTGATTTTAGCAAAATTGTATACTGAGCAAAAATGATTTTTCAAAAGGCTGTGGAAATGAATTTTGTCAAACTGTTTCCACCTCTTTAACAACAAGTACAGATAACTTCTACATGGATGATACTTGCATCAGCAAAAATGAAGCAATTTAAAAGCACAATTAAAAATATTTTTCCTTGCGTGGCTCAATTTGATAAAGCCAAAATAGAACTGAAATATTAAAAAATCCAGGCTCTCAGTTCAATTCCAAGATCTGTACTAAATTAGCTGTAGCTCTTTTGAGGTATGAACTGCATCACCATCCAAGGTTCCTAGTCTTAAATTGCCACTTTGAACATTGAGTGTGAGCAAGCCCAGCTTAGGTTTGAAGGCATCTACATTTGAATGACCTGCTGAAACATATAACGCAGGCTCAGAAAAACATTTGTCACCTACTTGGATCAAGGACTGCTGACATACTGTAAAATGGTAATGGTTCGTTCCTTTAGAAGAAATGAAAGAAGATGGTTTGTTTTATTAGTTGATCGTGAGAAGTGGGTATCGCTGGCTAGACCAGCAGTAGCCCATCCTTAACTGCCCTGGCAAAGGTAGTGGTAAACTATATTCTTGAACAGCTGCAGCCCATGTATCCTCACAGCAGAAGAGGAGGATAGGTTGTTGGAAGTCCCAAAGAAATTAAGAGGACTGGAGAGTAGGAGTGAATAAAATTAGCTTAAGTAAATCGTCAATTTTTTTAAAAATGCATTCATGAGGTGATGGCACTGCTACCTATTGCTCATTCCTAATTACCCAGAGGGCAGTTAAGAGTCAACCATGTTGCTGTGGGTCTGGCGTCACATGTAGGCCAGGCCAGCTAAGGATAGCAGTTTCCTTCCTTCAAGGATATTAGTGAACCAGATGGGTTTTTCTGATAATCAACCATAGTTTCATGTTCATCATTAGACTCTTCAATCCAGATTTTCTAAAAGTAAATTCAAAATCCACCATCTGCCACGGTAGGATTCGAACCCAGGTTCCCAGAATATTATCTGGGTCTCTGGATTAACAGTCCAGCAATAATACCACTAGGCCATTGCCTCCCCACATTGGGGAAATAAATGGAACTGGAGAGTGACAAATCTCCAGGACCTGAAGGTTTCCATCTGCGGGTATTAAAGGAGGTTGTTAGCCTGACATCTGGAATTGTTGGAGTATATTATGAAGGATAGAGTAACTGATCACCTCAAAAAAAATTTCAGTTAACCAGGGAGTGTCAGCATAGATTCTTGAGGGTAGGTGATGCCTGACAAACCTCAGAGATTTTTGAAGAAGTGACAAAGGCGGTGGGTAGAGGTAAGTAAACAGATGATTTTTCATATGGACTTCCAAAAGGCATTTGCTAAAATCTCACGCAAGAGATTGTTAGCTAAGGTGGAAGCCCACAGTATTGAGAGCAAATTACTGATATGGATATGAAATTGGATGAGTGCCAGAAGAATTGAAATGGTGGGTAAGTACTCAAATTACAGGACATGACTAGTGGCATTCCTCGGGGATCTGTGTCGGGCCTCAATTATTCACAATATTCATGAATGACTTGGATAATGACATAAAAAGTCAAACAATCAAATTTGCTGACAGCATGAAATTGGTCAGCATTGTAGTCAGCGTTGACAACAGATATTAATATATTAAGTGAATAGGAAAAGCTGTTGCAGATGAATTTTAATATAAGCAAGTGTGAAGTTATCCGTTTCCAACCTACGTTTTAGAAGGTGCAAAGTTAAATATTATGAAAGTTCAAAAAGACTTGGGGTTCTTTAAAAATGCCACAAACAGGTGCAGCAAGTGGTCAAGAAAGTTAATGGAATACTGGCCTTCATATCTGGACGTTAGTTAGGCCACTTGTGGAATACTGTATTCAATTCTGGTCTCCCTGCTATAGGAAAGATATGAAATTTGAAAGGGTTTAGAAAATTTGTACAAGAATGTAGCCAGGATTGGAGGGTTTGAGTTATAGGGAGAGGCTGAATAGGCTGGGCTATTTTCCCTGGAGTGTCAGAGGCTGAGGGCTGACTTTATAAAGCTTTATAAAATCATGAGAGGCGTGGATAAGGTGAATATCCAAGGTCTTTTCCCTGAGGTGGGGAGTCCAAATCTAGAGGGCATAGGTTTAAGGTGATTAGATAAGGATATAAAAGGGACTTAAGGGGCCATTTCTTCATGGAGAGAATGGGGTGTGTATGGATGACCTGCCAGAGATAGTGGTGAAGGCTGATACAATTGCAACATTTAAAAGGCATCTGGATGGGTATATCATAGGAAGCATTTAGAAGGATATGGGCCAAATGCTGGCAAATGAGACTAGATTAATGTAGGATATCCAATCAGCATGGATGAGTTAGACCAAAGAGTCTGTTTCTGTGCTGTACAACTCTGTGACTAAAAGGCAGTAGAATAGGGATGCAGACATTATGCTGCAGTTATACAAAACCCTAGTTCGACTCCACTTAGAGTACTGTGAGCAGATCTGGGCACTACATCTTAGGAAGGAGGTTTTGAATCTGGAGGAGATCAGCACTGGTTAACAATGCTGAAAACTCGATTTCAGGGGTTAAATTATGAGGAGAGATTAGACAAATTAGGCATTTATTGTCTAGAATTTAGAAGATTAAAAGGTTAATCAAGGTCTTCAGGATATAAAACAGGGAAAGGCAGGGTGGGTAAAGATAAATTATTTTCACTGGTTGAAAATTCTGGAATGAGGTGGCATTGTTTAAGAATTAGGATCAAACCATTCAGGAGAGATGTTAGAAAACACTTCTGCATGTAAAGTTAGCTTCCAGCACCACACTCGACTCTGATCTCCAACATCTGCGGTCCTCACTTTCTCCTAATTCTCTTCCTCAAACAGCAATCGATGGTCCATCAATTGTTAAATTTAAATCTGAGATGGATATTTTTTTGTTAAGCAAGGGTATTAAGGGTCATGGTCCCAAAAGAGGTATATGGGGTTAAGCCATAGATCAGTCATGATCATGTGGAAGGACAGAGCAGGCTTGAGGGACTGAATGGCTCATTATTCTGATGTTCCTGTCTGTGTAGCATTATCTACCGTGCTGCTAAGAAGGGAGTATCTATAGAGGTGAACCTACAAAAATTGCATCAGAGATACAGTTTAATACTCTCAGACCAAACACTGACAATAAAGCTTTAAAATACGCCACAGTGTGTGACGGAAATTTAGTAGTGGATTGGCTAACTCTGCATAGTGGGCTGAGCAGTTGAAAAATTAATGCTCTGGCAGCATTTTATTTCTGTTTAGGCGTCAATTTTGGATTTGGATTCTCGGCTGACATCAATGATTTATATACAATTGGAATTAACAAGAAGCTTTTTTGCAAGTATTTGCTTTTGTAAGAATTTTGCTTGGATCAGTTGTATAATTATCTAAAACCAATACCTCTAAGTTTATATACATTGATGCAATGGGAATGTCACCATAATTTATCAGTAACAGTGTTGAATGCATTGTGTAAGGACAGCTGTCTTAACAGACTTACAAGGATCTGCTCCTATCACAGATCAGCTGTCTGTAATGAGGTCAGCATACTTTAGAAGTACACACAGGAATGAAAATGGCTGCACAGCTATTTGAACCAATTTTCTAAATTCACCCTGCCAGTGGGGTTGTTGCCTGCCAACCACACACATTGGAAGTTCACTGGTATGCTGACCACTTGAAGAAGTTTTCCTCCTCTCTCTACAAGAATCTCAGGGAGTCCCTCTCCCACTGCAACTCCCAGGTCATTTCCTCTGCTCTGAAGCTCTTCAACCATGTTGTGAAACAAACTCGGTACCACAGCCACATTTGCTTCCTCAGTGCATGCCTCCGTAACCAACTCATCCCACACGGACTCCAGAC